>NC_133769.1:23957377-24171726 GCF_003597395.2 Chelonoidis abingdonii
GTTTGTCCAGAACAACATCCTGCTTTTCAACCAAAGGGTACAAAGCCTTGATAGCATGGGGAGAGCAGTACATGTGCTATATCTCAACTTAGGCTTTTGTACATGTCTCATGTGATCTTATTAAAATGACATAGTGAAATATGCCTAGACCAAGGGTAGCACAATTTTTTTATGTGTTTTTTCAAGGTTCCAAATTTTCTGGTCTAGGGTAGTAATCAAAGTCTAGACTCCAGAGCGAGTAGGATAAATACTATAATAAAACTTAAACTGCAGAACTTTGGGTCAGCACTTCCAGAAAGTGTCTTCGCTGTGTGCTGACTGGGGTGAGCTCGATGGCCACGTGTATTGTACTTGTCCCCGATTGTACCTAGACAAAACCTACTACTGTAGCGAGAGTGCAGCGAACTGGTTTTGCGGAAAGAATACCACCTACTACCGCAGTAGTCTAAGTGGTTCACAGTCAAGCTGGAAAGGTTTGTATTAGCTGTCGGTCCACAAGCATCTCCATGCTTCGCTGATTGTGGAGATCCTTATTGTCTCCGTCAATATCTTCATTCAAATGACTTGTCATCTAATGACAACGGAGACCACTATACTGTACAAGTTTGTAGATCAAGATTCCACTCTGGGAGGTGATGCAGCAGTCGGTGGAGTGACCATACTTTCAAAGTGTGATCGTTGACAAATATTTTGAGATCTACGTGATCAAGTCAGAGTCGGGTGAAATTCGTATGGGACGGTGAGAGTCAACTACATTTAGGAAGGTTCCAATAATCAAACCTGCACACAATACAGTGAGAAGCAATAGAACTGCTGTACGGCGTAGATAGTGGAGCTGTCATCCATATTTCACTTTTATTTTAAGTGGGCGTTGGAATAATGAGTGTTGGTCCTTAGTCTTCAAATGCAGTGAGTCAGGATCTGAGGATTTATAGGGTCACCCAAACTAAATATGAGTCAACAATGTAATTATGTTGTAAAAAGTGAACATTCTGGGATTATTCATGGCAAGTAGTGCCTCTCAACTAGGAAGTAGCGTGTCCATTCTGGGCACCACACTCATTAAAGTGTATCAAATTGGAGAGGTTCAGAGAGACAAACCACTAGAAGCATTAAAGGTCTAGGGATCAATCATGACCTAAAGAGGTAGATATTGAAAAAACTGGGTTTGTTCCGCGAGCGAAAGAAGCGAACTGGAGTGGGGGACGTATAGTCTGTGCGATATATAAACGTGTGTCTTATAAAGTAGGAGGGTTTGTACACAAGAGATATGCATCTTGTTTCTGTATTCACCTTAGTACATGTGGACAAGAAGTAGTGGGTCTAAATTGCTGCAAGGGAGGTTAGTTAGACGTTAAGAAAAATTCTTCTCAATGAAGGTAGGTGAAACGCAGAGTCTAGCCAACAAGTGAAGTTAACTGGGCAGGTGTCAGTGGTTTGTGGACAGAATCCTTCTATCATTGGGGTGGAGGTTAGAGAACAGTTTGGACAAACGCTGTCAGGGATGGGCTAGATAATTACTATAGTCGCGTGCCCTCAGTCGAAGGGGATCTGGACTAGAATCGAACCTGTTGAAGGCTCTTCTTCCAGTCCTACATTTTCTATGAGTTCTATGTCAATTGGAATGATGATACAATTTCATTGCCTCCAGTTATGCATTCCCCTTTGGGAGTTAACGTGAGAATGGTCCAAATTGTAGCTCCTTCAATAGGTAAATCGTGCACGCGTCCTTGTGCAGGTATTAATCCAGTCAGCCTGCATGATACACTCCCCATGTTTCCTTGAATGGTTTAACGCTAAAAAGCCAAGCTGGGCAATTTTTAAAAGCTGACATGAATAAAACAAGTATGCCAACCAAACACTCACCTTAAGTTAATTGAAATAGTTGATTAGTAAAGGTCGATCTGTGACTACTTTTGACTCTGCAGAACTGGTGGAGGGGAGGTTGGATGCACCAGGCTTTTTGGCCCCAGTTCGGACCCCAAGTCCAAATATATATATGCATGTTTACCAACCCCTGTTTATCTTCTAGCCTGTTATGTAAAATTCAGGAAATATATGATGGGTTTTTTAATTATACACTTGTCAGTGAGAAAGTTTAGCGATTTTCTTACCAGAAATTAGAGAGAAATGTTCTACCAGAGTATTTCCCCTCTGAAGTAATTTTTCCCCCCCACACACAATTATGGGACTGCCCTTAGGACTTTTCCTTTGGTCTGTTAATTATCACTAGTTCATTCTTTGCTTCTTTGCTAACATCTGAGTTTTTCCGAGACTTAATGGGCACAATTTCCATCAGTACATTTCCTTTGAATCGCGTAACTGGTTTTCAAAGGGCAAACTGTCTTTATCTAGCCAAAATATTTTGCAGGAGATTGGTACTCGTTCTGAGATTGTAGTAATATGCATGCAAAAAAAAGAGAGGCTTAAACTAAGTCAAAGGTTTTTGGGGAAAAAATAAAACAATGGATTTAATTCCCCCATGATTTCCTTGGTTGCTAAATTTAAAAGCTTTATTAACGATTTTTCTTTAACATAACAATAATTGTCACAATCATTCAGTATTTCCTGTACTGCAATTATGTAATATTTCAAAGTGGCACTGGTGATTAAGAATGCGTGTAAGGGCTTCTTAGCGGTACAGTATTGAAAAGAGCCCTAGTTAGCAGTGAAATGATGAAGGGCTCTTGCAGGGAGACTAATAGAGCTTATATCACAGCATCATCTCCTCGCATCTATACTTCGCTCCAGTGTTTGAACAGTTGACCATGAGGTTGGCTGATTCTTGCTTAATGACATGCGTGCGATGGCAGTCGAACAGTGATTTACCATCACTAACACATGTGGTTGGTATTCGAATTAGTCTACAGGCCTCAAGGTGTTGAGGGTCTCAAGCTTGTGCTCTTCACAAAGAGCCTGCTCACTTCAGGTGTCCCAGAGAATCTAATTGTCCCACTTCCTCTATGTCAATGTGTAGGATGGATACTTATTAAAAGCTTGTTAGATAGATAACATGAGGCTCCCCAACGAGGCAGAATGTCTGTAATCTCCAACCCAGATTATATAATATTGTCCACCGTTTGCAATCTCTATTCACAGCGATTTATCATGCCATTAACAGGGAAGTCGAGCACATGAGAAGGAAACAGCTGGCTGCATGTATAACCCTAACAAGACGCAAAAGCAATGCTTGCAAGTGTGAGAGTGCGAGAAAATAACTGACGGAAACATTGACCTGGCCCCTTCTAGTACAGGTCTATAGGTATACCCAGATTTTTCAAGCTATGATTCTCAGGGGTCCTAACTAGTCCATTCTTCGCTATGTATTCCTAATAGAGAGATCATAACAGGGTACCATCTCTGCTGAAAAGTTTTCGATTGTTAGCTTCCTAGGAAACGTTATTCCACTAACCATGCACAAAATGAATCGATCGAGGTCAGATATGATCGATTTCCCCACGTGGTTATCCTACAATTAGCTGTAGTTCTGGTGTCTCAAGGTGGCAGCAGAGGCAGAAGACCTAGGTTGTTGTGAGAATAGCATGCAGCCAGTCCTTCTCACAGGATTAGCTGGCTGGAGCAGCGTTCATCGTCTGTCCTCCAGTCCCTTCGACTGATATCTTCTCCACCTCCTGCTTTCTTCACTGCCAGTCCATGACCCCTGGTCCTGATTTTCATCACCAGCATAGATCAATACCTCATGCATCACATTCATACCCACCAACTTCATAAGCCTTGTCGTTTCTCTCTGAACGATGGCAGTTTATAAACTTCACCAAGCAAAATTGTTGTGAGGTGTTAATAGAGTTTTTCGAAATACCTACGTCGCGCTTGGTTAAATTAGAGTTGTGGAACATACAGTACCATGAGAGGAAGATTTAGAGCAGTCTAGAAACCCTCCATTAGGCGATAACGGCAAGACTCTCAATGCCATGGGACTGTGGTATTATATTTAAAAATATTAAAATACCAAGAAAAGCTTGTGGTAATCTACTACTCAGAAACCACAATTTCTAGGACTAGTAGAAAAGAAAGAACGCCAGCAACCTCGAACAATTGAAAGATCCGATTATGGACGATTGCCTCATAGCAGATCGATTTTTGTAGCCTGAGTCGAAAGTGCAGTGGGATACAACAGTGGATGTGGATTTACCTAGAAAACTTTTTAAAATGACTGGCAGAAGATGTCCGGATTTAACTCCATTAAGCTGCATATTTAGAGCAAAGAAAGCATTTTTTATGGACACTGACACACGTGTTTGCCTCAGGGGACTGTTTTGCAAGGAATGTGCAGATAAATTCATGGAAAAGGCAGCTGCAAAATCGTTTAGGGTGTTGCCCAACCAACTACACACCTTCTTTCATAATGAAATAAGGGATACAGATAATGACCAAGGAAACTGAAGTAAGTTTAGAGAGTAAAATGAATCTTGATTTACTGCATAAAAGAAAAATCTACACATGTAAGCTGATTTAAATAAGAAGAACAGGATCCTCCCACAAAACAATAAGAACACAAATATTTTTAAACTAGAAGACATTACTTTCATTAAATGTTGTTCCAATTAATAGTCTATTTCTGCGCTAGGCGCCGTTTCCTTTTTCCGATGATGTTGTGAATTATTCATATCATTACATTATTAAGTGAGGCATTTTCGGGCTCTGGTTTTAATCTCTGGCCCTACTGAGTAACTTCCTCCCATGGTGAGAATGACACTCTAGAAGTTTCATAAGAATTCTTTTCCTGGATACTATTAGAGATGCTTTGCCAGTGAATGGAGTAATTTTGGCTTTGGAAAGGAGACTATGAATGAGACTGATCTCAGTCTGACTTCACAAACTCCGCGTATGCTTCTGAATGAAGCATTTATTAAAGCTGTTCCTTTCCCTTGTTTCCCAGTTTACATCTTTTTACTGAGAATATCAACTGTGGGATCTGTCTATCCCCTGCTTGCCATCTGATTTCATCTTAAATGAAGCAGGAACAGGCATTGTCATTCAGCTGCCAGGCAAATGGAGATTGAAGAGGTTTTATTTTTCTGATGTTAAAAATAACAGAACTTAAACTATTCTAAACCCATATAGATTATAGCATTTGGAAAAAAATCACATAAGCATGACATCTGGAAATATTAAGTGCAGCACAAGACAGTGAATAGAGCACAACAAGTCTCAAGTGCTTTCAGTGGACTTATTGTATATTTGACGTGTGCATGTGTGCATTACTATGCCCTCCAATCGAAGCACTTAATTGTGCATTCTTCCTTTATGAATAAGCAGTCCTCTTCTTTCTCAAATGATCCAATTCTGCAAAAACATGTGCCCTATCTGTGCAATGAGCAGAGCATAAATAAGTGCACTCAATAAATCATTAATTAAGAAGCAAAGGGCCGAGCCAAATCCTGCTTCTGTGTTTACCCCTTATCGAGATAGCACCTTCTTTCATTCCAGACTTTCGATATACATCTCAGATAGCCAGAGAGCAAGGAGGAGCCACTAGAACCTCTCTGTATTTGTAGATCCAGATGAATAGAGTAAAAAGTGAGGAAAGAAGGATACGATCGAATATGTTACAATAAACAGTTTGAGAGCGTTGCCTTCCACATGTTCTATGGTCCTTGGAGTCAGAAATTCTTAAGACGACTGTGCATCTGCTGACGTAAAAGTGAAAATACCTATAGGCAGTTTGCCAGAGAAGATCTGACTCAGCAGCGAGAAAGTACAGTCCAACTCTCAACAGGGGCCGTATGCAGAAGGTCATGAAGCATTAGCAACTAGTCACTTGAGCGTTGAATGTGCAGAGGTTTCTAGAGAGATGTTATTTTAGTAATTCATAGCAAATTATAGTGAACCATAGTTTCTGCTTCTCTACTTGACAAACTGCCAACGGCCTGTCTAAGACCTTTTTGCGGTTCGAATACTACGTGTTGCCTTCTCTCAATAACCCAAACGATATATATCAGGATTGTTGAAGTGCCAGGCAAATACTTTAAAGATTGAAGAGCCATCTAGAGAGGGAAATAGAAGGTGAGTTTCGTGAAGAATCAATAGAGCATCGAACGCTCATGCCTCAATGATGATAACTGGCTGCTTCCTTTTTAGGTTCAGACCTAAGTCTCCAGCCAGATTTCTGCGCATCCAATCATAACTTTAGGCCCTCATTATTGGCCTCAGTCAGAGTCAATGAAGAAAGCCTGGCGCTATCAAACCCCTGAAAACAATGCAGTGAACGTGCACACCAGGTGGCAGCCTTCTCCCATCCCCAAGCCATGCAGAAAGATGAGTGTTTCCAGGGTTACCACTGGGATGCCGATTTCTCGCACTCTTCCTCTTTCTCCTTTCAGCTTGTCACAGGTTACTACGTGAGGAAGAAGGTTTATTAGTTTAGCACTCTTACTGCTGCAGACATTACGCCTGAGGTAGGCGCCGATTGGCATATGCACATTGTTACCCAAATGAGGACTGCAGTGGGTTTTTGGGTGAGTCTCCATAAATATATTCCTCCTCCAATACAATCCGAGTTGCTATTTTGCGTGAGTTAATACCCACGGATCTGACCATCAGGTGGACCTACAGTCGACTACCATCTAGCAGGTGACACACAGAGATTGATAGTTATTTCGATCTGGCTAATATTTTTGTTGTTATCCATCTTTGCTTGTCTCGGCGCTATGGACCTATTATGGAGTGCACCACTCTTTCTTATTCTCTCTAAAACCCATTTGATATAAAGATCATCTTTATTTGGGCATTGCAGAGATCTTTTCGAGACTCAGAATTCTGTTTCAGAGCATTGATTCATTAAAACTGGTTGCTACTTTCGGGACAAAGAATGTATTATGCAATCTTTGGTGCAGTTCTGTTTCGGGTCAGTTAACAGTCCATCTAGCGAGATAGCCTACAATGAGTTGGAATCACTTAATAGTTTTGCATATAAAGTTGTGTGCCGTAAAGAGAGGCCACTCGCCATATTCATGTCTTAACTGTGGTAGTGGCTGCATAAAGAGCTCCCTGTTAAACGAGGATTAACAGGAATTCTAGTTTTATGTCTCTAGGCGATATATTTTACAAAAATAACCCCCATCCAAGCACGATGCCGCTATGGTTGGCAGTGATGGTACACTCTGTGTTTTCAATAGGCAGGGATAGGGTTACTGTTCATGCTGCAGCATTCATTGCAAAGAATCGCCATGCTCGCCAGAGAGAGCTCTGCAGCCTGCCAACATTACAACATGTTTGAGGCTGTTAACAGTCGGTTTGTCTCGGCAAATGGAAGCCTAGGTTAACAAGAATATATACCACTAATTACAGATGTGAGCCTTGCAACAACATAATTAGACCGTGGTGATAGCGTATCGATCAGTAGTGATGCATACGTGCAATAGATGCTGACCAGTACTCTGCGCAGCCCCTAACCTATTCGCTTTTAGGTCCCTCTAGGGTCTCAGTTACATGTGATGGACTTCTAATAATTCTGAGGCTGAGCCGATGTCTAAACAGTAAAATAACACACGTCCTATGTCCATCTGGGAGTCTTAGCAAAGTACAGACTGAACTCTCACGGGCGGGTTTGCACGACCCACGCTCAGTCATCCGAAAAAGCGATATTAGCGAAAGCGCATATGTTTAATGGGGGGAGAGCGAAGATTCGTGACTGCCAGACCAGTAAGACTTACCATGACAGACATCAACTTGAGCAGGGCTCGCGGTGGACACCAATTTTGTTATAGTGGAGCGATACTAAGAGGACATTGAACCAAACTGTAAACCTGTCATCTTGCAATGGTGCTGAAAACCACTGGTAAGCCTGTGAGGCTGCAGCAGCACCCTTCAGAACTCTTAGTTCCAGTCACCATGTCAACAATCATAAATGTAACATCCCATCGTGAAATGTACGCATCGGGGGATACCAGTTACCACCGAGGAGAGACCATCTTGGTGGAGTCTCACTTTAACAAGCAAAATCAGGGAATCGCCTGTTATCAGTTCCTTTTTTTATAGCTACTTCTGCCTGGAAAATACATTACGAGACCACCCCTGAGCAGGCGACAAGAACCTACACCCTTTACTGCGACCATGAAGAACGCCCCATCTGGGCCTATGTTCTCCTTGGCCTTTATTATCACTCCGGCCTTCCTATTTTTAACTACCAACTAGGAAAGCGCATAAAGTCCTAGTGTACAGCGGGACCTCCCTGCAGATTTGGATTCTGGGTAGTGGCGTAATAGGTGCTTGCAGAGTTCACTCTCCTTGCTACCCATAGATCACTGTAGCTGAGTTATGACTTTTGCTCAGGAAAAAGATCTGTAAGTGTAGTGCTGGTAGTGTTCATCGCATTGTTTCTTGTCTTTATCAATTCCTCTCATTATGATCCATCAAAAAACAGGTCGAGACTTATTCTCAGTCGAGGTATGGGTGAATTCATTAGCCGCCTATTTCCTTGATCTCTTACCAAAAGAATTGTCCTATCTCATTCCTTTTCTTGGCAACACGCCGTCGCGGTCATGTTCTCCCTCTCGCCCTAAAGTGCATAAAAGAGGTTTTTCTGTTTGTAAAAGTGGTTGACGGTATTTTTAAACTTTTGTAAATCAACCATTGTGACCCCTAAACCTCTTAATGCCAACTGGCAAGGGTGTCTGACAGGTGGCAAAGCACTTCCCAAAATGGGTGGGGCAGGGACACCATTCCCCCAACCCTGCCTCTTCCTGAGCCCTGCCTTCACCTTTCTCTCCTCCGGAGCTCCAGCCAAGCTGGCGAAACCAGAAGTTGGGGGCTGAGCACCTGACCCACTCCCTGGGTCAGTCAGGATAGGATCTCCCCAGCTGCCCACATGAGCTCTCAACCCTGCCACACTTCCTCCTCTGCGCGGGGGCAGCCCTCAGGAGCATCGCGCGCCCGATACCTTTGTAAGAAGGCGGCTGTCGTGGCCGCGCTACACATCGAGCCCGCTCGCCTCCGAGGGGTGACGCGCGTCCCGCAGGCGGGACAGGAGTGCCCCACCACCATCATGGCGCTAGAAGCACTGTGGCTGGGTCCTGGCTGTCCGGCTCCCTCAAGTCGTATCCGTGTGACTCCTTACTCATAGATAGGTATAGTGTGTCGGTCTCCGCCTGCCCCCTGTGCCCTCTGCTGGAGCAGTGTGGCGGAAAGCTTCACTCGCCTCGGACGTCCCTTCCTCAATCTGACCTACCCCCGCTGGCCAGGCCAGATACCGCAGCCGCGCACCCGCGTGGGTGATCATTGGCTGAGGACGGCTTATAGTGCAGAGCTCCCCTCTGGTGCGCAGAGGAAGGTGGGTGCGGTCCCTATTGTGGCTCTCTCTCACTGTGCCTCTCGGCTCTCCGCCCAGGCCTCCTCAGTCTGCCTTAGGCTCGGTGCTGCGCCGGTGGGACTGTTGGCCTCCGGCTGAGGGGCACTCTACCATGGCAAAAACGTAGACAGGCCCAGCGCTCACACATCTATTTTTCAAAAATGGCAACCTATGCGCCCTCGCGCCTCCCCTTCTGTACTCCCCAGCGCACTTGATCAAGATAGTGCTAAGCACGTTGTACCTGGTCCTTATCTTGCCTGTCTCTCGGCTATACAATATGACTCACCCACCCATACCTAGCGTGATTCCTTGCGTTGCACGAGCGCCAAATGAACATACACTTGCGTACTCCCCAGCTGACTTCCCATCCTATACTACTTTTGACCTCTCTCCCCAGTGTAGCGTAGACTCTCTCTGCGAGTGTGTGTTGGTCCTGCACTTTTGACAGATTTGTCTCTCCCTCTCTCAGTGCCATACTTTCTCTCGCCAAGACAGCCTCGCCGGTCAACCTCTCCTAACCCTCTTGTGTCCTCATCAAGGAGGTTGAGCAGGGCCCACACCCCCGGCCCTTACAGCCTGCTCTCTCACTCTGCTGCTCCACAGAACCCAGGCCCCTGGGTGGAATCTCCCGAACTGTCTTAGTAACCTTCCTGCAACCAGCAGCATGTGAACTACGCATACACCTCCCTGACCTTCTGGAATTTAGGGGTGTTTATTAGGAATGGATCAGTCGTTCACCCTCTGTCCCTGGATCAGGAGAAGGGTTGAAGGCTGGACAATGGTACTTCTCTTGAGACTCTGTTGAGCGTTTGCTTGCCAACCCCTGGTATTCTTTGGTTTTCTCCACACGTTGGCTCTCGTACCGCTTCTGCGGAGTGTTTCTGTCAGGGACCCTTGCCACTGGCTCTGACTACCACTGGTCAGCTTATCGGGCGAGGAGTGCCCGCAGGAGTGTCCCACTCCCTCCTCGAGGTCCTCTCCTCTTGCATCGACACTCCCCACTCCCTCTGCCTTCGCCTCCTGTCCCATGAGGTTCCGACGGGTATTGGACTGTCTCTCCGAGCAGGCCTTGCGGCATAAGCTCTCTCTACACGCATATACCGGTGTATGCTTTGTTCAATATGTAGCCTTCCCTCTTCTCCACATGGCTCGCGCACCCGGGCGACTTGGGTGCGGCCCGGGGACGGGCCTTGCCAGGCCTCATTACTCGGCACGCCTTCTTTATCCCTGAGTCACTGGCTCGATGGGCTCTGGCGTGGTCCATACAGGGCGTGGTCGGCAGAGCAGAGCTCCCTCCAACCTGTGTTTCAGGCCATCTGTGGAGCACAGGTCCGGCTTATAGGCATCGGACTCTACCAGTTGTGCATTCGTGGCTCCACACCATCTGCGTGCCTCCGAACCCTGCAGGAAGTACAACTTGGTGTACTCGCGGTTTTTTAGAGGGCAAGAGTCTCATAGGCATGCAACTGGCTCGCTGCTTCCCCATGGAGGGGTGCCCCTCCGCCCCGGGGGGGGGGGGCGGGCCGCCCCCCCGCCCCCGGAGGGAAGGGGGTCGAAATGGGTTCCCGGCCCGATCCCTCACAGCACCCCGTGCTTTCCAAATTTGAACACACCTCAAAATTCACGCATGCTCAAGCTCAGTTTGGCGAGCTGTTACTTCATATTCTCCTAAAATCATCAATGATATACGATCCCTGTAACTGCTGGCTTTGTAGAAAAAGTAGGATAAAATTGAGCAAGAAATGGCTTCCCATGGTTGTTGGGCTGAGATTGCTATTTCAACAGCCATTGCCTTTTTGTTTGTTTAAAAGGAAGACAGTCTTGGATAGTTGCATCCAGATATCCTCCAATCGCACAAGCTGAAATTTTCACGCTTACTGCAGCTCGCTGTAACCATATGGGAACGAATCCTGTCTGGTTTTGTGCACATCAAAATTCCTGCCTGATGACCCACCTTGGGAGCCGAGTTATCAGTGACCAGGGCTGCCGCGGCAGGAGGTGGCAGTATGTGGACGGGCAGAGAGCCCAGAGCTGGGACGGCAGGAGAGTCGAGTGGGGGCTGACAGGTGGGTCCCGGGAAAGGGGGATCCCAGGGCTTGGGCCAGCATCGGCCAGCGGGGTTGGGAGGAGGGCACTGGTGGGGGGCAAAGCCCAGCGCTAGGGTGGCAGAGGGTGTGCAGGGGGAGAGCCCAGGGCTGGGGCAGCAGGAGAGTACAGGAGGGAGCCCAGGGCTGGGACGGGGGGCAGCCAAAATTTTTTTTGCTTGGAGTGGCAAAAAACCTAGAGCCGGCCCTGCTGGGAAGGTCACACTACAGACAAGGAACTGTGCAGTCTGGAAATACTCTGGTCAGGAGGGAAAGAAATGCATGTCTCCACCCAGGGCTGGTGCAACCATTTAGGCATCCTAGGCAGTCGCCTAGGGAGCTAGGATTTGGGGGGCGCCATTTTCTTCAGCAGCGACCACGGCAGCCGGATCTTCATCCGCCACGGTCACTGTCAGCATTTAGGCGGAGGGAGCTGGGGCAGGGGATCGCGGGGAGGGCTACCAGCAGCAAGGGGGGTGGGGGCGGCACACAGGGGAACTCCCTCCCCCAGCTCACCTGTGCCCCACCTCCTCTCCAAGCACGCCGTGGATGCGTCACTTCTGCCTCCCAGGCTTGTGGCACCTAAGCTGATCAGCGCAGCAAGCCTGGGAGACGGGAGAAGTGAAGCAGCCACGGCATGCTCAGGGAGGAGGCGAGGCAGGGGTGAGCTGCTTCACTTCTCCCGCTTCCCAAGCTTGCGGTTCCAACCAGCTTAGGCACCACAAGCCTGGGAGGCGGGAGAAGCGAAGCAGCGACGGCGTGCTCTGGGTGCTCATGCTTGTGTGCGGAGCAGGGTGAGCTGGGGCAGGAGGCGGTGCCTCAGGGTGGCAGGGTGGGGAGCTGCCACAATGGAGGTGTCTCAGGATGGAGGGAGGAAGCTTTCACGGGGGTTGGGGGGTCGCCTCAGGGCGGGGGCACAGGGGTGGGGGTAGGGTGCGAGGTGGAAGTTTTGCCTAGGGCACAAAACATCCTTGCATCGGCCCTGTCTTCACCCAAGAGAGTTGGAGGCTGAGAAACCAGCTGCTTAGAGTATCAGAGGGGTAGCCGTGTTAGTCTGGATCTGTAAAAGCAGCAGAGAATCCTGTGGCACCTTATAGACTAACAGAAGTTTTGGAGCGTGAGCTTTCGTGGGTGAATACCCACTTCGTCAGACGCAGGTAGTGGAAATTTCCAGGGGTAGGTATATATATGCTAGCAAGTCAAATTTTACACGAATGCAACTGAATAGCTCAGCAGTTTCTCTTTTGAAGTCTGCGTCCTGAGTCTTTGTTTGCGCTGCAGGATGGCCACCTACAGTTTGCCTTAGTTGGGCAGTGGTATGGTTGAAGTGCTCTTTCCTAAGGTTTTGCTATATTGCCATTCCTGATGTTGATTTGTGTCATTTATCCTTTCGTTGTGACTGTCCTCGTTTGGGTGCCGATCTAGCCAGCAGCGGCATTGCTCCGGCATATGATGCGTAATTACCATTGATGTGACGTGCATGCGTGAATGAACGCGTGTCCGAGTGTTGTGATCTGGTTAGTCCGTGTGATGTTTGTATCGTGGGTGTAGTTGTGGCAGAGTTGCATCGAGGTTTGTTGCACGGATTTGTCCTGAGGTAGGTACATCGCAGAGTGGCATGCTGGGCATTGATGGCGTATCCATTCCATTGGATTTGGACGTGCTGGTGTAATGACAGCACGTGCATCGTGTGGTCTGATATCGTCGTTACGGTCCTGTGTTGGATTTGGCCATTGGCCGCCCACCTAATCACCTGTGAAAGTGTGCGATCCATTGTCGGTGATGGAGTTGCCTAGAATACTCTGACTGATGCTGTATTGGAGGGGTTTTTAGCTGGGGCTGTATGTGATAGCCACATCCGGCAGTGCAGTCCTGTGTGTTCTCCTTTCTTGCGTTTGTCTTGCAGTAGCACCTTCACACTCTTGTGCAGGCCAATGCCTTGCCCCACAGACAACCTGCCAACCACGTATTCTCACCTCCCAGCAACATGCCACCTACCATCCAGACTACTCTACCTCGGAACCAATCCGTGCCAACAAACCTCGCGATTGCAACTCTGCGCACATATCTTCACAGCCACGACATCACAAGGACCTAATCCGATCAGCCCACCATCACCGGTTCATCTACCTGCCACGCTCCCACCAATTGTAACTATAGCCTCATATGCCAGCAATGCCCCTTACTGCCTATGTACATCGGCCAAATGACCAGTCACTACGAAAGATAACTGGACACACAATCAACTTCGGACTGGCAATATACATAACAACCTGTCGAGAAGCACTTTTCACCTCCCTTGGCACACTATAGCAGACCTTACCGGTGACCTCCTGCAGCAAAAAAATCCAGGACCCAGACTTCAAAGAGACTCAACTGCTCGCTAGTTCCAAGTCTGTAAGATTTGACACCATCTAGCTCTGGACTAACAAGACTGTGAATGGATCCTTATGCCATTACAGAACAAGTCTTCCTCCCTGGTTTTCACATCCTTACTGCCGCTCAACTAGGCCTCTCTCCCTGAGTTGAAAGACTAAACCTCGTTACCTCTAGCTTTGCTGTGTGGAGTGGTTGAATTTATGCATGAAGTTAGTTGGGTAGTGGTGGGCATTGTTTTTCTTGTGTGTGCTCGAGGGTTGTTTTATGTGTGTCCTCTGGGGTGCTGTGAGGCGCTGGTGGGTGTAATCTAATTTATTTTGTTTATATTGGCTGTATGAAGTTACTGCAGACCGGGCGTGATCTCAATTGAATTGTCTTAGTGTGCGATGGCTGCTGTTGGTTGGTCAGGGGCTATAGGTTTATGGTGGATAGGTTTTTATTTTTTCTTGTGTTGGTTTTGCTTTTCGGTTTTCTCTTGTTTTGTGTGTGTGGGTGTTGTTTTGCTTGTGCAAGTCTTGTTTTGTGTGTTGGATGGGTGTTGCTGGTGGTTTTCCAAATACCTTGGGGCCGTTGTTTTGGAGTGGGGGGGTGTGGGCTCTGACGGCTGGGTAGTTGGGGCCGGGTTCAGTACGTATTATCCATTGTTATAACACGGGTATGTTCTTGTGGTGGAACTTTATTTGGACTATGAGTTTATCTTTTATTTAATTATGGTGTTTGTTTGTTATTTGTGTGCGAGTTCGTTTGTTTGCTGTGGGTGTTTTTGTGGTACGGTTGACTGGGATCTTGTGTTTGTTGAGGGTGGGTTGGTGTGTGTCACTACGAGTCTGAGGGATGGTGTTGTTGGTTTGTGGACTTTTGGTTTGGTGTAGAGTAGGTGGATGGTGGATAGGGATGGGTGTCTGGTCTGGTCAAGCGTCTGGGCGGTTTGGGTCCGATGTGGGCCCTGGATTTTACCTCAAAGATGAAGCTGGGAAAGTTGGTTTTTCTGGTGTTTGATTTGTTTCGGATGTGTTTTTTGATGTAGTTTCATCTAGTTCTTTGTTTTAGTTTGTTTTTGTGTAGGGTGTTGGTGTTTTTTTCTTTGAGTTTTTTTTGTTCAGGTTGTTTTTCGGGAAGTTTTCAGTTATGGGTCTATTTTATGCTGTTCACGTGTCTTATGTTGGGGTTTTGGGGGTCGTATGGTTTTTTATTTAAGTGGCTGGTGGTTTGGAACTCAGCGTTTTTCTTTGTGAGTTTATGTGCTTCCGTGTGTACAGAGTCTGCATGTTAGGCTTGGATTACCGTTTTGGGTTCGTGGTACTGCTTGGGCTGACGATACGTTTTCGGTTCGTTGGTTATTTTACTGATTTGGATTTGCGGCTGGGTGTAGGGATGTGTCGGAGTTGTGTGATGGACTGTTGTTTATCTTTGTTGGGGTTGTGGTGTTCAGTGGTGTGTTGTTTTCGGCGGAGTTGTTTGTGGTTGCTTCCTCGTGCTTGGGGTGGGTGTAGTGTTGCGGGTGTTTCTAGAAGGTGGCGTACCCGTTCGTTTGATGGTACATTTGAGGTGTTATGGTTATTAGTTTACTTTGTTACTTTTTTTGGGTTGGTATGTTTTATTTTTGGTTTTTTATTTGCCAGTGGTGTGGTTATTTGAGAGCATTGTTATGGGTTTGTCTTTGTGAATTTGTTTTTGGTTGTGATTGAGGACATGGCGAGGTGTGTTGGTGGTGTTCGACATAGCGGTGTTTTGTTTTGTTTTTGTTATGGGTGTTTCATGCTTTTATTGTTGTTGTGGGGTTGGTTCGCTGTTGGGGCTGAAGTTGGTTGATGGTGGGGAGGTGGTGGTGTGCTGTTTGTGTGTCAGAAGGGAGGAATGTGTTGTTTGGTTTTTTTATGTGGGAGGGTGTGCTTGTTGTGGTGGGTTGGGTTAGATGGTTGTTCTTGTAAACTTGGCTTTTGTTTTTTGGGGTATTTATTCGGAGTGATTTTGAATTGTGATAGTGCGCGGGTAGGGTGTCTTTGGTGTTCTGTTTGATTGCTGTTTGGTGTTTCTTTGTGGGTAGTGGGTCGGTTTTAATTGTTGCTGGGTTTCTGTTGTTGTTGTTTTTTTGTTCTTGTCGTTGATGGTGTATTGTGTTTGGTGTGAGTATTGGGGTTGGGGTTTGGGTTTTTGGGTTTTTTTTGTTTTTTGCAGATTTGTCACTTTTTTGGGGTGTGGGTGTTGTGGGGTGTTGCGGTCTGAATGATCATAAGCTGTGTTGGGTTTGGTTGTTCACTGTAGTGGATAGTGCTTTGTTTTGGGGTTTGTGCTTGAGCTGTATGTGATAGGAAGGTGTTGGCTGAGTTTTTTGTGGATTAGCCGTTTTGTTGTTGTGGGTGTCATGTTCCGTGTTACGGTTAAGTTTGTTGAATGGTCTATTTTTTGCGCTTTGAAATTTTTGGGGAAGTACATCGTGTGGACGTGCGATTAGTTCTGGTGTTCGTATCGGATTGTTGGCCTGCAGGCTTGGTTTTTTGGTGCGGACTAAGCGTGAGCGTTTGCACGGTGGAGATTATTTGTAGGACCTCGTCGCTGTGGGCTTTGCACAGGAGAATTGTTATGGTTGGTGGGTGCGTGGCGTGTTTGTTTGTGATCATAGGGGTTGCCATCAGAGCAAGTGCCACTTCTTCACGGAGAGTTTCAGTGGTGTCTGTGGGTTTTAGTAGTTGTTAGTTTTCGGGTCTTGGTTTGTGCTGGAGGGTGGTGGTGGTGTATCGCGTTGTCTCATGGGTATGGCTGTTTGAGGGCTTTTTGTTTGTGTCTGCTGAGGGCGTCTGTGAGAGTGGGGGTTCTTGCCTTGTTGTGGTATAATGTGTTTCTTAGTGCTTGTCTTTTTTGCTTGTATTATTTTGGATGTAAGGTGGTTATTAGTGTGGATTTTGTTTGGGGATGGGGTGAGTGGTTAGTGCGTTATGCGTGTTGGTGGGTGTTTGTGGTGACGTTGTGGCCTTTTGGAATGGTTCGTGGTGAATGAGTGGGCGGAGATTAGGGGGGGTGAGTTCGTGTTTGTGTGATGTTTCGTTGGATGGCTTGCGTGTCTGTTGGATGATGGTCTTGGGGCTGGTCTTATTTCTTGCTGCTGTGTGCCCCTCGTCGCTTGGTACTGTGGTGTGTTCATGTGGTGTTTTTTTCCGGCGGGTGGGGTTGGCGTAACGAGAGGTATTCATTTTTTTTTTTATTATTGTGGGTATTTTGCATTGAGGCGGGGTGGGGGGTGGGGTGGCCGAGGGGGTGGTAGGTGATTAGAGTTGGCGCGGCAGGTGGTTGAGGGTTGTGGTGTGTGTTTTTTCTGCCTCCATAGGTTGGTGGTACTGAGCCAGCTCTATTTCTGCGCTGTGCTCAGGTGTTTGGGTATGCGTTGTATTTTGTTTTATCTGAAGTTGTAATTTATGGTGTTTGTGTAGTGCTATTGCTAGTATGGCTGGGGTTTTTCTGTTTTTTCGCGGTAGTTCGTTTGTGGTTAGATTTGTTTTTGGTTGCAGATGGTGGGTTTCGGGAGGTTTTGCATAGGGAGTTGGGCTTTGGGCTTGTTCGCTCCGGCATGGCGCGAAAGGACGAGATGGGAGGGAATTGAGCGTTGGTAAGCAGTGTTTGTTGAGGCAATCGGGGGTGTAGGGCTAGTTTTTTGTTTCAATGAGTTATTTAGTTTGTGAGATGTTTGGATGGTTCGTTTTTTGTGCTGGGTGTTGGTGGGTGTGGTTGTTGGTTGGGTCTCATTACTGTGTCTCTTGTGCTATGCTTTTTGGGTGTGCCATTTTTAGCTGCTTATAGGTCTTATGCGCAGGGTAAGTTCTGTTTACTGGGCGTCCCGGGTAGTGCTAATATTATCTACTTGTTTGTTAACTTTCTGCGGTTGTTCTGCTTTTCTGAAACGTTTTGTGCAGTTCTATCTTTGAGGTTGTGGAGTTGTTTTGTGCTTGGCTTTATGGGAGGCAGTTTATTCTTCTTACTTTTTCGGGCTTGGTTGCGGGACATCGGTAGTTTTAGTGATGGTCCGCGAGGAGGCTTACGCTTAGGAAGGGTTGCAGACAAGTCTTGGACATTGACTCTTGGTGAGGGGTTGGTTTCGTGGCAAATAGTTTGTTTTTTTATGAGTATGGGGCAATAGATCTGGTGTATCAAATGTAAGAGGGGGGAAGGTGGGCCTGTGCGATAGAAGTGATTCGGTGGAAGGGGTGAATGGGGGGGGTGGGGTCTATGGTTGAGGTGTTGTTTTGAGTCATTGTTTGCCTGGCCGTAGGTGGCTAAGCGGTTTGGTTAACGTTGGGAGAGTCATTTTGTGGTGGGCGGTTTTGTGTGTGTTGTGTGCTTTTTGTTTGTTCTTGTGGTAGCTCCTGTGATCTTGTTGGGGGTCATTTCCGGGGATAGAATGAGATTGGCTGTTGAGCGCGGAAGGTCTGTTCGTAGATAGATGGGAGTGGGCTTTCTGGGATCTGTGGTTGTGTGTGGGTGTGTGGGGTTTTGTTATTGTCCTTTAGGCATCGGGTGTCGTTGGGTTAGTGGGCTGCCTTCCCACCCAGCTTAGGGCATGGGGCGAAGGTTGCCTTCTCGTGAAAAGATTGTTGTTTACGATATGCGACGTCCAGGATCCACCAAAATAGAGTTCTCCAGAAAACTTCATGGAGGGATCTTGCTCTAAAAATCCTAGTAAAGAATTATCTGGGATGGAGATGTATTTATTTCTTCCAACTACAGGCAGAGACATTGTTCTCGATTCCACCTCCAGTATTAACGTTTCGGTTACTGGCATGTACTGCTAGTACACAGCGATACCGGAGGCTGGCGCTGTAGCAGAACGATTTGCAAGGTGGAGTCGTTGCCTTCACCTTGACTCTGCCCTCAGGTTCCTAGCACCCTGACGTCTTTATAGACCGTAAGATTTGAGGTAACTTCAGTGACTACAGACACAGGTTTGACTACAGGCGAATGGGCTTGGGTGAGATTTTGCGGTCACTTGTCATTTGTGAGGCAGGGTAAGATGAGGTCAGTAGCTAGATGGGACTATGATGACCAATGGTCTCTTCTGACCGCGTTAAAATCTTATGAATTCTTTGATCAAGACGCTAGGGTTGGCAGTATGGGCGATGTGGTAATTTTCATGTATGCCAGAAATGTGCTTGAACTTCGCAAACAATAGGTACCTGATGTGTGGCCCTCACGCCGAAGGGGGGAAGGCGGTTGAACAGCATGGGGGACTGCACGATGTTGGGAAGTGGTTGGCGAGCTGGTCCCACTCTTGTAACGGGAGAGCGAGGATCCCCCTGCGATTAGTACCTGTGGGTGCTGCCCCTGCCATCATGGTAGGAACACTGCGTTAGAATATTGTCAGGGAGCAGCCAGCACAGCCACTTTCAACGTCAGTATTTGCCTGGTCTTGTGAGTAACCAAACAGAGTAGGGGCTCCACTCCTCTCATATATGACATATTAATGGGTGGGGAGCTTGATGGCGCTCAAGTAGCGGTACGATTAGTATCAGGGTTAGGGACTCCCACACCCTCAGTTCAGTGGGGATCCTGGCCGCAACATACGCTGATTATCGGCTCAGGCAGTGTATGCAGCCAGACTGGGGTTGGCTGCCTCCCCGGATACTGTCCAACTAAGCCCCTCGTTGAAGTAACTGATGTAAGGTCTAGCGTCGCCCGGGTGGCGGTCTTACAAATACAGTCGGATTCTCGGGATAAGTAGGGTTGTAGTTGCTAGGTCAGCTTCGGACCTCTCGTCGGGGTAGCTGGCAAGATGGCACGGCTCGCTCCTCCCCGCGGGGTAGCGGCATAAAGGCTAGCTCAGGCCCTTGGGGTGCGGGGAGTAGCGGGCAGAGATGGTAGGATCTCGGCTCCTGCCTGTCGCAGGGGTAGCCTGAGAATAGGGCGGTCGAGGTAGTCCGCGGGAGGCCAGTCCTCTCACTTGGAGTATGAGCTGCAGTGGGTGACTCCGCCAGTTTCTCTCCTTGGGCGGAAAAGGTGTGAGGGGTAGGCTCGGCCAGTCTCCCCGGGGTTAATAGTGGAGCTGACGGGTACTGCACTCGCCGGCTCCCGCGTGCAGAGCTCGCTCCCAGGCCCGTGACCGCAGCCTTCTTGGTGCTCCCCAAGAGGGGAGGTACTCTAATCCGCAGACATGGTCGATGGCCTCTCCTGGCGGTTCTGGTTCCCAACCGGTATATGGCAGGGGGTTTTGGCTGAGCTCCTGCCCAGTGCGCTTAGATTATAGTTGGTACTGCTTCCGGGGGTAATTGCGCAGTGACCTCTGGGGGTGGGCGGCAGCGACCCTCAGCTGACTCTGCCATGATTTGTTGTTAAGGGGAGGTCCGTCCCTCACGGGGCTGTGGGTATCCCCCAATCCTGACTTGCTTACACAAGCACGCAAGAGGATGCTGTGTTGAAGCGATCAACTGAGCTCATTTTACCCTCCTTCCCTTGCAAAGATTCCTTCTTCTTGGAGTTCTGGGGCTCGTCTCGTCGATTGTTCCTCCAAGTTTGTGTCACATGGAGAACATATATATACGTCATTGTTCCTCTCAGTTTGGTAGAGCCGTTGGGAATACAATTGACGGTCGATCGCTGGTATGATGGCACCTGCTACAGTTGAGTATTCATAAAGAAGCTATGAGCGTTAGCTGCAGCAAAACAATTCAAGAGAACAAATCGATGGAACTTATAGGTACCGAACGCTGTTTATAATCATATAGTGATTGCAAGCTTAGTGGCTAATAGCGACGAAGATACATCACTGAGACACCAAATAAGGGATCGCGGTGCACTCTCGAACATAATTCGCAATGGAAAGATGTCGTTTACAGTAAAGATTTGTTGAGAACGAGGATGCTGTATCCACAAGCAAAGAGGAACAATTTTACTTGTTTTAGTCCTGTGGTACAAGTCTACTTAGAACAAGCTAACAGAACTGTTATAAACATTCTGAAATGAGAATAAAAAATTAGGACGGATGCAGTCAAGGTCTACAAATGGCACAAACAGTAGAAAGAAGAAGGAATAGTGAATCCAGGCAAGGATCGTGTGCTGAAGTCCCAAGGCTTCTTATGCCTTAGTGCTGCCATATTCCCCCGCAACCTGATAGTGGTCTAGATGCAGCAATCATACTTTTTAGATTTCTTCATGAGAAACTCGACAAAGGAATAGTACCTCGATCGTCCTATTTTTCAGCATTTAACTGATAGATAGGTGAAGGGACCAGGATGCAGGAGATGTTACAAATCTTGGAGTAGATAAGCCACTAAAGGTCGCCCTTGTCTGGGAGAGCCTGCGAGTTGAACAGCAATTCAAGGCATGACAGTACCGAAGTGACTTCATGGTCTCCTGATAGGCCTTGATGCAGTCACGTAAAAGCCGATGCTACACCGGTGGGTGGACATCCAACATGAGGCTGCAAAATCTTGCGCACTAACCACTCTACCAGGACGGTCGATATTGTGTGTCTGAGGGCTCATACTGCGGTTTGCACAAATAATATCCTATTCCAAGTAAAGCTGAAAGCAGGCATTACAATAACTCAGTCCAACAGTACCATTGCATCGTCGGTTGCAACGGCTAACTTCGCGGTATGTTGCTGATGACAACTGCATTGATGTTCGTATGTAAGTTCCTAAGAAGAACAATCCCCCACGGGATATAACCTTCTTTGTTACTGAGAACATGCTACATAATGCTTGGCATCCCCAAAGAGTAATGTTGGATAACCAGGCATCGAGTCGTCTCTTACCACTAAGGTAAACTTCAGTATTGATAGTTATGCCGAGAAGAGACAGTTTCGAGTTACTGAGGGCAGAGATGCAAGGTTTATGGACAGCTTGGATAGAATAAATTCAAGATGGACGGGTTTTTTGGCTCTCGTGGGTCCAGACTTGCAAACAGCGCCTTGAGATGTGAATCAAGTAAAGATTGATCGAAAAGTCAGACAATACAATAAGACGGGGGAGAAGGGTTTCTTGGGATCGACATTAGGTAAGCTGCTAAGTGGATCAGAACAATAAGCGAGCCCTTGAACAATTGTATGGCACCTTGTCACCTAGGACAAACTCACGACAGGAATTTTCGGATGTCAAGATGAGAGATCCCTTATTGTCTAAACGTGAGAGCCCACATCCATCATATTTTGAAACACGCGTGGGAAGCACTCTCTACCCCAAGTTCTCGCAACTCATTTAATGATACCAGACTAGAAGGATCTTTGTTTTCCTAATATTTGTGGGAATTAGCTGGGGAGGATAGTCGGGCTCGCAAACAGCTGCACTGGTACGCAGTCGCGAAGTGGTAGCACTAAGCTTTTTCTAAGCTCAGGTCATTAAATACATTTGTATGCATGGGGCTGCGAATGATGTACATGAATGGCACAACAGAGACACAGATATGCAGTTGCTATTCTTAGCGCTGCAATATGCCATTGGCCTCTTTCGGATTTCTTTCTGACTGCTTCGTTGTCTTCAGTCTCATCGAGTGAAAGGTGAGAAAAAGCACTTTGAAACTAAAGGACTAATTAACAGTCTAGAGCTATCCAGCTGTGTGACAGTTAAAGAGTTAATTATCTGGTCCAACTTCGGCCAAGTTTGAGTGCGTAAAGTCCAATTAAACTTCATGTTAAGTGACATCCCTTTTTCAGGTTCATTCTAAAATTAAAAAAGTTGACTACAAGTCTTTTCAGAAGAAAAAAATGTTATTTTGCTTATATGTGGTATGATATAACATACCGATATTATCAGATCCTAGCAGCAATCATTGTCTGATCATGAATCATGGGGGAAAATCATTGCGTGCCAAGTGTGGCATCAAAGTCATGAAAGGGATTAACAGGTTCAATACCAGAAAAAATATGGGTATTCAAAGTTTAACAGTGAGGGGGGCGCCAAAAATGGTCCTTGGCCTGGGGCACCCCTTTGGTCTAGGGCTCTGGTCTGTAATGTCACTCACGCATAACAAGGAACGTGGATGATGTTTTTTGGATAAGGCTTATCTTGCCCGAACGAGTATAGAGCTAAGAATTGAACTGAAACACGATGCCGTATTTTCCCTTAAGTGGAAGAAGCTGGATGCCTCAGACGGGGCGTCTGATACAAGACCATGTAGACTTAAGAAGGTAGCTGCCATATTAGGTGTTTGCCCTATCAACCCAAGGTGGAATGAAATGATGTACATAATAAACCTAATTATTTGGCATGTTCACTTCCTGGATACAGCTAATGGATCTTAATATAAAAAACACTTTCCAAAAATGACATTGTGAAATAGCTGCCTCCTGCAGCTTGAGCACGCCTCGCATAATGCACAGGTCAAGATCCATATAATCGCACAGGTACAAAATACTAAGGGATGATCAGCGTCAAATGAGAAATTAGACAGAAGTTTGGCTGACTCTACAATGCATTTTTTCCCTCTACATATATTATACAAAATAGTGGGGAGTTCATTCAGCCTAAAGTCACGTGAGTGGATAGGTTGTCTGTTGGTTTGTATCTTGTGTTTATGTAAGCAATGAGGACGAGCGAATTTCTGATCTGCTACTTGTACAGCGAGCTTCCACCACCATGTAGTGCAGATATTCTAAATTGCTCATTTGCGAGCACTCAGTGACATCACACAGACTTCGGAAAGTAAAGTGGCAATTTGTTTACTTATGAAGGGGGCTCTCCACTTTCTTGAATCTACTAGGGCGTACCGGGGCAAGACACTTTTTAAAGGGGCTTGAACTGTAAGGTTATTTGGTTAGTCCACCCCATGTCCCACTGCCCCCGTTCATATCCGTCTGCTCACGCTAGTCATCTGCAGTATGCCATCCCAACAGGATACAAGAATATAGGAGCATCGTGGCCTGAGGGTGTTCTTTAAAGAGACTGGCAGTGAGATAAGTCAGATTTTAAACAATGTTTAACTACGTGTGGAGTGTTATCATTAGGTTTCTGATTAGATGCCTGACTCTGATTTTCGAGGGAGGTCAGTTTGGCTAACTCTCTCTTGATGAACGCGGTGCTTGAGGCTATTATGATCTTAAGCAGCAGTATAGAATCAGCATTCCTCAAGACTAGTTAAATGCTACATGAGGTTCATAGTACTGTCTGATGCCTAGTTTGCTGCATCCGTGTTCGTTCCTCGCAAACATAGCACGAAGTTTGGTTCTTGAGTTCTTGTAGTTAGTTGGAGCGGTATGGGAAGTAGTGTGACACCAGGTTATTAAAAACTAATTCGGGCCCAAACCTTTGTGTTGTTCAGAGAAGAAGTACTCAGCAATGCCAGCACCACTGGGGAGGGTCTAGTAGTGTTGACCTCTGAAAACGATATTACTATGTGCAGGGCCATCCTAGCCATTAGGACACTATGACTTGCAGGCCCCTCTGTGGGGCTGGGGCGTCTTGTGTGGGGCCGCCAGCGGCTCCCCGCTCAGGTCTGGGAGGCAGGAGCCTTGTGGGGGTCCACTTTTAGGGGCGCCACCAAAGGTCCACGCAGATTAGCAGGCGGGCCGGAGCATAGCCGACTCCACTTCGCCTGTCAAGCGCCCACCTGTCCAGCAGGGCGGAAGCCGAAGCAGCCCAGCCCTCGAGAAACGGCCGTTCCAATCTGTAGCGTCCTTTCGAGCACTCCAGTTGCGGCGGCTTGACGGCCGCTGCCTGCGTCTCGGTACGAGTAGGCGGACGGGTCCTTATCGCAACACCCTAGTGACATGGCTGGAGGTCCACGGGCCAACTGAAAGCGGAAGCAAGCTTCTCTCGGTCTTTACCTCAACTGCCAGGAGATGGTGTTGGAGGGGGCAATACCTTCCCTAGCACCTCAATGGTGGACGGAACGGGCGCCGCAGCTGGAGTTAGCAGGAGTAGAGGCAGCTGGGGCAGTTGCTCTGGCTCCCATCTGTCTGCGCGAGTGAAGCGCTGGGGGTCACTGGAGAAGGTGGAGTGGTAGGGTTGGTGCTGGGGGCGGAGGAGGGGGCGGAAGGGTATAGTAGGCAGAGTGGAAGGGAGTTGGATGGGCGCCTCACACCCCACCTTAGGGAAACGGCCTTGTTCTTGCAGGGGTGGCTCAGCTGAGGATAATGGGCTGGTCATGGTGGCGCGGTGGCTTGCCGACCACATATAAAAGCATCGCAAAAACCCACCTCCTCCTAGCTGTGGGCACATCCGACATTTGGGAGAAATTAGATGCCCCAAGTTCACGAGGTGTCCGCTATTGCAGCTGGCGTAGCTGTGTATGCGTAAGGAGGCCCTGCAATATGTCTGCTCTCGCAGTGTCAGCTATCTGCACTACCTTGATTCCCGTGACAAGGGCAAAATTGTGTCAGTTCTCTCTCCTTTGTTTTGGCAATTATTACAGATAGATCTGCATTTGATATACGAAACCAGGCCCCTCACGCATGTCTAACAACTGCTACACTAGCTGGGGCTGTGGGACCCAGGCGTGCAGATGTTGGTGTATTCCGAAAGTCCACGCTTGAGCGTCCTGCGACTGCATTGTAAACCTAGCGTTGATCCCAGGTCTCAACCACCACAGTAATGTCATGACTTTGTACAGGACGTTTTAAGTCAGAGTCTGCAAGCTTGAACCTGCTTCCACACATAGAAGAAGATGAATTAGGGGGCTTGGACGCCAGTCACGAGTGGCGAGTTGGCAGGGGTCACCTAGATCGGTCCTGAGTGTGCCTATCAAGTACAGACGAGTTTTGTGTACACAGAAAATGGGGCTTGGGTCAAACCTGAGTTCAGAACCCAGGCTCAGCGTATAGTGTATTTACTCGCGTGTGGCAGAGATGATAGTACTTTAACACAGGGGAATCTAGCAATGTCAAACTTTACACTATAGGCTGGAAAGAATCAAATGGATTACAAGTGCTAAAAGGGTTTGCTGGTGTATCCTTTTGTGTCCTCATAACACGATAAGCAGTTAATTAGATCATCACCTTTAGTCATAAGGTGCAAAATTAATTCCCTACAACAACACAGATTGATGACAATCCATGATACAATGTGTTATCAATTTTGAATTGTCTGCTCAACATGGGATATACCTGTTCAAGCATCGCAAGGGGACATGTGAGAGGGCCAAGAGTGCTTCACAGTCTCTTCTGTCCCTGAGCATGGCGGCCAGGCCCATCCTAGACTTACCCCTTTGTCTGACGACAGAGACAAGTAGGTGCCACTAGAAACGCCTAATATGGTAAGGTGGAAAGAGAGGAAGCCTCTTTACTATACGCATGCAGAACTGAATGCCACTTGGTTAAGGAGTGCAATAAAACATAGCTTATCACAGACCTTTTTAGCCTGTTGTTTCAAAGCACTTTAAATGGGAATCTGGCACGAGATGAAGTGATTTCTCAAGATGCAGACATCACGTCCTGCACAGAACTGGGAGCATAAGGGCCAATCAGCCGAATGCCAGAGCAATGGCTCATTCCCGGATCGCTCTCTGTCAGCGTGCGGGTGTGTATGCAGTGTTCCAGAGACCTGGTCCAAAATTCTCCTTACAAGCCTCTCCTGAAACGCCACATGGCTCAATGGTGCCTAACATGTCACATCTACATCTAGCGGTGACAACACAGAGACTTTTATTTCTCTGCAAAATTTGTCCATTAGCTGTCGCGTCTCATCCTCCCAGCCTCTCACCCCATTGTCCTTGAAGTTGACCATTAGGTGGTCACTCCAAGATCATAAAAACCTCTGGCGAGCGAAACGACTGTCATCTTTGGGATTGTCCGGTAAGGGGAAGACAAGGGGAATCTTTGAATGTGCCCTAGAGCCACCACAGCTCACAACTGCTGCTGAAGAGTCTGGTGTATCACTTATCTCAATAGCATCCAGAGTGAAGGATGTGGCAGAGAACTGTGTCGGGACAGCATCAAATGTTTGCCGAGGCTCTCCACATTCACATTGGCGTATTCACTTCACACATGCTCGGTCACAGCTCTACATGCAGCGCTTCGCTTGCATCTTGCGCAGGTCATGTCTGGAGAAATACGTGTCTCTACAGAAAGAAAAATCTAGCCAGCGTAATGAGGCAACCTTGGACTCTGCAGGGGGCGGTTCTAGGTCACGGCAGGAAAAGCAGCACACACTGTTTGGGGCGCAGCCCATAGCAGGCTGCGGACGATGGCGCGTGCAAACCAACAGGAGCTCTGGCGAGCTGTATCATTCTTCGTTAGCTCCTCCTACGTACAAGCACTGCTTGAGCAGGAAAGTACCACAATTCCCCAGACGCGATTGACTCCTTTGGCCCACACCATAAACTGGAGGAAAAGCGGGGACCTCATCAAGCTGCGTGCGAGTTGCTGTGAATGGTAGGCGGGACATATATTACATCAAAAATCAGGACACGTCGCATGGAGAGGAAGCCCGCATCCTGCCACCATCTACTTCCTCCGACTGTCCCCCAGCGACAAACCCGAACCCATCCAACCCGCCTGGGCTCCCCGATCATTTCCCCCGGACCCTGCCCCTAATGCCCCACCAGACCCCACAACCCCTATCGAACAGCCGCTTGGTCCTTTCCCCTGATTGCCACCCTCCTTGTCCCGCCTCTAACTGCCGCACCTAAGGACCCCACCCCCATCTAAGCACGCCTGGTCCCTTGCCTCTGATTGCCCCGTCCTGGGGACCCTCCCCCTAACTCCCCCTGGACCCCACCCCTATCAAGCACTGTGCTGGTCCTGATCCCCTGATGCCGCGCCTCCGGACTACCGACAACTGCCCTAGCACACGTAACACGTGTATCTGCCCAGGACTCCCACCCCCTGTCTAAACCTCCCTTGCACCTCTGCACCGCAACTGCCCTCTCCTGAGCCCCCCCGAACTTCCCCCCAGGACCCACCCCTACCTTCCCCATGACAAACCCCTGGACTCCCAGGCCTATCAACCACTGCTGTCCCTGACCGCCCACCACCGAACCTCCGCCCATGCGCAACCCGCCCTGCTTCCCTGTCCGCTTGACTGCCCCCGACCAGACTCTCTACGTCTTCTCCAACCGCCGACGCCCTTAACAGTGCCAATGACCAGCGTGTCTGGCTCCTGCGCAAGCTCCAGATACATTGCTGGCATACATGCATGCTGTGCTTCCCCATGGAGCCCACAACCCCGTGCTTTCCAATTTGAAACCACCTCAAAATTCACGCATGCTCAAGCTCAGTTTGCAAGCTGTTACTTCATTTCTCCTAAATCAAATATAACTGATCCACTGTAACTGGCTGTTAGAAAAAAGTAGGATAAAATTGAGCAAGAAATGGCTTCCCATGGTTGTTAGGGCTGGAATTGCTATTTTCAACAGCCATTGCCTTTTTGTTTGTTTAAAAGGAAGACAGTCTTGTAGAGTTGCATCCAGATATCCTCCAAATCGCAGCAAGCTGAAAATTTGGTCCAGCGTTACTGGCATCGCCTGTAACCATATGGGAACGAATCCTGTCTGTGTTTTGTGCACATCAAAATTCCTGCTGAATGACCAACCTTGGGAGCGAGTTATCAGTGACCAGCAGGGCTGCGCGGAAGGAGGGTGCAGATGTCGGGGCAAGAGGCCCCAGAGCTGGGACGGCAGGAGGTGTGGGGGGCTGACGGTGGTGGGGAAAGGGGATCCAGGGCTAGGGCGGCAGCGGGGTGGGGAGGAGGCACTGGTGGGGCAAAAGCCCAGCGCTAGGGTGGCAGAGGTGGTGCAGGGGGAGAGCCCAGGGCTGAGGCAGCAGGAGAGTACAGAGAGGAGCCCAGGGCTGGGGAGGGGGGCACGCAAAATTTTTTTGCTTGAGTGGCAAAAAATAGAGCCTAGCCGGCCCTGCTGGGAAGGTAACTACAGACAAGGACTGTGCAGTCTGGAAATAACTCTGGTCAGGAGGAAGAAAATGCATGTCTCACACCGCGAGGCTGGTGCAACATTTAGGCATCCTACGGCAGTCGCCTAGGGAGCTAGATTTGGGGCGCCATTTTTTCAACAGCGACCGACGCAGCCGGATCTTCATCGCCACGGTCACTGTCACATTTAGGCGAGGGAGCTGCAGGCGGAGCGCGGGAGGGCTTACGGCACAGCCAAGGGGGTGGGGGCGGCACACAGGGGAACTCCCTCCCCCAGCTCACCTGTGCCCCACCTCCTCTCCAAGACGCAGCGTGGATGCGTCACTCTGCCTCCGAGGCTTGTGGCACCTAAGCTGATCAGCGCAGCAAGCTGGGGACGGGAGAAGTGAAGCAGCCAGGGGCATGCTCGATGAGAGGAGGCAGGGGTGAGCCTGCTTCACTTTCTCCGCTTCCCAAGCTTGCGGGCAAACAGCTTAGCACAAACACCTGGGAGGCGGAGAAGCGAAGCAGCGACGGCGTGCTCAGGGTGCTCAGTCTTGGTTGGCAGCAGGTGAGCTGGGCAGGAGGCGGTGCCTCAGGGTGCAGGGTGGGAGGTCGGTTGCACAATGGAGGTGTCTCAGGATGGAGGGAGGAAGCTTTCACGGGTTGGGGTCGCCTCAGGGGGGGCACGGGTGGGGGTAGGGTGGGAGGGGAGTTTTGCCTAGGCACAAACATCTTGCATCGCCCTGTCTTCACCCAAGAGAGTTGGAGGCTGAGAAACCAGCTGCTTAGAGTATCAGAGGGGTAGCGTGTTAGTCTGGACTGTAAAAGCAGCAGAGAATCCTGTGGACTTATAGAACTAACAGAAGTTTGGAAGCGGAGATGTGGTCGAGTGAATACCCACTTCGTTTCCAAAAAAACGACGCAGGTAGGGAAATTTCCAGGGAGGTTTATATGATAATGCTAGCAGAGGTAACGAGGTTAGTTCAACTCAGGGAGGAGCGCGGCCCTAGTTCTAATGCAGTAAGGATGTGAAAACCAAGGAGGAAACTGGTTCTGTAATGGGCATAAGCCATTCACAGTCTTGTTTAGTCCAGAGCTGATGGTGTCAAATCTTACAGATGCATCTGAACTCAGCAGTTTCTCATTTGAAGTCTGGGTCCTGAAGTTTTTTGCTGCAGGATGGCCACCTTAAGGTCTGCTATATGTGTGGCCAGGGAGGTTGAAGTGCTCTCCTACAGGTTTTTGTATATTGCCATTCCTGATATCTGATTTGTGTCCATTTATCCTTTCGTAGTGACTGTCAGTTTGGCGATGTACATAGCAGAGGGGCATTGCTGGCATAGATGCGTATATTACAATTGGTGACGTGCAGGTGAGATGAACCGGTGATGGTGTGGCTGATCTGGTTAGGTCCTGTGATGGTGTCGCTGTGTAGATATGTGGGCAGAGTTGGCATCGAGGTTTGTTGCACGGATTGGTTCCTGAGGTAGAGTTACTATGGTACGGTGTGCAGTTGCTGGTGAGAATACGTTCAGTTGGCGGTTGTCTGTGGGCAAGGATGGCCTGCCACCCAAAGACCTGGTGAAAGTGTGGAATCAATTGTCCCAGCGAATTGGGTTTGTAGATCCCTGATGATCGCCGTTGGAGGGGGTTTTAAGCTGGGGCTGTATGTGATGGCCAGTGGAGTCCTGTTGGTTTCTTTCTTGGGTTTGTCTGTGCAGTAGGAGGCTTCTGTACAACGTCTGGCTCTGTTGATCTGTTTCCCACTAATTTCCTCGCGCAGGGTCTGTAGTTTTGAGAATGCAATTGGTGATGAATTTTGTAGTTGTTTGGTCTTCATGTCTGAAGGGGTTAGACCTGCAGACGGTTGTATCTCAGTGCAGCATGGTGCCACAATGCCGACTCGTGTTAACCTGTAGCCCAGGAACCAATCCGTGCAAACATGAAACCTCGACCTGCCAAAGTCGCCACTAAACTATCTACAACCAGCGACACACATCATTAGGACATAATCCAGATCCAGCCAATGGACCATCACTATTCATGTCACCTGCACGTCCACTCAAAGTGTAATATACCTGCCATAGATAATGTCCAGCAATGCCCCTCTGCCATGTACATCGGCCAAACTGGACAATCACTACGAAAGTCTAACTTCCCCATGAGTCCAGATAGAAGATGTCAAGACAATCAGGAATGGCAATATACAAAAACCTGTAGGAGAGCACTGCAACCTCCCTGCCACACTAGTAGGCAGGACCTTAAAGGTGGCCATCCTCAGCAAAAAAAACTTCAGACCAGACTTCAAAGAGAAAACTGCTGAGCTTCACTTCATTGCTTAAATTGACACCCATCAGCTCTGGACTACAACAAAGACTGTGAATGGTTTTGCCAATTACAGAAACCAGTTTCTCCTCCTTTGGTTTTCACACCTCTAACTGCTAGAAAAGGGCCCATCCTCCCTGATTGAACTAACCTCGTTATCTCTAGCTTGCTTGCTAGCATATATATACCTACCCCTGGAAATTTCCACTACCTGCGTCTGACGAAGTGGGTATTCACCCACGAAAGCTCACGCTCCAAAACTTCTGTTAGTCTATAAGGTGCCACAGGATTCTCTGCTGCTTAGAGTAGATGCCCTTAGAAGACAGGGCCGGCTTTAGGAAGCACGGGGCCTGATTCGAACAGTTTCGACAGGGTCCTGGCAAGGATGACTAAAATGCATGCATTCTGGGAAGCAGCAGGGCTTAGAGCACTGCGAAGCGAGAGCCTGGGAGGACAAATCTAGGTCTGTTGGTCCACCTGTAAACGATGGAGCAGTACTGCAGCCATTCTCATGCCTGAGGGGAAAAGGATACTTTCCTCCGTACCTCATTAGGCCAAGCCCTAGTACTCTGGTTTGAGGTGAGGAATGGAGGATTGATTTTGCCCAAGTAACAGTTCTGGGATAATATTGTGATCTGCCACAGTGAGCCACCAAACTCACATGCAAACCATGGTTTATCACTTGTGCATTGTCCCAGGTGCCAGCAGTTCTCCCCCTTTGTTTATATATATTTGAGATTTCTGGAAGGTCTTTTCTCCCACCTTTCCATATTTTTGTTCTAATGGAGTAACCCTTCCCAAGCCTCTCTCTAAACAGAGACTGTTCTTTCTAGGATTATCCTTAAGAAGGACCCCTTTGATTATATTTTCTATTCCCCCCACCCAATACTCTGTGTGTGTGTGTGTGTGCGTGCATGTGCGCGTACCACTCACAAATAAACCCTCCCAGATACACACTCACACGGTCTGTAAAATCTAGCAATCACTGAGAACACCAGCCCACTTTAAGTACCTTATCTCTTTTCTACTAAGAAAGCACTCTGGAGCCTAAGTTAGCACATCTAGCATGCATATAGCATACAGATTGGTAAATTTTATTCTGTGGATGACATAACTGCTTTCAGTTATTATTTAGGTCACTGCGTTCTATACTAGAACTGAGCAGGACGAAGCACCAGGGAATGCATTGTGGGGATATTATATTGCACAGTGGGGTAAAACTATGAGGAGAGGGCAAAAGACTTTAAACATTCTCAGGGATGTGGCTGAGCAGGGTGGGAACAGGGCCACCTAGAGATGGGGACAGGTGGGACAGTTTGCCCCTGGCCCTGCAGGGGCCCCGCGAGCCCTGGCTGAGAATCTCTTCCCTGGCTACTCACCCAGTGGCAGACCCTTCACTCGCTGTGGGTCTTCGGTGGCACTTCAGCGGCAGGTCCTTCAGTGCTGCTGAAGGCTTGGAGCAAGTGAAGGACCTGCCGCAGACTTGGAGCGCCGCCCGGTGAGTACAAGCTCTGCAGGGGGTGGTGCTTCTTTTTATGTCTGCTCCCCTGCTTTTCCCCAGGCCCCCTGAATCCTCTGGGCGGCCCTGGGTGGGAATGGCTTACCCTCTCTAGAATCAGTTACATTATGTTCTGTAAATTGGCATGGAGAGTCCTTTATGTGTCACCAGCCTCTAGCGGTCTAATTAATCCTCCCGATGCCCTCATGAGGATGGCAAGTAAATAGGATTTACAGTTTGAGGCACAAAGGCATTAAGGCACCTAAAGATGAAGAACAGCACCTAGTGGGATTTTTAAAAACTTAAACAGTTTAGGCCCTATCTCTTATTGACTTTCCATGGGAGTTAGGTACCTAACCTGAATAGGCACTAATGTAAATCACACTAGGCATCTACCTATCTGCATCTTTAGCAGCCTAGATACATTTGTAAATCGGGCCCAAAGAAAACAAATTACTTTGTTACTGTCACACAAGTCAGAGGCAAAACTGGGATTAGAATTCAAGACTTTCTGATTCCCAGTTTTGCACTGTACCACAACGTCCCATGATAGGCATTTCACAATCTTTCATTGATACATAACGGCACAGTCCTGCGAGGGGATGAGCTTTTCCACTGGCTTAAATGGGAACATGGCAGACTTGGCTCTTTCTTCTTTCCAGTTCGGCAAAGTGCTGAGTGAACATAAGCACTCAGCACTTTGCCGAACTGGAAAGAAAGAAAGAAAGAATTCAATTTAAATGTCATTTATGTTGTATGGACACTATTCTTCATTCCTGAAACAAATCTCCATTGAATGAATGGTGAATCCTTGAATAAGGCTCATCCTTATCACATTTTGTAACTTCTCATTTCTTTTATATCAGCCTGCTGCCTCTTGGCTGCATCTTTTCATGGTTCTAGTGCAGAGGCTTGGGAGCCAAGTCTGCCATGTTCTAATCCTAAATCTGCTACTGACTCAATGTGTGGATTTGGGGAAATCATTTTAATCTCTGTTCCTCAGTTTCTCCATCTGGAAAATTTTGTTAATAACCTAATTCCAATGTATAAGGCTTAATGAGAGAAATAAGCAAAGTGATTAGAGCTCTTTGAATAAAAAGCATATAAAAACACAAAGCTTTGTCATAAAGTATGATTAAATTAGTAATTCAGTGTCAAATATTTATATAACAGCATTGCAGCAGTTTGTTATTTTCTCCAAGCAAATCTGCTTGTGAACAAGATTATACTTTTCTCAAAAAAACTTTATGGATAAAATAATAAAGAAATATAAAGATACAATCATGATGTATGTAACATACCCAAAATATGACAAATAATGCAGATGCATTAGCTAGAAGCAGTAATAGAGGTAATATTAAATACTTTAAAGGGCCAAATCCTCTCTCAGTATACATCAGCATAGATCTCTTAACTCCAATTGAGCTAAAAAGATTTACCTCAGCTGAGAATCTGGTCCTTTAGGAAGTTCTTTCTGAGCTGAATATGAGTACATCTGCTAAGTGACAAAATAGAAGAGGCGCCAGGGTGACTGTCTACAATCTTTTGATATGCATAAATACCAAGGAAGGAGAAGAACTGCTTAAAGTGCCACAAGATAATAAGGGGATAAGAACAGAACAGTTGAGGCTGAATATCAGGAAACATGATAATATGGTCTACTAGACTGTGAAATAATATCCCAAGAGAAGTAATAGAATTCCCATCTCTAGAGACACATCGCCACACTGGAAAAAGCATTACAGAAAACACTGCCGAGAATGTCCTGAACTGACATGAGATGAAGTAGATGTCTCTAACAGGTCTTCTCCATCTTGAACATCTATGCTGATACAACATGGGAAGAAAACAAACCATATAAGCGTTCCAGATGTGCCGTGACAAACTGTGCCATCTTACATATTAACATTAGTGAGAATAGTTCATATAGCTATTGATCATTGCCTGGAAACAGTTTTTCTTCATATTATGGATGGATGATAATTTATTATTTCCCCCTTTTCCTTCCACAAAAAACACTCCAGTTTTTTTTTCAGCTATATATGTAATGTAAACAAAAAATGTTCTGCTATTTTTCTCTATAGATTCTATCACCAAAAGGAGACTATGGAAATTCTCTAGTCAATGAAGTCCAGTTTCCTCAGCACTTTCATTTTTATTGCAATGGATTATTTTCAGCCTCACTAAGCACTGCCATAAAGTATTAGGGAGAAGAACATGTTTTGAAACATTTTGACTTCTGAGAAACTATTGAAATTACAGCCTTTCTCTAAACTGAGGAAATTAAAGTGAAGGAATACAGTAGTACTTGTCACTGGTAGAAAAGGATACTCAACTCTAAGGCAACGAAATATTTACTGGTATGCTTGGCTGAGGACACCAGTCAAAAATTTGGACTCTACAAATGTTAACCTCAGATGTGCTACAAGGGTTTTAGCTCTGAAAAGTTAATTGAGGAAACATTCTGTTTAATTTTTGAAGTCCAGCTCTGAATCAAATTCCTCAATGACAGAGTATTTCCCTTCTTCTCTCCGCACCCTGCAATTTATTCACTAAAAGTAGATTAGGCAGACATTTTTTTCAAAAGATCTGATGTCCCACTGCAAATTTTCATATTTTGAAGAATGCTGATGGTTCTTTATTTTCATTGATCAACTGTTGGGTGCTTTGGGACCAATCTCATCCACAAGCTAGTTGGTCAAAAGTGTGTCAAAACTCATCTGAAAAGCTTTGGATACACTTCATAATAAAAGTCCATAAGGCACAGTGTAGTTACACTGTGGGATAGTGCTTGTCTGTGAATTTACTGGTCCATAGCTCATTCTGACCAGTATCCTGTGGTGAAGCCCCAGAGTTTAAAAGCCAGTTTCATCAGCAAGAGGGATCTTAAGAAGCATGTGATCTGGCTGTCCTTGACGAATATTTTAACAGGATGGAAAGCCCCTTTTAGGGCCAGGAGGCCTGAGGCCAGCCCTGTAGAATTAACTCTTCCCTGCTATGACTGGAAATAAAGCATAAATTTGTAACAGTGAGGGTAATTAACCATTAATTTACCATCAGTTATGGTGGACTCTCCATCACTGGCAATTTTAAAGTCAAAACTGGATTTTTTTTTCTAAAAGATATGGTCAAGTTCAAACAGGAATTATTTTGGAAAAGTTCTTTGGCCTGTGCTATACAGGATAAACTAGATGATCCCAGTGTTCCCTTCTGGCCTTGGAATCTGTGAATCTATGAACATGCACTGGATGCTGATCTTAAGAGCAGGAAAGCCCAGGAGCCAAAGGCTGAGAGGGGAGGAAAGTGGACAGACTGCTCCTCCCTGGAGGCAAGAAGCTTGGCTGAGGGCCAGAAGCTGTCTGAGAAATGTGGCCAGCCAGAGCCCTTTGTAGGAGGGTGGGCCTGGACTGGTTTAGTGGGTTGACCAGAGCCCAGGTACATGTTGGTGGGCATTGAGACAAACCATTGCAGCTGGGGTCTGACTATGAGGAAGGGGGCTGAATAGGCTGAAGATTCATTTATCTGGTGCTTCTGTTAGACTTTATCTAAAAGACTCTGTTACCCTGGAAGGGACTGAACACTCTAAAGTGGATTGGGTGGAGGGTTAGGTCATGTCTATGACTAGAATAGACCAGAGTGTGAGGGGAAGCTGATGGCAGAGTTACTGCAATGCCACATGACACTGTGAGGGGGGAACTTTGTGACAGTGAGCATTGCACAAATACCAAGGGCCAGATTTTGTGCTGCGTCCCTCAGGGAGCAAAACATAGAAGGTGTAGCCCAGTAGGAGGTGGGGCAAAGGTGGCTTTATGACACCTTGCACCTATCAGCTCTGGACTACACCGGGGCCCAGTGTGGACTCTGGGCTGCTCCCAGGCCTTACTTCAAGTTATGGAAGTTTCCCCATTGCTGCCAATGGCCACAGCCCAAAATGGAGGGAGGGCAGAGTCCTTCAGCCAATCCCACCCCTGCCTCCTCCTCTCCTTACCCTACTATGGGAATGGCACATAGGGCTGTGTATACCACCCAGGAGCTGCCCTTGTACTAGGTGAATCTCTCTCACCCCTGTGCACTGCTGGAGTGGCATACAGAAGCAAGAGCATGACACAGAATCTGGCCCCAAGTCTGTAGTGAGAGAGAAGTGGTCTGCGCTTTGTTCCTCTGAAGTTCTGCAGCTGGAGTGAGGGGAGCAGACTACCACAGCTCTCCTTGATGAAGAGTCTCTGCTGCCAAAAGGACAAGGGAATCAAATGGACTGCTTGGGCCCCCCCTCAGGTGACCAACCACTACAGGTATGATGTGGAGGGTGGGCCTCTTTTGTGTTCTCCAAAGCAGATACCTGACCATGCTCGTGCAAAAATACCATAATCTTTCCTTTATATACCATATCTTTCCTTCCAAACTGTAACCACATATAAGTCAGAGAATATTTTTACTACAATTCCCACATCTTTTTCTTAGGACTTGTCTACACAGGGGCATCCAGCAAAGGAAATCCAGATTAAATAAAGGTGAGAATTTGAAGTTAATGAACTAAACCCCTATTGTTCAGAATTAAAGTGGCTTTAATGCAGTTTATCTTAATTTACTTCCAAAGTTCACCCAGGGATTTTATGCAACTTAACTAATCGACTTCAAATTCACGCCTTTAGTTAATTCAGATAAACTTCTTGGATGTCCCCACATAGACAAGCCCTTAGTTAATATAGCAGAGCATCTTTCCATTTAGCACACAAGATATGTTTTCTACTTTGAGTGTTGGTTCCCAGACTCTAGTATACAGATTGTGAATTTATATACAGTGAATAAGACCCACAATCCACTGCCTCAATTATGTAAATGACAGAAATTCTTTTGTTTATAATTGCTTTATTCCTCATCCCTCCTTTCTGCTGGCAAAAAGGACAACAACAACCCAAACCAAGCAGACTTGATGTTAGAATCAGAAATACAATAAGTTTACGAGAGTTTAGGCAAAATGTGCTACATGAAGTGAACAAAGAAACATTGCCAATAGGGCAGCGGAAGTTTGCCATAAACTGCTCTACAGAGCTGTAGACTCTTGAGCCTCTGAGAGGTCAAAATCTTATTTTTCACATTGCAGTTCAGCAGGGTGGAAGGGAATTTCTGGGTCGCATAAGCCAACTCTACTCACAAATTCCTTTAGCCTCCTTCTTGGTTTGTCTCCTTAATCCGTCTAACTCCACTAGGACCCAGAGTGTGGAAAATTGTGTCTGCTGCTGGTGCATATGTATTCTCTCTTCTCTAGATGCACAGAGATGGTGGAGTGCGGTGTTGGAGGAAGGAGGGCAGAAGAGACATAACAGGCAGGCAGGAGAAAAGGTGAGAGGGAATAACAGAAAGCAGCAGAGCTGCAGGGAGAGAGAGGAGGAGGAGCCCATGTAGACTTAAGAAGGTAGCTGCCATATTAGGTGTTTGCCCTATCAACCAAATGGAATAATTTGATGTACATAATTAAACCTAATTATTTTTGGCACTTTCATATCCTGGATACAGTAATGGATTTAAATAAAAAAAACACTTTCCAAAATATGACATTGTGAAAAGCTGCCTCTGCAGGTTGAGCTGCCTCTGCCTAATGCAGGTCAAGATCCAATATGCACAGGCAAAATACTAAGGGATGATCAAGGTAAATAGAAATTAGCAGATTTTTTGGCTGACTCTACATGCATTTTCTCCCCTAATATTTATACAAAATAGTGGGGAGTTCATCCAAATTCAGTGTGATAGTTTTCTGTGGTTTGGTATGTGTTTTGTACAATGACGAAAGGACCCATGATTTCTGATCTGCTACTGTACACACTTCCACCACCCAGTATAGCTGCAGAATCTAATTGCTAAATTCTGCACTCAGTGACATCACACAGACTCTTGGAAAGTAAAGTGGAGGCATTTGTTACTATGAAGGGCATCTCCACTTTCTTTTCTACTGGGGTACCTGGGCAAACACTTTTTAAGGGGGCTTGAACTGCTGGTTATTTGGTTCAGCAAACCCCCATCCACTGCCCCCCACATCCTCTGCTCACCTATCATCTGCCAGTGCATCCAACAACAAAGAATAAGCATTGTGGCTGGGTGTTTCTTTTAAAGTGATCGGCAGTGAAATAGTTAACAATGTTGACGTGTTAGTTGTTATCATTAGGTTTCTGAGTTAATGGCCTGAAATGGTATTGAGAGGTCAGTTTGCACTTCTCTTAGAGCTGCTGGTGCCTGGTTTTGATCTTACATCAGTATAAATCAGGCATCCTCCTGTTAAACTCAATGGAAGTCAAGTCTTGTTGCAAACTCTTACAGTCTAATGCTTGGCCAGCTAGGTTTAGGTTCTACAGGAACAAAGGACTGGAAAAATCTGGCTAGAAATCTGGCATGCCATGAGAAGGCAGCAAATCACCAGAGAGCATTTCATAGGCTGAAAGAGCTTGAGATGAGACTAAGGTTAAAGGCCACCATAGATGATCAGCATCAAGAGAAGATTGCATCAGAGTCTCTTTACTGGCAAAATGTTCTGAAAAGGCTTACTGCCATTGTGAGAATACTTGTTACCCGAAACCTAGCGTGGCACTTCAGATCAGCTGTATGTGCCAAACAATGGAAACTTCCTCAAAATTGTGGAGCTGATGGACGAGTTTGATGCTGTACTCCAGGAACATCTAACAAGAGTCACCACCCAAGAAATATACACACACCACTACCTTGGAAGAACAATTCAAAATGAGATCATACAGTTACTGGAAACAAAAGTCAAACAGAAGATTGTGGCAGATCTGAAGTCAGCAAGATGTTACTCTATTATTCTGGACTGCACTCCTGACATCAGCCATACAGAACAAATGACTTTAATGGTGCGTTTTGTAACAACAACAAAACCTAGCGAAAATGTCCCTGCAATGGTGACTGTGAGAGATTATTTTCTAGAATTTGTTGACATTGATGATACTACAGGAGTTGGTTTGACAAATGTGCTTCTTAAAAAGCTGTAAGATACAGGAATTGTGATAGCTGACAAGAGAGGTCAGGGCTACAATAATTGTGCCAATATGAGAAGAAAGAACAGAGGAGTGCAGATATGGATCCGAGAGTTAAATCCTTGAGCTTTTTTAGTCCCAGGCAGTTCTCATTCATTGAACTTGGTGGTCAGTGATGCAACATCAGCTTCTAGTGAGGCTGCTGAATTTTTTAATGTAATTCAAAGTATCTATGTATTTTTCTCTGCATCAATTCATCAATGGCAAATTTGGAAGCAACGTCTGGGAATATCCTCTCTGACACTGAAACCACTGAGTGCAACATGATGGGAAAGTCGAGTGGAGGCAATAAAGCCTATCAAACACCAAATTGGGAAGATAGATGATGCCATAGTTGCTATTATGGAGGATAATGCCATGGCAGAAACTGTTTGTGGGAGAACAGTGGCAGAGGGAAATGGAATCACCAGAAACATACATAACTTCAAATTTCTGTGTGGCTTAGTATTGTGGCATGATATATGGTTTGAAATAAATTTTGTACGCAAGAGACTCCAAGGTGTTGACCTTGATATATCTGGGGCAATGGAACAGCTGGACAAAGCAAAGTCATACCTATAGTCTTACCGGTCAGATGAGGGATTTCAAAACGTTCTGAAAAGTGCGCAGAAGTTGGCAGAGGAACTTCACATGGAAGCTATTTTCCCACCCATTCAAGAATACAAGAGTCACCGAAGAAGAAGACATTTTGATAACGAGGCACGGGATAATCCCATAAGAGACCTCAAACAACAATTCAAAGTTGAATTCTTTAACCAGGTGCTAGACTGTGCAATGCTGTCAGTTGAAGAACGTTTCATGCAGCTCAAGGAACACAGCAGTATATTCGGGATGTTGTATGATATTCCAAAACTCCTCACTATAGCTGAAGAAGACTTACACCAGCAATGCAGGGCACTAGAGACAGTGTTGACACATGATGACATGCGTGATATTGATGTGAGTGATCCCTTTGATGAACTGAAAGCCCTTTCAAGATACATTTCAGCAGGATCAACTCCAAAGGCTGTTCTGGAATATATGTGCACAAATAAGATGACCACCCTCTTTCCAAATGCTTTTGTTGCTCTGCGCATACTTCTAACACTTCCTGTAACAGTTGCCAGTGGAGAATGCAGCTTCTCGAAGCTGAAGTTAATAAAAACACATCTACCCTCCACAATGACACAGGAGAAGCTGGTCGTCCTCTCAATAAAGCATGAGCTGGCCCAGACTGTGGACCTTCAGGAACCAATTCAAATCTTTGCAACCAGGAAGGCACAGAAAACACCACTTTGATTATTCAAACACATAAAAATGCCAGTGTTTACTATGCAGACAAGAAAAGTTACATTTGTTGTTCAGGTATTTGAAAGTTAAGTGTTACTTTAAATTTTTGAACAAGGCATTTTGAGTTGTTAGTTCTCCTTTATTGGGGTAGGTAGCAGAGCAGTACCATGAGAGTAGTAGAACAGGAAGAAGACAGAATTGAGACCTTTCAAAGTTTTGGCCCAGGTGAGGGGGTATGGGGACATCATTTGAGCTCCCTGCCTCAGGTGCCAAAATGTTGTGGGTCAGCCCTGTTCTTGGCGTTCTTATCAACAATGTTCAAGGCACGAAGACCTCCAGGAAGTTGAGTCATTTTGCAGGCCTCAACAGTGTGTGCCATGGTTTGTGGCTGCCCACATTGAGTCATCTCTAAAACGATGATTTCTAGTCATAGATCTGGCACATAAGGTCCTCCAGCTGAGTGTTGACGGGTTGTCTGCCACCAACGGGGAACTTATTGGTGTTCTGGCAAAGGAAGTTCCAGCTGATTTTCTAGTCACTATATAAATGCATATTGGGGCATGTGCCCTGCTGGGACAAACTTGAGATTTACTGTAAGACAAGTCACAAGTGGATGAAACACTAGGAAGGAAGGCGGAGAAGGGCACGGAAGTGATAATGAGACCATGCAGTAACACAGGCTAGTTGTGTACATGACCTGATGATTCCCAATCATTTAAAGTGTTTGTCTTTTAAATAAATGAAATATAATCAGCTTTTACTGACTGCTGTTCAACCATTATTAGTTTGTTGTTTTCTTATCAGTATCCCAGGGGAAGTGGGTCTTGACTGATGAATTTGAAGGAGACTGTGGTAATGACCTTATGGATCAATTCAGGAAGGACATATAAGTAGGGTGGAATTAAATGCTAAGGCACATATGGCAGCAGGGGACAAATGGGCATTAAAGACTGACCTCACTGATGGAATAAGAGATTATAACTAGATAGAATAGATATACTCCAGCTGAGAGTGAGACCTTTTCCTTACCTCATCATGCAAACTGGCAGAATTCTGTGCCTTCTGAGACCTTCCAAATTTGCACTGATTCCTAGGACTATTCTTCTGAGTCTGAGGGCAGGTCTACACTACTGCTTAAGTCAATCTAATTTACGTCACTCCAGGGTGTGAAAAAGAAACACACCCCTGAGCGATGCAAGTTACAGTGACGTAAACGCTGTCCACACCAGCACTAGATCAGCAGGAGATGCTCTGCTGTTGGCATAAAACATCTTCACCAGACGCGCTACAGCAGTGCAACTGCATTGATGCAGCTGCACCAATGTAGCACTTCTAGTGTAGACCTGCCCTGAATGACACGATCAGAACTGAAATTAACATGTGAAAAAATTTCACCATAAACTGACAGAAAAATTTGTTTGTGAACAAACCATAAAGTTGAGCCAGCATTTGAAACTAGCTCACTCTGTCATGAGTTCATTCTGAGCGTGGTTTTGGTGTGAGGTCAGATTAATTGGTGGAAAAGGGAGAATGTACTGAGCAGTTTAGCACAACACAATGAAAACAGGGAACGTGTTACCATGGATAATTGAACAAAAGCTTCTAAACAATAGATCTTGCCAGAAAAACTGGATAGCTTTATTAGTAGATATGGGAAAATAGTGTGTGTAAAGTATTTGATGTGTCTGTAAGTGGGTGGACTCTCTTACTAGCCCAGGAAACAACCACACCTGAGTCTGTTCCAGGCCCTTGCCTCAGGCCACAATTTCTTACTGAAATGCCAAAAAAAATTGTGAAGTAACATAAAACAGTGATTTCCCTGACCAAAGCAGGCCTGCAGTGAAGTGAGCCTGCTTTGGTCAGAGATTTTTCCCCAGGCATCCCTCTATCAACTGACTCCCTAACCCCACAGTTCCACCTGGGAGACAACTGCTCAGTCACAGGAAGTGCTGGGCCTCTCTCCCTTTAATGGGGCTAGTTGGAAGCACCTGCAGAATTAGAGCCTGGGATCATAGAGGTGTGGACTGCCAAGGCTTCCTTCTCACCACGAGTAGCTCATGTGAAGCTGGCCACTGCAGGAAGTATTGCCCAGCAGGGACTGAAGAACAGCCCCACACAGCCCACTGATTGGCCCATGCGAGTATATGAACCAGGAAGGCATTACAGGGAGCTCTCTAAGCAATGATGCCGACTGCCTGCTTGCTTCTTCCCCATATCTTCCCTTACTGTGAACCTTAGATTCTGGCTCCTGACCCTGATTTGTTCCCAACTCTCCTACTTTCTTTCTGTCTGTAACCTGGTGCCTGACCTGGACTTCCTGGTATCCTGACCTGTCTTAACTCTGACTCCACTATAAATCTCCTGACTCCAGCTTGGTAATGGACCAGTGCACACCAGCTGCCCATGGCCCGGCCCTGACAGCAGCCACCCTGTGATAGTGTCATTGGGAATCTTAGCCACTGACTTTGATGGTAGTGGGCTGAAATTCTTACATGAAAAATTATTTTAGTGTCTTGGATTTGTCATGTGGATTGAAAAATGATTTAAGGGTTGTAAACAATGGTATAAGAACAAATGGGAAAATACTGAGATGAGGCAACGGATCTGTTTTTTATCCAAGGTACATACTTTTGATAATGATCTAAGAAGGGGAGTAATGACAGTAGCACAGTAGCACAGTAATGACATTTACAGAGGATACTGAATTGGAAGGAATTGTCATCACTAAACATGGTGTCAGAAACACAGGAAGATGATAAAATGAGAATCAGTTTGGAAAAATACATGCTATTGTAGCATTCTGGGGGAAAGTAACAGCAGCATAGGCAAGGATGGGAAAGCTGGGAAACAGAACAGATGAAAGAGACAGAGGAATTAAAGTGAGAGAGGGTGAATGGGACTGCAGCTCCTTCTGCCTTTGTTCTCACTGGCATGAGAGAACTCAGCACCCTAGACACTCTCTTCCTCCCCAGCTTGTAAAGTAGAGGCACTGGAAGAGGGGAGCAGTAGACAAATTCCAGGCAGTCCATTATATGAAAATAATTGACAAAGTAAAGGTAGTTCAGAAATTCATAGAAATGTAGGGCTGGAAGGGACCTCCAAAGATCATCTCTTCCCCCGCAACCATCCCTCCAACCCGTGCTGGGTTTGAAGTAACCCCTCAGCCAGAGCCTGCAATGACTCTTTCCTCCAGTGTGCTGCAGCAGCCAATCCATGAGTCCTGGCTCCAGCACCAGCTATTTATTCCTGCAGGAAGAGCAGCAAGCCAGTCTGTGTAACATCCCCACTCAGATAGGAATGCTCCCTCTGCCTTGCTGTCGTGGCAAGGATGAGGGCAATCAGACTAGTGGTTAGAGCAGGTGTCAGACCAAGTCAGGAACCAAGAGGTCAGAGTCCGAGACAGGCCAGAGGTTGAACTGAAAGGCAGGCAGGATCAAGTTACCAGGAGATTGGGGCCAGGCGCTAGTTATACAGACAGTAATTGAAGAGCGAAGTCAAGGACAAACCAGGGATGGAAGCCAGAGCCTAGGGTTGATCGCAAGTAGGGGCCTGGCACAGAGGTAGGCAGACAGTCTGTGTTGTTGCTCAGACAGCTCCCCTTCCTGGTTTAAGTACTAATATTGGTCAATCAGGGGTCTGCAAGAGGCTGCCTCTCAGGCCCTGCTGGGTTATACTGCCTGCCTAGCCCAGCCTCACATGATCCTCCCATGGGAGCTCAGCCTAAGCTCCTGTGGCAATGTGAAGGTGTCAGCAGCCCAGAATCCCCATGATTCCAGCCTTACACTGAGCTAATTTAAGTCTGGAAAATAGGATTTAGGTGAGGTTTAAGTGGGGCATAGGCCTTATGCCTAAGTCCAGGAGAGGATTCATGGCTGTCAATCCCCAGTGAAGGCAGGTGCCTCCTTCCAGACCCAATTTAGGAGCTTACCTCCCTGAGGGGAGTGAGGCTTAGGTCAGACCTCTCTCCTCTGCATTTTCTACTGACCAGATTAGGCAGCTCCCTGCTCAGCTTGCTGACATTTGTAGACCCCATTGTTAGGTGCCTAACTCTCCCCATAATTGTACAGGAAGTCTAGTTGCCTAACTCAGAGCTGTAGATCCTGCTAGGCGGAGGGCATCTAAACATTAGATATTGCAGTGCTGAGACTAAGGCCATGTCTACACCAGAGAGCTCTCAGCGGCACCAATGTAGCTGCGCCATTGTAAGATCTCCTGGGTAGCTGCTCCATGCCGACGGGACAGAGCTCTCCCATCAACATAATTAAATCACTTCCAACAAGCAGCTGTCTCCCCCTCCACACAAGTGACTCTGTCGGTGTAACTTATGTTGCTCTGGGGAGTGGTTTCTTCACACCTCTGGGTGACATAATTCATACCGATAAAAGTACTAGTGTAGACATAACTTAAGTCTCCTTGATGGAATTAGTTCTTAGGGTCCAGTTTTCCCAACACCGAATATTAATTTCTTAGCAAATGCATCACACATGTTTTCCCTTTGTTTTTAAGTTTTCAAAGGCCAGTCATATTCTCGTGATCAGAAGGACACACATCAATTATGTGTATTATAATGTGCACTATAAGGAACCAGAAGACGCTAGTTCCACCTGATTGCAAACCAAAGGTTTGTTGTTAATGACTATATTACTTACCTAAAAAGTAAACAGACCCAGACTTGGAGAGATCCAAGATATGCCATTTTCCCAGTTACTAAATAATATTAAAACTTCAGTTATGAAATGCTTGACAGCATTGTAACTCCCAAAGACTGAACTTCACAAGTAATGTTTCTGGAAAGAATATCAAAATGAGATAACATTTCAAAGTACAATGAATGTTCAAAGAAGCTGAAGGATTTTTCTTCCTTCGTTGTGTCTGTTGTTGTTGCTCTTTGGGACTACGTGAAGTCAAATATTAAAATGTCCAACTCTTGATGCAAATATTACTGGTACAGAATATGAGCTACTGTACTTACTAAACTAGGAGTTTGCATTTGGTGCTACCCTTCAAAATGCCTGCATTTTCTATAATTTAGGGACTGATCCTGCAATCCTTACTTATGTGAGTAATCCTAATTCATACTAGTAGACTCATTGAACCAAATCCTAAACTGATACAAATCAGTGTATCTTCATTGAAGTTAAGGGAGCTACACTGATTTACACCAGCTGAGGATCTGACCCATTGATTTCAATAGTTCTATTGGTGTAAGGATGGATTGCAACAGAATTGGGCTGCTTCTACAGGGATTCTTATTTAATCTTTATTTTTGGAGCATGGGAAACATAAGTAGTTCACTGCATTCAATTAATAAAATTATAGAACATTTTCTAAAGAACAACAATAAATTATATGCCTATAAAAACTCCTTTATGGTTTTCTATATTAAGAAAAAGCTATAAAAATCTAGCACACCTATAACAAAGACTGATTTATTGTTTTGTCTAGGACATGAGTTTTTACGCACTTCTACCAGAGTGAAGACAGCATGCAAGTCCTAACAATAATCTTAACAAATACAATACAACTCTGCTTATAAACTAAAGGAAGCTCCCAAATGAGTTACAGATCCCTGTTCATAAAGCTGATGTAAACAAGAAGCTTAAGAAGAAATAAGGAATCTCATAAGGTGACTGCTGGGGGAACCATCCAGGAACCAGTTAAGAGCCATCTGCCTATCACATGACCTAGTACTGGATTTAAGGGAAGGATGAATCCTCCTCCCGGAGGCTCAGAAGGGAAGGGAAAAGCTTCTGGCAGTGTCCTCAGTGCTGTGCAAGATGCAAAATACAGGTCCTGACAAGCGCACAACCTAACCAGGTCAAACACAAAGGAGACAGGACACAGTGGGAAGTCTCCAGGATGACTACAGCTTATTAAAACTTTATTATTAATATCATTGCCTTCCTGTTTTGTGAGTCTACCTCTAGCCCAATTGTTAATTTGCCTAGTCTATAGTCACAGTATGATGTTCTGGATTCAAATAGACATTGTACAACATGTTCTGGCATCTAATAAGTTTAGTAAAGTTATAAGAGCAGCATTAGTATGCAAGGGCAAGAGTACAGAAGTCTCTTTCAAATATACTCTGGCAGCAGAGAGCAAATAACGAATAAACTTGGGTGGGTAGATTGGAAAACGGAGCCTTTCCAAGCTAGTTCTGTTTCCATATGCTGTACCCAAATCAGACCCACCCCCACAGCTACCTGGCACAATGACATGATAACACTGGGTATTGATTGGAGTTACATGTATAACTTTGGCTTTGAAAAGCCTGGAGGTTTTTCTTTGAGGCATGGAAAAGAAATCAGAGATAACCAGCTTTCCAATATGAGCAGTGGGGCAAGAAACCTAACTAGATTTTAGATGGAGCTTGCTAAACTGGGCATGCCTTCTCTCCTGCCTTCTCCATGTAGAAACTGCACAGACTTCCATGGTTGTGCCTTCACTGTGTCCTTTTATTTTAAGGTCCTTCCATTTTCACAACAATCCCTGGGCAATAGTCTATTTACAATGTTGACCTAGCATTTGTCTGTCTCACTAGGGCTTTGAGGGGAACGGAGGTCTCCCTACTCTGAACTTTGGTGTGATATGAAGGGACATGGCTAACTCTGCTCCTTTCTCTCCCACTTTGTACTTCCTCCCTGTGCCTCTTATCAGCCTGGGCTGGTGGGGTAACTGGCTCCGCCAGCCAGCCTGATTAACTAATTATCCTGTCAGCTTTCTCCAGGGGAACTAATTAATATTGGAGTGATCAGAATGCAGGCTCTCCTGTTTGCATCCTGTATTCTATCACAAAGAGGTTATATGATGTGATTGTCTGCATTACCGGGGGACTAGAAAGGACTTCCTGGATCATCATGTTCTTAGGTCAGCTCACTTCCCCAAATGAACAGCTTTTCTAGCCATATTTCATTCCCATAGCATGGGCTCTACTAGGCTGCCAGTGGACATTGCTCTTCCAATAGAATATGGTTCTTTTGGATGGTTCCACCAGAAATCATTTGGGATAGATTTTTTTGGAGAGGATGGGGCACATTGCCAGGAAACCTGAGAGAGAAAGAGGCTGTAGCTGGAAGACTGGCCTACAAACTTGTGGAGATGCAACTTGCAGGAGTGCTCTGCTTATTGAGAGCCAGAAGAATTATGATGATATTCGGTGGGGGAAATTTGCATTTGATCTGTAGTTGGAAGAGGGGCACAAGAAGGGTAACTGGGAATATGTAGGAGAACTAGGTGGAAAAACACAGATGGAAGCTCTGAGTTTGAGAAGCAGGAGCTGCGATTGTGCATAAGAGCCAAAATAAAGCATGTGGAAATTGTAATTTATAAGTAACAAGAATTGAGCACATTTTAAGCATTTTAATGAATAATTACATGATTAAGATATTGCTACTCTGTTGGAAGGAAGAAACTGTTCCACAAGATTTTAAGGCTGCTCGTTTCATCCAACTCTATGAAAACAAAGGAGACAGTAGTGATTGTAATAACGTATATCTCTTCTTAATGTGATGGGAAAAATCTTAAACCATATTCTTTTACTTAGACCTCAAACTTTAGCTGAGAGAATCTATCTGGAGAGCAACTGAGGCTTCTGCTCAGGAAGGTCCACCATAGACAGAGTTTTCACAGTATGACAACTGCAGGAAAAGTGCAGAGAGAAACGTATTCCACTGTATATGGCTTTTATAGATTTAACAAAAGCCTTAGACATGGTTAGTCAGTCAGGGCTTTACATTGTTCTGAAGAAGCTTGATTGTCCACCTATATTGCTAAACTTTGTGAAGTCCTTACATAATGGCATGAAGGCAACTGTAATGTATGAAAACCAAGAGTCTGACTCATTTAACATCAACAATGGAGTGAAGCAAGGTTGCTTTCTAGCTCCTACATTGTTTAATATTTACTTCTCATTCCTGCTCAACATGTGTTTGATGTTCCAGAGGGTGTCTATCTTAGCACTAGACATGATGGAGGTTTATTTAACATTGCAAGGTTCAGAGCTAAGATGAAGGTGAAGGAGACCATCATAAGGGACCTGCTATTTGCAGATGATGCAGCTGTTGTGGCTCATAGTGTTGATGCTCTACAATGTCTTATTACCAAGTTTTCTGATTCCTGCAAAATCTTTGGGCTAGCAATAAGCTGTTATTGTGCACCAAGGCTCTTCAGAACCAGTCACAGATATCACCTTTGATGATGTTGTTGACCAATTTTGTACCTTGGCTCTACTGTTACCAGCATTGTAGATCTTGATGCTGAGTTTACTAGTAGAATCAGCAAAGCAGCCAGAAACTTTGGTCTTTTGCAAGACAGAGCCTGGAACAATAACAAATTGTTAACTAAAGTGAAATTCTGAATTTATGAGACGTGTTTTATACACTCTTCTATAACGCTCAGAAACATTGATGACTTATGCCAAACATACCAAAAGATTAAATAGTTTTCATATCAGATGCTTGTGTAAAATTCTTTGAATAAGATGGCAAAACAGGGTGACAAATATGGAAGTGTTAAATCGTGCTGGTATGTCATTCATGGGAACGTTGATAAGCAAGAAGACTTTGATGGCTTGGATATGTCAAGCGAATGCCGGATTACAGGATCCCAAAGAGTGTGCTGTACTCTAAAGTTCTCAAAGAGCCTAGAAAGAGAGGCAGACCTCTGAGCAGATTTTAGGATGCCTGAAAGGATGACTTATTATATCCTTTGGAATCTCTGTGGATGATTGGGAAAGGAGTGCAGAATGCCTCTCTGGTTGGTGGAGTCAACTTGTAGATGGAGTGAGGCATTTCGAGGCAGACTGGATAAAGCTTTGTGATGACCGGCGTCAGAGGGGGAAAGAATCTGCTGCTTGGATTCAGAGCATTGCTAGTGCATGAATGTACCCTACCTGTGGCTGGGACTCTCATTCGCACATCGAACTCAGCAGCCATCAAAGAACTCATCAGTGCATCCACCATGCTCTGTAGAGAGCCGTGGTGCCACTGATTGACATGATTAACAATATAATACTTTTACACACTTAAATTTACAACTCTGAGCAATTCAACTCCCAAAGCAAGGCCTAAGTGCATTGATCTCACCATGCTCCTACTTTAAAGTATGCAGTAAAACTGAGGCAAAGCAATGTCAAGTGCGAAAAGCAAGCCAACTGGAAAAAATAGATTCTTCTATTTGTCTTTAATCTCTTTCAGTTTCAGATATCTATTTTTATTGCTCTTTGTCACAGTAGCATGAAATGAATGGTCTTGGAGGTAAGGTAGGATATTCCAGCATATGTGGTTCACCCCACATGGATTGCAAAGGACTGGCAGGGGGGTGAGGGAGAGGTGCAGTGGAAGATGTATAAATTAAGATGAAGAGGCATTTAACAAAGCTGTTAGGAGGGGGAAAAGGCATGATTGACCTAGTTCTCCAGACTAACGTCTTGCAACCCCACCTGAACCCGACAGCACCTGATGGGACCGGACTACAGGTGTTGGTTTCGAGTTGGGCTGGAAAACTCCTGACCCTTTTGGACTCAGGTCAGCTCATGTTATCTCTGATCACCTCCTCCTGCCCATCTCACACCTGCCAACTGCTGACACCTTGCTGCTGCGGAGTGAGTGTGCCAACGAGTCGCAGCACCTCTAACTCTACAGAATGCTCAGCGCAGAAAGACAGCCGACCCCACAGACAGGGTGTAGCTGAAGATGGATCATGAATGTGCGGAGTGGGAAGTCTCACCAAGGTCAAGCTCCAAGGACGAGGCTGCAGTGCTGACATGGTTTGGGGGGAAGGTTCGGATTGGGTTAGGTCTGAAAATGACTCGACCCTCCTGGGCTCAGGTCAATACAGGTGGGCTCAGATCAGGCTTTAAAATGAGGCCTGAGCAAACCTCTATTCCAGATTTGGCGGGGGCAGGGGGTGTAATCAGCACTGAAGTAGGTTCCTGGATTAGGAATCCGTAAATGTGGATCTATTCCCATCTCTGCTAAATCACTCAGCCTCACTCCCCATAACTGTGAAATGGGATTAATATCACTTTTCCACCTCACAGGGGTAATGAGACATCCAGCTACTGTACTGAGGAGTGCAGTAGAAAAATCTAGCATATATAATAAATAAAAGTCTTTTCAGACACAGATGTGATTGTGTATCTTGCAAATGTCACCTGAAATGGGATACGCTCACCGTTGTGGAGGTTGTGTGTATATACTGCACCACTCTGGGGACCTGATTCATCTCTGCATTACTCTAATGTTATGCTGGTGTTTTCCCATTGAATGTAATGCAGTTACAGTACATTGATATCAAAGTGGAGTAACGTAACAGTGAATCAAACCTTATGGGAATTTTTGTTTTCCTCCTTTGGCTGTTGTACTAGCCCTACAGGCTAACAAAATATTACTATGTAAATTATTTTCACTTTTTTCCCCTCTGGAGTCAGAATTGGATTTTGTCGATTATGCAACAACTGTGCATATTTACTTATTTACACAGAGAGCCTTCAGCTGAGAAAACAAATATATTAAAGATTCAAATCATTATAAGAACTTTTGCAAAATCTCCTTTAGAACTCACTCATCTATTAAATTCTATTTGGTTTTATACACTGCTGAAAATTCTAATGAAAAACTTACATTTCTATAAGCTCAAAACAGGATGTCATCGTCGTCTTACCTTACTCCCCTGCAAGAATTTCTAACTAATGTCAAACACAGCATGCCTTTCCTAATCCAAATGTTTGGCAAAATTGTGTCATAATAAATGATTTAACAAGCGAGCCCCTAATAAAAAGCATGTGTACATCTTGCAGGAGGCAATCTAAAAACATATTGGAGTCTAAGAACTAGTCACAAGGGCAAAATCATTGAAATAAAACATGCAAAGAATGTTTATTATAAATTACTCCAAATGCAACACGAACAAAATCCATACGAATAGCATACAGGTATGCCACAATTCTCCATTTTGCAACGTTGATGAAAGGTTGGCACAGGAAGGAGCAACATGATGAATGTGTCTAGGAGTTGGTTTGTGATTCATTTATTATTTATGTCTAGGTATTGCTGTAGAGCTTCATTATCAGAATATCTGAGCACCTCACAAAGATGAATGAATTAAGCCTCACAGTTGTCAGGGTTCCCCTGAGACCTCTTCCTTTTGGTTCCCCGAGAACTCAGTTTGACTCCAGTCTCATCATGCAGGTTCCTTTATTTGGCATACACCAAAGCTATGCTAAGTTGATCAGAGTCAAGAACAGGGAGGTGGGTATAGGGCATACCACACACCTAAAGGTACGCAGCAAACCTCTTCCTTTATAGTCATTTACATATTAACTTGCATTGACTCTACACTGCATTACACGTTTTAGAATTAGCTTGGTTACTTTGTAGGAACCGATCCCTATACAGCAAGCACTGACCATGTACGACTTACTCTTTACCTCATCTTACATTCCAGCCTTATGTTATCTGCTGTTATCTTGTCCATTATAGATGGTCCACAGGCTGTTCTACCTTATCCAGGGCCGGTGCAAGGATGTTTCGTGCCCTAGGTGAAACTTCTACCTTGAGCCCTCCCCCTAGCTGCGCCTCCACCCTAAGGCGCCCCCCCTCATGGCAGCTCCTCCCTTCCACCCTGAAGCACCTCCCTTGCGACAGCTCCCCACCCTCCGCCCTGAGGCACCCCCACCACCCCAGCTCACCCCTGCTCCGTGGACGAGCATGAGCACCCCAAGCACGCCTTCGCTGCTTCACTTCTTCTGCCTCCCAGGCTTGCAGCACCTAAATGCCGTCTAAATGCTGGCAGCGACCAGGGCTGCCGAAGATCTGGCCACCGTGGTCACTGCCGAAGAAAATGGCGCCCCGCAAATGCCAGCACCCTAGGCAACCGCCTAGGTTGCCTAAATGGTTGCACTGGCCCTGCCCTTATCGTAGCTAGAACAGACATTCTGTTTCCAGCCTGCTGATCCATTTACATTCCTAATCCTGCCTCCCAAGACATGAGGCATCACCTATGTGCAACTACTCCTGTCAAGGCGGCCCTACATTAATATTTCTATGTGCTAGGGAAATATCTCTATCTCCACATTTCATATGGGGAAACTGAGGCACAGAGTGATCAAGCCAAAATTGTTCCTCTAATTTGAGTGCCTCAATTCTTGGGTATCCAACTCCAGACACCTAAGTGGCTGTCTACATCAACAATTAGACCCCAGCAAGCTGGGGTGTAAATCTACATGCATTAGCCTGCCACAGTCTAACTCTCTGTGTGTGCCCTGCTATGTGTTAACCATTCGTTAGAGCACTTTGTGCTAGTTCCATTTCAAAAAGGACTAGATCAAAGCACACTAACAAACTGTCAAGGAACATCAGTTTGCGGCCAGTTATACCACCGCAGGCTACTGTGGGGTAGATTCACACCCCAGCTTGCATGGTCTAATTGTTCATGTAAGCTAATGTCAGGGATTTTCAGAGATATTAAGCATCTGCAGGTGTTTAGTTTCTTCAAAAATTAGGCCCAAAACTAGAGGTCCATGGAATCATAGGTCACTCTTGGACTAAGCTCAGGGAAACTGTGGATAAGTCAGGGATGGAACCTAGATCATCTGGCTACCTGTGCTGTGTTTAGATTCTCAGCTATTTGGGGCAGGGACTGTCTGTCCTGTTTTTGTGCAGTGCCTAACACAGTGGGGTACAGAGTCATGCATGACTGGAGCTCTGATGCACTGACTATGGTAACATATATAATAAATCATCATCATCATAATTAATCATAAGACCATTTTTCCTTCCTTTGGTCAGGGACAGTTCCAGGCTCCAGCATGCCAAGCGCGTGCTTGGGGCGGCAAGCCGCAGGGGGCACTCTGCTGGCACCGTGAGGGCGGCAGGCAGGCTGCCTCCAGTGGTTTGCCTGCGGCAGGTCCACCAAAGCCACGGGACCAGCGGACCCTTCACAGGCAAACCGCTGGAGGCAGCCTGCCTGCCGTGCTTGGGGCAGCAAAATCCCTAGAGCCGCCCCTGCCTTTGGTACTCGGGCATCATCCTTATGATCAGCTCACTCCATCAAAGAAGCCTAGAAAGGGGATCAGAGTGGGAAATGGTTAAATGACTCTCTTTTTACATTACCGATGGACTGCAGAAAAGATGCTGGAGCTGCCTGGGAATAGATGCCATTTCTTTTAGAGTCCATTTGGCAAAGGTATAGGAAGGTTTTAGAGACTTGGAGCTTGGGAGACAATGCTGGGTGATCTTCCAGGGCTTAACTGTGTCTGAGGGTGACTATTATAAGTGTTGTGTAACACTGGATGTGGTTTTATCAGCTGCTTCCTGATAGTTTATGGTGAGATCTCAGTCACTGCTGACAATGCATGTCACTAATATTCACGCTAATATCTTTGCCCCATGCCTGGCTAGAGACTCGGTATTTTTTTCCAGAATCTTTCAAAGAGTGTTTTAAAAGATGCAGAGAAAATATTTCAGTCTATTAGTTGATGCTAATTGTTTCTCCACGCATGAGGGTATATAGTCCAGAAGAGAGCTGCTGGCTGTTTAATAACAATATCACTCTTGTAAGTATGTAAAAATTGTTTATATTCTATATAAAGAATTCTGGAATCTGTTCCAATAAACACAAAACCAAACTACCAGAGAAATCATCAATATTATTTAGACCAGAGGTGAGCAAACTTTTTGGCCCAAGGGTCACATCAGGGTTGTGCAATTGTATGGAGGGTCGAGTAGGGAAGGCTGTGCCTCCCCTAACAGCCTGGCCCCCGCCCCCTCAGAACCTCCCACACCCCCAACCCCCCTGCTCCTTTTCCCCTGACCAACCCTATCCAACCCCCCTGTCCCTGCTCCCCTTGACTGCACCTGACCCCTATACACACCCCTGCCCTGACAGCCCCCTCACCAGGACTTTTCCCATCCCCATATGCCAACCACCCTCTGCCTCTTTCCCCTGACCACCCCTTCCCAGGACCCCCCCCAGTTCGCCCCCTTGGATCCCACCCCCTTTATCACTTTCCCTGCTCCCTGCTGCCCTGTCCCTGACTGCCTCACTGACCCTAGTCCACATCCTTGCCCCCTGACAGGACCCCCCCAGGACTCCCACTCCAACTCTCCCTGTTCCCCATCCCCTGACACACCCTAGAACTGCCAGCCCATCAACCGCCCTTCTCCCTGCACTGTCCCCGAGGATCCCCCACTCCCTTACCCAACTCCTCCCACTCTCCACCCCCTTACAGCAGCAGACGCTCGCAGGCACACCAGCCAGAAGCCAGCTGCGCCTCTCACACTGCCCAGTGGGAACAGCAGCTCAGGAACATGGCCAGTGCTGCTCAGGGGGAAGAGACAACAGGGATAGGCTCCCAGCGGGAAGCTCAGGGCAAGGCAGGACGGTGCCCATGGACCAAATGTTGTCCGCGGACTTAGTTTGCCCACATCTGATTTAGACCCTTTGTCCCAGATGCTAAAATATTTGCTCATTCCTCTAGAACACTGAGCCCCAAAGCTAAATATGAGAAATATAGGGTAAACAGATCTGAATGAACTCTCCCACTGACTGCTTAGCTGAGAGGGGTGTAGACGACTTCGGGAGCAAACTGCATTTACCAATGACACACTACTCTGCTTGGATATTCAGCATATGATGGTTCGTGTGCTCAAAGTGATCAACTGGGCTGGCGTTAGTACACAATTACTGACCTTTTGAATGCCAGGTTGTGAAAATGCTGCTTATCAATAGTTTGCCATTATTGTGATGATAAAGGGAGCAGAATTGTGCTCAATCTGTCCAAATCGAGGTGGTTACCTCGCTGAAAGGACCTTGTTATGCCAGGGACTCGAAAGGTCCAGACCTCTGTGAAAATAAGAAGGGAGGGACAGATATATTGGTTTGAGGCTTGAAGGTGTTTCCCGAAGGTCCCCTGCTGGTTTAACCTAGTTCCTTTCCACTGTATCAAAGACAGATGCTAAATAGGCTTTACTGAGGGTACCTTTTGTTAAGTACTCACTGAGAGCTGAAATCACTTGTCTGAGTAGGACAGTTGTTTCTGGGCTACTGCTAAGTGTCACTAAGGCCAGGTCTACACTGCCGACTTTAACGGTTTATGGCGATATACCGATTTAGCGCTGTATCCGTTCACAGACGTCGTCATTAATATCGATTCTTACCGCCTCTTACATCGATTTCGGAACTCTCCAAACGCAAGAGGAGTAGCGCTAATTCGATTAGTATTGGACTCGATTAGGTTCAGTGTGGACGGAAATCAACGGATTATGGCTCCGGGCGGTTATCCCAGAGTGCCACCACTGACCGCTCTGTGGACAGCAATCTGAACTCGATTGCAGCGGGCAGGGTAAACAGGAAAGCCCCGCGAACTTTGAATTACATTCCTGCTTGTCCGCGTGGAGCCTCTGATAGACGGCTGGCGATGCAGTCTCAATCAAAAAGAAGCTCCTGCATGGACCGTACAGGAGATATAGGTCTGATCGCTGTCATGGGAACAAATCTGTTGTAGTCCGTGCTCCGTTACAGAACACGAAATGCCAAAGCCGTTTGAATAAAAAACTGAGGATACAAGCGCCTGCGTGACAAGCGTAACGGAAGCCAGAAGACTCAAATGGCGTCTCGAAGGGAGGGAGGGGGTACTGGAGGCCCCGCTATCCCACAGTCCACGCAGCGTTCTCTGCAAATTATTTCCATGTCTTGCTGAGCTCCAATTGTCTGTAGGTTCAAATACCACGAGTGTCCGGTTGGGTGGTTCAGGGACAGCTCCTTCAGTTTATTCCCCCCCCCCCACCAACGTGAAAATAAAAAGGCGAAAGATGCGTGTGCGCTATGGCGTTTGGCTTCAATGCACTCTACGAAAAAGGCGCCAAAGGGTTGTCTGCTGCCTTCACAAGGGAGGGGTGGGCTGACCCACACACTCGGGCAATGTTTTCTGCCCCATCAGCACTGTGCTTCAACACAGCAAGTTGAGGAAACTATAGTGGATAGCAATAGAGAACAGCTCCCACAGTGCCACCGCTGCCTTAAATCATAGGGTAGCCTTGGACACAATGGACGCAAGGCAATCGAATTTAGTTTTGATTGCACTCGTGGATGCGCAACCCGATTTATAACATCGCGTTTTGTAATATCGGTTTAAACTACTTCGAATTAATCGTGCAGTGTAGACGTAGCCAAAGAGACTGATCTGTAGAGGTCGCAGCAGAGAGGCAAGTGGCTGACAAAAGTGCTGAGCAGTTGGCTGGCAGGAGTGGTAAGCAAGCAGTGGCTGGTAAGGTGGCCAGGCAGCAAGGAGCTGGTGGAGCAATCAGGTGTTTTCTTCCCTGGGTGGGGGGTGAACTCACACAGATGCATTTCTGAACCTTGGGTTCTCACTGGACAGCCACTGTGAGTGGGGTACAGTGAGAGAGCGGGGGGTGGGGGGCACAGAAAAGGAACTGCTGGTTGTAGAACTCAAGCATATGAAGCAGATGACTCCCCCACACACTCTGGGGCAGGTGTTCTGCTCACAGTTTTATGTTTATGAATCCTGCTTGTGGCATTTTCCCTACTTAATGTTGCGTGACTTCTTCCTTTCATTAAAAGTTTCTTTGCTACACTCAGACTCTGTACTTCTGAGTGGGGAAGTGTTGCCTCTCAGAGGTGTCCAGGGGTGGTGTGTAATTTTCCCAGGTTACTGTGTGTGGGCTCGAGCTGGTTCTATGTTGCACTGTTGAAAAGGAGCACCTTGATATTGAACCCAGCCCTGCTTGCTGCCAGCTCCACCTGGCAGAAGGGTTACAAAAGGTATCAATCCTATGAGCAATGACTGTTCTGTTCCTGTTTTGTAGGGTGGCTATGACTAGAGATGTGCCCAAACAATTTGGATCTGGATTTCAGAAGTGTTTAGATACAAAAGTTTGCTTTAGCCCATAATAGAGAAATGGGTCAACTGCAAAATTTGGGTCTGGGTTAGGATTTTGACCCAACAGCCTCCTAAAGTTTAGGGATATTCAGATCCCAGATATTGCTGAGCTCCATTTCTAGTTTTATTCAGTGTTTTTACAGCCCCTGGCATAATGGTGCCCCAATCTTCATTGTGCCTTAGGGTGTTAAAATAATAAAAACGTTGTTAATAATATTCAGTAGCAGTTTGTTCCTGTTTTCAGGCACAGCAGGATGATTTATTCAAATAGACAGGGAGAGTTCTATGTTATTCAGGAATATGACACATGGGACCTGAGTCTAGTGACACTATTCCAAACATAACTTAGTGAAACAGTTTGGTTAAAATCCTGCCTTAACTGAATTTAGTAGCATTTCAGCTGCATTTATTTAAACTTTTTTGCTTTATCAAGCAAGCCTTTGCAAAATGAGCAGTCTTTTTCATTCTTCTTTTTCTTTTAAATTATAGAAAAACTGGCAGTATTTAAAAGCAGACTAGCAGGCATGATAAATATTCATAACATGAATTCACAGTGACACCAGGAAAGTCCTGGGCCTGGGAATTTGCCAAATTCCAGACATATTTTCTGAAGTGAGGGAGTAACATTACTTTGGACAATCATTTTCAAATTCAGGGATATTTTCACATTTAGGGACTGAAATCCTTAGGAGATCAGTTTATATGACAATCAGCAAGCAATGCATTCTTACCCATATAACCAGTGCATATTGCCTTTGATTTTGCAGGTTGATTTGTCTAGCTGGAGAGCTCCCCATATTGATGTAGGGGAGCTCTTAGAGTAGGCAGTGCTGTATATGCCAGATAGTTTACAGGAACACTCTTAAAAATGTTCTAGAGAGTTTTTAAAATTTTTGTAAGACTATATCTTGCAAATCGTCAGATTATCTTGGTTATCCAGGAGCCTACTTTACAGGGCTCTGGGGGAGAGAAAAAATGAGCTACAATAACTTCTTATACTTAAAAATGTCCCAACTTTAAAGTCTGATTTCATAGGATATTTGAATGCTGCATGTCTCACTAGAAAGCTGTGAATCTCCCTTTTCCCAAGGGATAAAGCCTGAGGGTAAAGGAGTGGCTAGCAAATTTTATATCTTAAACATAGCACTTTTCCAGGCCTGGGAGCACAATATTCCTGAGGTCTGCTTCCAGCTCTTTGTGCACAAATGTGCGTGCACACACACAGTGACACACACACACACACCAGTGATATTAGCTAGGCCTCACCATACCCCCTTTGTAGTAGGCAAGTCTCTTTAGTCTCTTTGCACAGAAGGGAAAAGCACTCCCAGAAACATTAAGTGACATGCCCACGGCCTCTAAAAATCAGTGGCAGAAACAAGATTAGGACCAAGGTCTATTCCTCATCCACTAGAACACAGTACTAAAGTGTAGCCCTGACCTGCAATGTTCTTAATCAGTGCTTCTTAATGATGGGTCTGTGAACTGGTGCTGGTCCCTTAGATCCCCTTAACACAATTTAGGAAGGTACCAAAAAGGTTGAGAAACACTGTTCTAAATCACTCTGTGAGATTAACTAAACACACAAAAATACAACTACAAATATTTCAATTGGTTAACTTTAAATATTCACAACTTTAAAACCATTGAATTAATTGTCTCATTGTGTAAGTCTCCTGGAGACTTAGTCTTCAGACTTGCCTTGGTTTTTCAAATCTCAGGGAGATTTAGAAATTAAGTCAAGTCTGAAGACTATACTGTAAATTATTCTGTGTAACTTCAATTAAGAATTCCATTTTGCATGATAACACCATATAAAAAGATGATACAAAGAAACTAAGTTTCATGATTGCCTTCTCAAGTTTATCACAACAGTTTCTAACTTTTGAGTGCTTGATTTCTGAAGCTGTGTGCTACATATCACTTAGCAATTACTATTTTGCTTGGAATATAGAAATCTTTACTTTTATATCTAATCTGAAGCTGTGTATGCCATTTATGTACTGGATACATATTTCTTTTAAAGGACAAAAATTGCAAAGATCCGGATCTTGGGCTTTACACCATCTGAGGATCTAGCCTAAAAAAAAAAAACATATGCAGTTGATATAGTTACCAAAAGCATAATGTGTACTTCACAGACTTCTTTTTTAATTCTTGGAATTATGTTTTATGTCAACAGAATTGCCCTGTATTCTCTCAACAGCTAAAGCAAGGGAAGCTTTTCCTCCTACAGAAAGGAAAACCAGGGGGAAGGTGGCTAAGGCCGGGTCTATGCTACAAAATTTGGTTGATGCAAGGTAGCTTATGCTGACATAGTTGTGCATGTGTCTACACTTAAATTTGGCTTCCTCTGATATAAGTACCCGCTTACACCAATTTAATAACATCAGTCTTGCACAGTGATGTTGTGACAAGCTGCAAAGCCCTCCAAGCTTGCACTCACACCAACCTCCACAGGCAGGGACCACACCGAGCTGTGTTCATGAATGCTCTGGCCAGCCACTCATGAACCAACAATAGAGAGTCTACAGCCAAAATACTCCCAGGTCCCCAGCCTAAGACCCCCAGAGCTGTACAATCCTGCCCTGGTCAAAACCTGACCAATATGAATTTATTACCCAGTCCACTACTTCTACAAAGGAACGTGAACGTGCACCAACTCTTGTTCATGAGCTGACATTTATCCCCTTTGTACTTCAAACAACACACAGTGTTTTAGGTAAAATATGAAATAGCTTTATTAACTATAATAAGAAAGCTTTTAAGTGATTATAAGTGATAGCAAACAGATCAAAGTAAATTACTATAAGAAATTTAAAAAAAACACATACTGAGCCTACAATATCAGATATTGTCAAGGTGTCACCCCCACGCTGAACTTTAGGGTACAGATGTGAGGGCCTGCATGAGATAACCTTTAAGCTTATTTATCAGCTTAGATCTAGTAGGTGCCACCACCAAATAGTTTAAACAAACATTTATGGGAGAGTAATTTGGAAAGTCTGTCTTCCCCCCAAATACTTCCCCAGTCTGTATCTGGCAGGATTGAGACTAATTCACCTCCCACCAGTTCCTGGTGAGTCCAGATCCAAAAAACTCTTGGATCTTAAAACACGGAAAAATCAATCAAGTTCTTAAAAGAAGACTTTTAATTAAAGAAAAAGGGTGAAAGGAATACCTCTGTGAGACTAGCATGCAAGCTACTCTCACAGACAACTGATTCAAAACACAGAGGATGTCCCTCTGGGCAAAACCTTAGTTACACAAAGACACCCAATTTGATTCTCCCTTTATGCAAAAAGAAGTCACAAAAAAAATAAACATACTCTAATACATTCCTTCTCTAAAAACTTACTACTTTTAAGGAATGTTAGATGGCTGATTCCTGGTTCCTTCCCTCCGGCACAAACTTTTCTGAACAGTCAAAAGACTGATTTCCCTCATCCCTCTTTGAAAACATCTTGTCCCTCCATTGGTTCCTCTGGTCAGGTGTCAGCTAGGCTAGGTGAACTTCTTAACCCTTTACAGGTAAAAGAGGAATTAACCCTTAACTGTCTGTTTATGACAGTATCAGAATCAGTAATCTCTCACCCTGACTGATGATACAAGCAGTCCACCAAGTTTCCATACACAGGCTAGAAATCCCTTTAACCTTGGACCAGCACCTCCCCCCGACCAGTCTTTTCCTCTGGTACCTTCAGGGAGAATAATTATCATGATGTCATTTCGTCCTTTTATAGCTTCTTCCAACTTGCTGGAAAGCTCTTTTGCTGTGACCTGGGTCAAATGGTTCCCATTGTGTAGTGGTATCTCTGAGAGGTTTCTATCGTACACAGTTCCTGGGGTAATCCTTGTGCTTGTATTTCCTCAATAAGCTATTAACCTTTTTTGGCCTTCCTATTGTTGTACATGAAAGGCTACTTGTGGGTGTTCTCAACCTCACAACATGTTTCAGTAACAAATACATTGCTAAACTTCATAACTTCAAATATGATGACAGCACATACAATCCAATGAGATATTAATGTCTAGCAGATCAAGACTTTTAGAACGATACATCACAAAGCATACTTTATACAAAACATATCAAAATTATATGACAGTGGTGAATAGGGGGATGCCACAGTGTCACACCCACCATCACCCCAAACGGCACTGTGGATACTTCCAAGGAGCCCGAGTGTAGTGGGGTGGCTGCCCCACTTCCACAGAACACAGGTTAAAAGCAGCCCTGGAGAGGGCTGCAGCTAGGAAGAAGAGTGAGAACAGCTGGGGGAAGCTGAGTGAGTAGTTGACCACAGGTGTGGCCAGCTCAATCAGCATCCAGCTGGCCCTGATAAGAGGGCTGTGGGCCAGGCACTGGAGGGGTCTCACTCGAGCCCTAGAGTGAGAAGGGCTAACTGCCTGAGAGGAAGGTACCTGAACTGGACCAGTGCTGGGGAATAGGTAAAGGGAACTGGGGAGCTCCAGCCTGGTAAAACCCCAGGCTGCAGGCTTGTTGAAGGCTTACAAAGGTATTGGGGCTACAGAGGTACAGCCTGGGAGCTGGTCCTAACCTCTTGCCAATGATGGATGGCCATTACAGACTGTAATCTGCCCCAGTGAGCAGGGGCTAGATGATGACTGGAAGTAGCCACCGAAGCAAGGTGGGTTTAGTGGGTTGGGGGTTCCCCTGGGAAGGGAGACCCAAGTGTGGGAACTGCTGGGAGCAGAACCCTGAGGTAAAGGGCACTGGGGTCTGGGAGGGACATAGGGGCCAGAGACAGGTGAGACACCAGACAGCAGAGGGTGCTCTGTATGCTGGAGAGCTAATTCCCAGGATGACCAGCAGGAGGTGCCATGCTGGTGAGTCTTCGCTTCACTACACTGAGTCACAGGTCCCTGATGTGAACAGCGAGGAGGAGGAGGTGGTGGATGAGGAAGAGGAGAAGTATGATGGACAGGCAACCAGGGGATCCACCTGCACAGCAAGCCAGGACTTGTTTTTGACTCCACTGCAGTCCAGCCATTCCCTCCAGTTGAGCATGGGTGAGGGAAAGGAACATTGGGTCACCATGCACCTTAATTTCAAATTACAGAGATGGTACCCGCAAAGTAGCAGGACACATCTTATGACTTATCATTAGTTTCCTCATACTAGAAGAGGTAGCGGTACAACCAGGAGAGGTAAAGTTGCTATCTGTTTTTCATTTTCCTCTAGAGTTAGAGGTGGGGGATGAGAAGGGGGGATATGCAGAGCAGTTCATTTATTTACACAGGGATGGTTGTCTTATTTCTTCTGCCACAGTAGGATGCTTTCCCATGCCACTCGGCAATAACTTCATCAGGCTCCATTGCAGTACACAGGCCTAGGCAGCTTCAGGACTCCAGCAGCAGCTGTGCTCTCTCTGCCTTTGAGATCAGCTAAAATCACCACTGCTTGTGGAAAATGATACCAGCATTCAGTGTCTTTGCCCTTTACTACTAGAATCATGCAGTGGACCAATGCCCTCCTCATTTCCCCAGTTCTGGGTGGGCCTTACTCATCATGGCTGGTGCTGTGACTGGCACCATGCACATGCCATCCCAAACAGAAGTGAGCACGTAGTGCTTACAACTTTAGGGGAGCAAGTTCAGCCTCTTAACATTCACTTTCCGTAGTGAATAGACTGACAATGGTACCTTTGTGTGTTTTGTCCCTAGCAGCTGCCATTGAAGCCTTAAGGGTCACCCCCTCCTCACCTGTGGAATGCCTGAGCCAGATAAGAATGAGAAAGAAGAGGACTCAGGATGATATGTTCCAGAAGAACCTGCAAGCCACTGCTGCATCAGAGAATGAGCACAGTGCCTATAGGATGAACATTGTGGACAGCCTGGAGAAGGACAGAGTGGAGAGGAGAAAGGCACAGAAAAAGGAGAGGGACATGCAGTAGGAAATAATGGGGCTTCTCAGGCAGCAAACACAGATGCTGCAGACTCTGGTGGACTTTCAGGTTCAATAATCCTGTGCTCACCTCCCTCAGCAGCCAATTGAGAACTCAATATCGGGATTTCCCTATACCTCCTCTCAACGTTCCATGTGGCATCAGGGGTCAGTGCACTACCCCTACCGCTCCACCTTGTATCACATCGTCACATAGAGTTAGCTGTGAAAGCCATGGTTGGTATATGTGTAGCTGATACGGAAGTGACTGTTCTTTCCCCTTCATAAGTTCTGTTCTCTTGTTTTATTAAGTTAATCTATTTATTTTTAAATTGCCTGGAGCTTTTTGCACTTTTTTTTTTTTACAGAATAACATTCTATTACTTGAAACATAATTTGTCTTTATTAATTCACAACATATGCTGACTGGTGCTCATCAGTTCTGTAGCTAACAAATTACCTGTTACTGCACAATGTCATATTACTCATAAAATCATTCACAAACAAAATAAATTGGTGCATGGACGATGTTATACCCCTACATGTACATCAATCAACACAATTTGTACCGTGCCACAAAAGAGCAGGGCCAGATGGAGCACAGTACAACACCACACACTAATCTGGCTCATTGTTACAATGGTCTTTCAAAGCCTCCCTGATCTATATAGCTCCAGGTTGAGCTTTTCTAATAGTCTTTGCATCTGGCTGCTCAAATTCAGCAGACAGTCGCTCCATCTCCACCCTGGCAGAAGCTTTTCTGCTTTTGCTTCACAGATATTATGGAGGACATAGCAGGCAGCTATAACCATTGGGATATTTTTCTCACTCAGGCCCAATCTGGTTAATAAGCAACACCAGCATCCCTTCACACAGGGCTGGCTTTAGGCCTATTCCACCAATTCCCCCAAATCTGGCCCCGCGCCTAAGAGGGCCTCACACTCAGTGAGAATCTCTTCCCTGGCTAGAGGTGCCTTTTTAATTTTTACTCACTTGGCGGCGCTCCGGGTTTTCGGCAGCACTTTGATGGTGAGTACTTCGCTGGCTCTGGGTCTTCGGCGGTGGGTCCTTCAGTGCCACCAAAGACCTGGAGTGAGTGAAGGACCTGCCGCCGAAGATTTGGAGCACCACTCGGTGAGTACAAGCCTCATATTTTTTTTTAATTTTTATTTTTTTTAGTCATCCGTGCCGGGGCCCCTTCGAAACAGTTTGAATTGGGCCCCACACTTCCTAAAGCCAGCCCTGCCTTCATAGTACCAAAGACACATTCAACTGTTATTCTGTACCTGCTGATCCGGCAGTCAAAGCATTCTCTGGTGCTGTCGAAGTGGCCAGTGTACGGCTTCATGAGCCAGAGGAGCAAGCAGTAGGCTGGATCTCCCAGGATCATTATTGGCATTTCAACATTCCCAGTGATAACCTGTTGGCCAAGAATGAAAGTCCTGCTTGCAGCTTTTTCAACACTCCTGTTTCTTAAAGAGGCAAGTATCATGCACCTTCCTTGATCAGTCCACATTGATGTTAGTGAAGCATCCCCGGTGATCCACTAGCACTTGCATAGCCATAGAAGAGTAGCCCTTTCTGTGGATGTACTCAGTGGCGAGGTGGTCTGCTGTCAAAATAAGAATGTGCGTGCTGTCTATTGCTCCCCCACAGTTTGGGAACCCCGTTGCTGCAAAACCATCCACTATATCCTGCACATTACCTACAGTCACAGTCCTGCCTAGCAGAAAGCAATTAATGGTTCTGCACATGTGCATGACAATGGCCCCTGCAGTGAATTTCCTGACTCCAGATAGCTACCATTCAGTTGGGAATCAATCTGGCATTGCAAGTTTCCACAGTACAATAACCACTCACTTCTCAGCCATCAGTGCAGCTCTTAGTTTGGTATCCCTGTGCTGGAGGGCTGTACCACACAGATCCAGGAATGTGGTCTTGAGCATCCAAAAGTTCTGCAGCCGCTGCTCATCAAGTCAAACCTACATTACAGTGCAATTCCATCAGTCAGTGCTTGTTCCTCAGGCCCAGAAGTGGCACTTGATCACCTACAGCTGCTCCATGAACACCACCTACAACCTTGAATTCCTTCTCGCTGTGTCCCAGAGCAATCTGTACTCCAAGGAATTGCCATATTCACTGCAGTTCTTCTTGCACCTCTGCAAATACTGGAAGATCATATGCCCTGTGCTTACAACAATCATTACAGTAGTACAGAACTGTGCAGGCTCCATGCTTCCGTTGGAGATGGCAGACAGTGATTAGGGCCATGCAGATTTGTGAGATTTTGAAAAGGGAGGAGAAAATTATGGGCTACAGATGACATTGTGGGATGGAGACAGTTACTCCCAGTCACCCCTGAGTGACTCATTTTGGCCCCGTCATGCATTGCCAAAACTTCCCAAAGGACAGTGTGCTAGATGGTGGCAAGTTGCACACTGGGACATCTACCCATGGTGCACTGCATTCTGCTTCAATATAAGCACTCCTGGTGACTGCTGACACATGGAGCCAAGTATGCACATGTGCAAGTGATGTACTAACTACAGCAGCTGTATGTCGACATAACTAGAGTCAACTTAAGTTTGTAGTGTAAACATGGCTAAATGAGACAGGCCCTCTTATAGAATAAAAGTCAGCAAGGTGGGAGATTTTACTGGTTCTGTCAGACACTATTAATCACCTTAGACATATGTATTTAAGAACTGAGACAAAAGAGAAAGACAGGGCCACGATAGAAGCATTTGAACGTCTCACAAATGGAAGTGTATATCTCCAAATACTTCCTCTAAATTCAGAATTGTGGAGATAACTTTTACAGGAAGCAGCTGTGTGCTGTTCTGATTTTTTATTATCATAGCTGATCATAGTAAAGGTTTGTTTTTGGTTTTAATAACCAGCATAAATGTGTAGTGTGTGCATGTGCCGGGCTCCAACTGATTAGCTAATGAAGTTCGTAAACATATAGGCTGTGATTTTCTAGGAAGCCTAGGGGGATTGGATACCAATTCATATTAAAATGAAAGAGAACTATAAGAATACCAACCTTTTAGGACTTCATTGCACAAACTACAATAAGATTGCGAAAGAAACAGTATCTGCCTCCAGGTCCAATAACAGTTAAAAAAATTTCTCTTAATGTTGTTAGATGAAAATACCTTCTTCCCTTTTACACAGTGCTGCTCCCAGTCACCTTCTTGGGGCAAAATTCCACCATTTCAGAAACTGTTTTTACCCTTGAGCAATATATTTCTATTTGTCAGTATTTGCACAATGTCTCTTAGCAGAGCATCTTTAATTACATAAGAACATAAGAATGGCCATACTGGGTCAGATCAAAGGTCCATCCAGCCTAGTATCCTGCCTTCTAACAGTGACCAATGCCAGGTGCCCCAGAGGGAGTGGGGGGAGGGATAGCTCAGTGGCTTGAGCATTGGTCTGCTAAACCCAGAGTTGTGAGTTCAATCCTTAAGGAGATCATTTAGGGAACTGGGGTAAAATTCTGTCTGGGGACTGGTCCTCCTTTGAGCAAGGGGTTGGACTAGATGACCTCCAGAGGTCCCTTCCAGCCCTAATATTCTATGAATCTAACAGGTAATGATCAAGTGATCTCTCTCCCACCATCCATCTCCACCCTGTGACAAATGGAGGCTAGGGACACCATTCCTTACCCATACTGGCTAATAGCCATTAATGGACTTAACCTCCAAGGTTTTATCTAGTTCTCTTAGGCCTGGTCTACACTACACATTTATACCAAATTTAGCAGCATTAAACTGATTTAACGCTCCACCCATCCACACAACAAAGCCCTTTATATTGATTTAAAGGGCTCTTAAAACCAATTTTTGTACTCCTCCCCGACGAGGGGAGTAGCACTGAAATCAGTATTGCCATGTCAGATTAGGGTTAGTGTGGCCGCAATTCGATGGTATTGGCCTCTGTGTGGTATCCCACAGTGCACCATTGTGACTGCTGTGGAAAGCCAGCTGAATTCGGATGCACTGCCAGTAGACAGAAAAGCCCATGAAAACTTTGAATTCAACTTCCTGTGCCATATGAGGCTGACAGCTACGGCACGTACAGGAATACTAGATCTGATCATTTATGGGAGACAAATCTGTTCTAGCAGAGCCTGTTCCAGAAGACGAAATACCAAAGCTTTGAAAAAACTCCTAGACAGAGGCCACAGCAGGACTCAACACAGTCCGCTGACACGAATGAAGCCAAAGAATCAAATGAACACTCATGGCGGAGGGAAGCCAGGACTGCAGACGACAGCTATCCCAGCAGTCCCCCAGTCTCGCAAAAACATTGCATCTGCTGAGCTACTAACTGCCTGAACGGTCAAAAACATGTCCAGGTGGTTCAGGGTAATCTCGTGCAATGTATATCCCCTCTCCCTGCCCCATGAAGAAAAGGGAAAAAAATAATTTCCTCGCCTTTTCATGTCACTGTTCTACTGCAGCTGCTGGTACCACTGTCTGCGGCGCGAACAGCAGGCATCCCCGTCCCTTCCTTCCCTGATGGCAGATGGTGCAAATGGTGAAACCTGTCTTCAATATCGTGATGCTCCTGTGCCCGGTAGCTGCTGGGATGCCGGGCAACAAGGGAAGACTCCTGGTCATTTCTGGCAGAAGGCAAAGGATTGAAACCACCTATCATAACAACTGGGGCTGAGCCCAGCAGCCCCCCTTTCAATGCTAATGAAGAAGCTTCGTCTGCTGACATACAGCAGTGGGAGCTTGCCTCCCCTCATTTATACGCCTAAAAAGTCAATGTGCTTATCCTGCATTCTATACTTCATCAAACAAATGGAGGAAGACACGCCATGGTAAGCCCAGAGGGTTGGAAGGAGGAAGCATAGGGTGGGTTTGCAGGAGCACCCACTAGAAGCCTACATTTTGGATCCTGGGCTCTGACGGAGAGCGGCCTCTGTTCCTATGACTGCCCATATCTAGGCAGGACGATCTATTGTAGACAAACAAAGAAGGGAAGACCTGGGATCATTCCATTTTTGTCATGGGCCCCAGCCGACCTCAGCGAGGCACCAGAACCCATGAAGCAGCAGACGTACATAAGACGATAATCATCATTGCCAATTTCCAATTGCAAACGGTGCAAAATGACTGATAAATGTCATCGCCAATTTCCAATTGCAGACGGTGGTAACCGTCTCTGCTACCTTGCAAAGGCAAATGAATGCTGCTGTGTAGCACTGCAGTACCGCGTCTGACAGCAGCATCCAGTACACATACGGTGACAGTGACAAAAGGCTAAACAGGCTGCATGGTTGCCAGGGCAATCCAGGGAAAAAGGACACGAAATGATTATCTGCCATTGCTGTCACGGAGGAAGGATTGAGTGACAACATTTACCCAGAATCACTTGCGACACTGTTTTTGCGTTGGAATCTCAACCCAGAATTCCAATGGGCGGGGGAGACTGCAGAACTATGGGATAGCTACGGGATAGCTACCCACAGTGCAACGCTCCAGAAATTGATGCTAGCCTTGGTACATGGATGCACACTGCTGAAATAATGTGCTTAGTGTGGCCGTGTGCACTCGACTTTATACATTCTGTTTTTAAAAAACGGTTTATGTAATATCAGAATAATCCTGTAGTGTAGACATACTCTTAGATACAGATTTCATTACATATTTCATATGCTCTGGTAGATGTTGAAATATTTTAATTATTTTTTCCTTTGCTTTATTTTGTTTCTCTTTAGTGGTGAGTACGTCCTATATATTTTAAAATGTCAGACAAAATACTCCATTAAGTTACAGGTACGGAGCTAGATTTTCCACCATGATCATAGAGCATAGAATATTAGGGTTGGAAGGGACCTCAGGAGGTCATCTAGTCCAACCCCCTGCTCAAAGCTCAAATTGTAACCCCAATTTTGTGCCAGAGTGCCTAATGAAATCAGTAGAATTATACCCCAGAATAAAACTGGAGTAGCATAGTGATGAGTCTGACCTGAAGCTAGTAAATGCAGCTCAAGAAAAAACTAGAGCTGTGTGAAACCGGAATATCCATTTCACCCATGCAAACATGTCTAAAAATCAATTTTCTCCACAGTACTGGTCACATTTAAATATAGAGATTATTTCATATCCATTGTTTTCATTTGAACTGTTCCCATTTACACAAATTGAGGGTCTGGCCCTATATTTTACAACTGAATTGTTTGGGGGGTTTTTGTTATGTTTTTTTTTCTAACTTGACCTTTCTTTAATGCATGTGAAACATTTTTGTAATTTTCTTTAACCTTTCCCTTCATAACCGTCTTATGATTGCAGCTATCTCAGTGTCCTCCTACACAGTGAGGAAAGATTGTTGTTAGGTTTTTTTTTTTTTTATTATTAACATCAGATACAAACAACCCACATGCAAACATTTCCTAAAAAAAAACCAGACGTCTCTTTCTCGACGTTTCAGACACATGTCACACAATGTGGACTAAAGTCAGACCTCTGGCTGCATATGGGCACTGCTCCCCATAAGCCTCAGCTTGCAGAAATACTCTTGCCCTCCCCAAACCTCTAGAATTCACAAGGGGTATCGTCTGTATGTTTTAGCACTCCCCACCTCCACTATCCTCTTTACAATCTCCCCTGCAGGAATCAATTGTGTGTTCTCACAAGAAATCTCTATGGTGAAAATGTACCCACGCCTAGATCTGTATGAATTTGGGCCCACACAGACTCTGCATTAGTAGTTTTAATAGTTGTACTTATTTACACTATTACCACGCTAACCTGAATTTGGTCCTATACACACACACTAGCCAAAGTATTCATGTGGACCCAATTTTGTGAGGTGCACTGATTTCATTGGGATTTGAGAATGTGCAGCACCTCTTAGGAGCTGCTCAGCACCTGCAGGATCAGCCCTAATACTGTGTACAGTGTCCCTCTTCTTCTACAAAGGCACTTAAAAATATTTGTATTAAATACGGAATTTTCAGGTTCATAATGAACTGTGCACTGAAAACAAATGGACTGCGTAGGCAGCAAAGAAAATGTGTGAGTATTTTTTAACAGAGTGCAATCCGAAGAGGATTTGAATTCAGAGACACTGAAATGCAAGGCTGATACTTGATAGGTAATAGAGTTTGGTTAACATCCATGGGAATGTTAAAGGTGCTGCTTTTGTCCACCAGAGGGAGCCCATATTGTTCAATGAAAAGAACAAAACTATAGAAAGAATTAAAGGAAAAACAAACTAAAACGTACCAACTGTAGAGTAATGTATGGATGGTCCTGTTCAGATGCACTCACAGTAGGGTTGCCAACCCTCCAGGATTGTCCTGTTATGAAACCTCCAGGAAAATGTCCAACCAGAATTGGCAACTGTAACTTGTAGCAGGATGGAGGAGGAGGTAAAATGAGGCCCTTTCCTTCTCAGTTCCACTGTATCTGCAAAGGAAGAAGCCATAATTTAGCAACAAGCACTGGAAGGAAGGACTCAGTAATGCTACCTGGCTGAGAAGGGCTGCTGTCTCAGATGTTCTGCTCTGCCATGTTTCCACTAGGCACAGTGGGGGAAGGGCACTAGGGAGGCAGTTATGGCTCATGACTCTCAGAGCAGATCAGTCCTCCGCTACAGGTTATACCAGCTACTCTATCCTGCAGCATCTGATAGTGGATCCCCCTGTACCTTTTGGGGATACCCAGAGCACAATACCTTCCGCCCTGACCCTTGTTATGAGAGAAGTCTGTATATATAAGTGGTTAATAGATATGGCACCAGTCGATGGTGCTCAAGATTATTCAGCATTGTTCCCACGTGTGTGTGTAAGACCAATAAAACTTGCTGTTGTTGTGTTGCAGGTGGCTTCCTCCATGCTGCGCTTTTCATCAGCTGTTATCACCTCCTACTAACACCAACATATCCCCTACATAGCAATTGGGTTGAGGGTGGAACAGAAGTCAAGTACACCAGGTCTGCTCTGGCTGACAGCTACTCCCACACCAGGGCATGTCCCATCCGGGCCCAAGTTACTCACATGCACAAGTGTTTGTAGGATTTGGGGGCAGATGGCCCAGTCACCCCATTCTGAGACACAATCACTCCTGTAGCTATGCTTGAGGTGATGTGACTTTTCACTGTCCCCAAGCGCACAGTCAGGCACCTTGTACAAACAGCAGCTGCACCAAACAGTGATATTTTTAATTGATTGTGTCTTAAGTAACAAAGCAAGAAGTAATGAGGAGATGCCTCAAGGAGTAATGAGGAGGTGGCTTAAGCAGTTAGTCCTGAAAGCAAGAAGAAAGTCAAAGAACTGGATAAGAGAAGGAGCAGCAAATTGCAGAAACAGGAGGCAGGGATTTAATTAAGGCAAAGAGGAACTAAAGATGACATGTGCAGTTAAGAACTGACACCATAAAGATCTGAACAGGTGTCTTAAGGCCTTGCTGACTCCCTAATCCAGAGGGCCACACTACTTTATAAACCTCGCTGTTCTCAGTGCAGTACAAATCCACTTAACAGAAGCTTTGGTTATGGATGTGATTCTACCCTTGACATCGCCATAAGCTGGGAGTCCACTGGTGACTCCCCCATTGCCAAGAACTTCACATTTGTTTTCAGTAATATCATCTCTGGCATTCTTTGTGAGAACTGCCTGGCCATTTCGGGAGGGTAAACAAGCAAATGCCTGCTCGGCATTTTCTGAAAACACTTTGCAGAACAGCAGTCAATAATGGACACTCCTCCGGCTCCCTTAGGTTCTCAGCAAAGTCAAAGTGCATGTTTATGAGTAGCTAGGAAATAAGGGACTTGGAGGAGTGTCCATGTCTAACTGCTGCAAAGTGCTTTCAGAAAATGCCAAGCAGCATTTGTTTGTTTACCCTGCATAAAGGGCCAGGCGTTTCTCACACAGAAGCAGAAATGATATTACTGAAAGTAATAGAAATCCTAAACTCAACTATTCAAGTATCAGAGGGGTAGCCGATGTATAGTTCTGGATTCTGATAAAAGTGACAGAGGCCCCGGTGGCACCTTATAGAACTAACAGACATGAGCATGAGCTTTCATGGGTTGAATACCTACTCGTCAGATGCGCATGTAGTGGAAGTTCCAGAGGCGGTATAAATATGAGGCAAGAATCAGGTCTAGAAGACAAGGAGGTTAGTCACAGGAGGATGAGGCCCTCTTCTACAGCTGAGGTGATATGAACACCAAGGAGGAGAAACTGCTTTGTAGTTGGCAAGCCATTCACAGTCTTTGTTTAATCCTGAGCTGATGGTGTCAAATTTGCAAATGAACTGAAGCTCAGCAGTTTCTCTTTGAGGTCTGGTCCTGAAGTGTTTTTGCTGCAGGATGGCCACCTTTAAACTCAACTAGGGACTTTCAGACTCTGTGACAAAACAAAGGTGGAGGCCAGAAAGAACATGGTCTAAAAATTTCTCTTGCTAGCAGTTTAAATGGAATATTTCATTTCACCAGATATCCTTGCATTAGACTTTATTTCTGATGACCGGGGTTTCCTGATGTTCTGTCTGTTGGATAGTAGTTATGTACTTATGAACAAAGATAATTAAAAAAAATCAAATGGAACTACTAGCCTAGAGGTGCTGGGACTCTGCCTTGGCAAGCCCTGGCACAAATTAAGCACTGGGGAAACATGAGAAGTACAAGTATTTGAAATCTTTACAAACCAAGGAGAGAACAATTAGCTGTAATTAGCAATAATGGAGATATAGTTAAAACACAGTAAATTTTGATTTAATGTTAAGAAAAAGCATCCTGACACAGAGATCAGTTAGATTGACTGCAGGATCATATGCCAGTGGCACTGATAGAATATCCACTTAAAACTGGACTGAACAAAGCATTTAAAATATACTTCAGAGAGCCATACAATATCTAATGTAATTTATTTTTATAACAATGGATCTGATGACAATCCCATGACCTTTGACTCTTTAAGAACTTGAGGATTGTCATGTGTAAAAAATCCCAAATGACTGTCAGATAAAAGGGGTGCTTCCCCCTCTCGATAAGCAGGATCCTTACGCACCTCCATTGCAGGTCTCGCAACAAACCCAATCTGTTTTGAGTTAATGTGGCTGTGTCGTGTCATAAATGAGTTATGACTTCCACCATCCTTAGATGATGAATAAGAAATATAAACAGGCAGATGCCTGCTTCTTGACAACAGGTAGAAGAAGGTGTTGCTATCTCCTTGCTTGAAACAAAGTGTTTCTTTAAAAGTCCAAAGTATTTGTGGAGCTGGGTGCTTAAAACCTGAAGGTCTCCAGCAAGGAGCGAAAAGAAATTTGAAAACACTAAATCTGTTTGATTGGGGGAGGCTGGGAGGCTTCCTCTTTAGGCAATTACATGGCAGCATGACTATATGCATGATCCCTGATCACGAGAGATGCCAGATTGAGAGTACTGACGATTACAGTCCTCTGTCTAACTGCAGAATAAGAAGCAGCAGCATTGTGTGTTTTCCATTCCTATCCTATCTCACCCCACACCTGCTCTGGAAGGACTAACCTCCATGTTACTTCAACCCTTGGCCTTCCTTCTGGGACTGTCAACAAAAGAGCCATTTTAAAAAGTGGCTTTTCTCCACTGTGTACTTCGCCGTGTACACAGGCCACAGATCACCCATCTGATAATGGCCTTAAGTCACTATTTGACTGGCTTTGATCTGAACTGGTAGCTTAAAGGTGAATGTCTTTGAATGGTTCTTTTGTTGGCAGTCCCCACAGGAAGGCCAAGGGTTAGATTAACGTGGAGGTAAGTTCTTCCAGAACAGGGGTGAGGTGGGATAGGATACCAGGCTTGAAATATGTTAAAAGCCATATCATATTTTTAGGGCTCCTGACAGAGGCCTCCTACTTCTGACTGAGTTTGAAAGGGGTGAGGCACCTGGCTCCCACTGCCTTAGTTCTTTTAGTGTAGTCCCAGATTCCCTAACCTCGGAAGTGGTAGAGAGTGGTGATGCCAACCATTTGGGGCTTGCCGAAGCTGTCCTACCCAGCCAATACACCAGAGTCAGTTGTCTTCCTGTAGACCCGGGGGGGAGGGGGTCAGTGAATGACCTTCATGAGGGCAGTTCCCATGCAGGCTTCCAAGAGTCTCTCTTGGGAGCTGTAAAGCCACTGTCTGCTCTCTCCCAAAGCTGCTCAGCAACTGTTTGGAACGTCCTGCTTTTAAGCTCTTATTCCACCTCTGACATGATTGACAGGGCCAGCGGGACATCACCTGTTCATTGCCTTTGCAGGATTCAAACAACCCATCACAGGCTTTTATAAAGCGGACTGTGATCAACTGTTCGCCATGTCCACCAAAGGTAGGATAAATAGTAATAGGTTTAATCTGCAGCAAGGGAGATTTAGGTTAGATATTAGGAAAAGTTTTCTAAAGATAAAGGTAGTTAAATTCTGGAATAGGCTTTCAAAGGAGGTTGTGGGATCCCCATCACTGGAGGTTTTTAAGAACAGACACCTGTCAGGAATGGTCTACGTTTACTTGGCCTGCCTCAGCCCAGGGGGCTGGACTTGATGTCTTCTCTTCTAGCCTTACATTTCTATGATTCTATTAATACAATCATTTGAGCCAAAAGGAGTCTGTTGTGGATCACCTAGTCCATTCCCCTGAACTGTGGCAAAATATGATGCCATTAGTCCTAAATTATCCCAACATTTGGATCCTAGCAAGGGGACGTCTAGTTGCCTCACCTGTCAGCTCATTTCCCTGCCTCACTTATATTTATAAAGTTTTTTCCTAATATTTAAAATTCTTTTAGGCTTCTTACACTTTTTAGCCTTTTGTAATTTTCTTATATTCCAAGCTTTTAAACAATTTTGTTGCTCTTCTCTGAATTCTCTAAAAAAATTAGGCCTTTTTTTAAAATGTGATGCCAATACCTGAAGGCCAATCACTCCAGCTAAGGCCTGACCATGTGAATTATGTATAAAAGATATAAAATACATTTTGGAGGTCTAGTGTTGATCTGAGATATCTGGGTATGTACCGCTGTATAACTCTCAGCTATAGGACATAGTCAATACCCGATCCTCTGACGTTTGGTGTTTAGTGCAATGCACTGGCTTTGCACTGTGATCATATTGCCTCCAGTGGCTGTTCAACGTATTCATAAGTGATCTGGAAAAGGGGATGTACCGTGAGATGGCAAAATTTGCAGATAACACAATTATTCAAGATAGTTAAGTCCAAAGCTGACTGCAAAGAGTTACAAAGGGATCTCACAAAACTGGATGACTGGGCAACAAAATGGAAGATGACATGCAATGTTGATAAATGCGAAGTAATTCATATGGGAAAAACAATCCCAACTATACATACAAAATGATAGGGTCTAAATTAGCTGTTACCACTCAAGAAAGAGATCTTGCAGTCATCATGGATAGTTCTCTTGAAATATCCTCTCACTGTGCAGCGGCAATCAAAAGAGCGAGCAGAATGTTAGGAACCTTTAGAAAAGAGATACATAATAAGACCAAAAATATCATAATGCCCCTATATAAATCCCTGGTACACCCATGTTACCCCACCTCAAAAAAGATATATTAGAATTGGAAATGGTGAAGAGAAGGACAACAAAAATTATTAGAGGTATGGAACGGCTTCCATACGAAGAGAAATTATAAAGACTGTGACTGCTTATCTTAGAAAGGAGATGACTAAGGGAGTGGGGGGGGGGGTATGATGGAGGTCTACAAAATCATGAATGATGTGGATAAAGTGAATTGGGAAGTGTTATTTACCCTGCACATAATACAAGAACTAGGGATCATCTGATTAATTAATAGGAAGCAGATTTAAAGCAAATATAAGGAAATACTTCTTCACACAATGCATAGTCAACCTCTGGAACTCATTGCCATTGGATGGTGTGAAGGACAAAAGTTCAAAAAGAATTAGATACATTCCTGGAGGATAGGTCCATCAATGGCTATTAATCAAGATAGTCAGGTAGGCAACTCCATGCTTCAGGTGTCCCAGGTGTCCAGAAGCTGGGACTGGATGACAAGGAATGGATCATTCAATAAGGACCAGCTTTAGGGTGGTGATATGGACAACTTCCCAGGGCGTCATGACTGGGGGGGCACCGTGGTCAAAATGTTGTCAGCACTTGGGCAGGATAAGAGGCAAGAGCCTGCTGGCCAGGCTCCAATCCCCACTTCTGCATAGTTCTGTTGGCCTACATAGTGTCCCAGTGTGGCAGAGGGGGTGGGTGGGACAAGCTGGCTCCCATCCAGGGGAGGGGCTAAAGTGGGAGGGGGTTGTTGCAACTTGCACCTGGGGAGCTGTGGGAGCCCCAGCAGGCCTGGGGGAGCACCCTGAAGGGTGGGCTGGGACCAGGGCTGGCTTTGCCCTCAGGTCTGTGCCATGCGCCAGTCCATACTGTGCTGGAGGGCAAGGAGAGCACCAAGGGGAGAGCTACTTCTGCCCAGTGTCTCCTGCACTCACCCTGGGCTGCCTGGCACAACCCGTCTGCCATGGTAGCCACTCACTCGCTCCCAAATGCCCATGGAACAGGCATACTTGGGGCACACCCGGGCTAGTGGTGAGCACTTCTGGGGGTGCACAGTGGTGTCTGAAGTTGGACAGCAGAGGCAGCAAGGCTCCCTGGGCAAGTTCTGTGCTCCAGCCACTCTGGGAAACAGACCCCATGCTCGGTGCATGCTGTGCTGGGCTTCAGTTTGTGTCTCACAGTGCATTTCATATGGTGTCCAGCCCGGTGTTCTCATCGCTGGTGCAAGAAGATCAGGTGCTACAGCGAGCCAGCACTGACCGTACGGGCTGCCTGTGCCATTTGCAGCAGTCTCTGCCGTAGGTGTACTCAGTGCCTCTCATAACTTCTCCAGTAAACTCAAGGTGTGACCATGCTGTGCAGCTGTACTGAAACTCAAAGAAAAGGTGTCAAAATACAAGTTCATCCAGGATACCATTTTCCCTAAAGCCAACCCTTCACTCAATAATTCCCCTGTTCAGTTCATTCTTTCTGAAGCATCTGGCACTAACACTGTCACAGACAGGATACTTGGCTAGATGGCCCATTTCTCTGACTCAGTACTGCTGTTCTTATAAGCAAGGCTTCAGTCCATGTATGCCTGAGAAAAGAGCTTTCTAAACTTTTGGAATTAGGAAAAATTATACAATAATAATAATAAATAATAATAATAATAGATACGTTTAACCTTCAAAGTCATTTACAGACATTAACCAATGAATACTCCCTGCACTCCTGCGAGGTAGGTATTATAATCTTGACTTTTCAAATAGAGAAATTTGAGGCAGTAGGATTATCTCATTTGCCTAGGGGCACAAAGGGAACCAGTGTCAAAGCTGGGATTAAAATTCGGGGGCTCAGTTTTCCCACTACTTTTCCCCATCACAACAATGAGAATTTCCTCCCCAGAGGGGAGGGGAAAATTGGGTCTCAGGTGTTCTTGGATCTCAGTCCTATCCTCAGGCCACTAGCACACTTAGCTGTAGATCTGTAACCATGTTTATTTTGAAGACGGTCCTTTAAAACAAAAAAGAGCACTCTGGGATTCTAAACCAGGGATTGGCAATCTTTAGCACGTGTCCTGTCAGAGAAATCCGCTGGCGGACCGGGACACTTTGTTTACTTGCAGCATCCGCAGGTTTGGCCAATCGCAGTTCCCACTGGCTGCGGTTCACTGTTCCAGGCCAATGGGGGCTGCGGGAAGTGGCGGCCAGCACATTCCTCGGCCTGCACTCCTTCCCGCAGCCCCCATTGGCCTGGAATGGCAAACAGCAGCCAGTGGGAGCTGTGATCGGCTGAACCTGTGGACGCTGCAGGTAAACTAAAGCGTCCCAACCCACTGGCAGATTTCCCTGATGGGCTGCGTGCCAAAGGTTGCCGATCTCTGTCCTAAACTAAAAGAAAAAAATCCATTAATGCAAATTATCGCTTTCAAAGGTAACTGGAAAACAGAAAGATTTTCAATTGTCTTTTGTTGCTCATCTAATTTCTTAAACTTGGTGTCAAAAGAATGCTTCAGTAGGGAATAAAATGTACATTTTCCATGTCAGTCCAGATTCCAATTCTCCACTGAACCTTGTACAGGAATTCTTACATTTTACACATTTTACAAAGCTGTTTAGCCCTAAGTGAGAGAGGTGCCTAACTCCCACTGAAGTCAGTAAATTTTGCCATGCTACTTGTCTTACAGACTAGCACCTTATGAGCAAAGCAATACAAAGCAACCCCAAATCATAACAGGGCTTAGGATGTGCAAGGCCATAAATCATATTTAGGAAGCAGGTCTGCAGGAAGGTCTGATGGAGCTGCTTATGTACATGAGCTCCCTTCTTCCTACACCCACCTGCACTGAGTCCTATCTTCTCTCCCACTGATGCTGTGCAGATCCTGGTTGCTCCTCCTGTTATGCAGCTGGAGTATTTCCCCCCTGCCCCGCTCCATGCAACTACTTCTGTCCCCATAATCAATGTCCTTCTAATTTCTTTGGCAATCAGGGCATCTGCTGCCTTCCTGTTTGGTCTGCTCCAGGGGCCTGGGCTGAGCCCTACAAATGGGGTTGATACTGAGTTTCCCCCATTTGAGTTTTGCTGGAGGGGATCTCACCTCTCTGCTCTCAGCACCAACTGTTGTGCGACAAGGGGAGTGTGACGAGGGAAGCCGGGGCTCAACCCTCCCCGTGGAGGAGGGGAGCCACACCGGCCTTGTCCTGTCCTCGGCTGGTCCCGGTGTGCGCCTCGGGCCGCGTCCCACCTGTCCGGATAAGCGACCACCTCCGGACCTCACTGCGGAGGCAGAAAACTGGGGACACCCAGCAACAGCTAGTCGGCGCCCCGCGCTTGACGTGCAAGGCGGGTACCACCTGAATGGTCCGCTACACCACTCTTGGCCCCTTGGGCAGGTAGAGCAGCAGTAATAATCACATAGTGCCCCGCCCTTGGTTCTGGGCGGGGCACCCAAACGCAGTACACATTTGGCTCCAGCCCTTTGGGGAGGCGGGCAGAAGCAGTACCAGAGTCAATAAGGCCCAGCCTGGGTCCGGGCGGGCACAAACGCAGTACAACAGGCTCCGGCCCTCTTGGGGCAGGGTAGAGCAGTACCAGAGTCACATAGCGGCCCCAGCCTCTGGTTCGGGCGGGGCACCAACACACACAGTACATTGCTCCAGCCCCTTGGGGCAGGGCAGAGCCGAGCCAGAGTACAATAGGGGCCCAGCCTTGGTTCGGGCGGGGCACCCACACAGTACACAATGGCTCCAGCCCTTTGGGGCAAGGGCAGAGCAGGAAGAGTCAGAGGCTCTTGGCCTTGGGGTCAAGGGGCAAGAGCAGCAAATACCACGGTAGCTTTGGGAAGGTGAACGGGGGATGCTGCACCCGGTTACAGGTGGCAGGGGAACGTCAGGCCCACCACTCCTCTGCGTTCCAGCCCACGGGGCCCTAGTAGCAGCCGTCGCCCGCTGTGGCAGTCAGTTGGGATCCCGGTCCGAAACACACTGACAGTGATCCGCGGCTCACGACCGAAACACACTGAACAGCGGCGATCAGTGGGGATCCGACCGACACCAACGTTCATCGGGCTCGGGGCCTTCTGCAGCTTGACTGTAGTCAGCCGCCCCCGGGCTACTTCCATTCCCCTTCGCTTCCTCCCTGATCCGCCCGGTCGTCTACCGTCATGGGCTCCTCCAGTCGGGCTAGGATAGATCACGCGCGTGCACCCTCTAGGGTAGCTGGGCCAGCGTCCAGTCGAAGTTCCTCCAGGCCGTAGTTGGGGATGGGCAGCTTTGGTAATTCCGCAGGCTTCAGGGTCATCGGTTGCTAGCGGGTCGGTTCCGACAAAGCAGCGGGTCCCTGTCTCGGAGCTCGGCAGCCTCCGCCCCACGCGAGGGTCAGCGCACATTCGCGTCTCGCTCGGCTGCTGAAGGCTCCAACTGAAGGCCGGCACCCGGCTTTTATACTTCCGGGTCGCCGCCTGACCCTTTGAGGGGCGGGGCTTCTGCCTTGAAGTTCCTCCCTGGGGGAAGATGGACGGGGCTCAACCCTCCCTGTGGAGGAGGGGAGCCACACCACCTCGCTACAGGGAGTAAACACCCTGTGGCCCACTGGCTCTCTTTACTGCCCCCATTATTCCCATGAGCCCTGCCAAATTGCTCATGAGGAGCCTGACTCAGGTACTCAGGGTGAACAGGGGACAGCTTCCTCTGCTGAGTAGCTAGGGAAGCTTCAGCCACAGTACCAAATTTGGGGTCCAGTTCCACAAGCTGCTGAGTGCATTCAACTCCCATTGACTTTGGTGGCAACTGAGGATACCCAGCATCTTCTAGGAGGTGCTCTGTACACTATCAAATCCAGCGCTTTGGACCTTCAGACAAGTGGCTTGAAATAAGGATAACAGATACAATGTGTGACAATATCGTCAGGCATTTAAAGTGTATCTTTGATGGCCACATCTGATTAATGTGTTCCATTTAAAATGCCTTACTCTGTGTAACAGGTAGGTGTCTGAACATGTGTGCAATATATCCATTAACAGATCTGTAAAATATTCAGTAGTGCGGCACTTGGTATTCTACAAGCTTTTATCTTGATACAAAATAATTATATAATTGTTTCTGTGCTGTCATGTATATAAATATTTGTAGTTCCCCTCAAGAACAGGAGTGATTTCTAATGTACTATCAAAAACTTTTTTTGGTATGACAGCTAAGTTAATATTTCTACTAACTTGGAAAAAATTCAAACACAGCTGACATTCAAAGGGTTGAATTTTCTAATACTATGTCTAAATCAGTGCATGCCTAGATTTACCATTCAGATCTTTCAACAAGGGATTTGTACAGTGGCAGGACTCCTAAGGCAGATTAAACTGATGAAATAAATTATTTAAAGTGATGATATAAGAAGATAAGCAAAGGGAAAGAAACAGGGAAATTAAATTTTCCAATGAAAGCTGAATTGTTGGCCTCTGAATGTTGAACTCGTAGATGCTTATTAAATATTATTCAAATGTAGGGTGCAGTACATTTTAACTTCCACCAGAGCTATGACGATTTTGAAAAATGACTTGTGTGATATTTTCTGGAATTATGGCTTTTTGCGAGCAATACTAAATTTTAAAAGATAATAAATAAACATTGTGTTACCTAGTAGGAACTAATCCTGCAAGAAATGTACATGGGTGAAATAGTCCATCCAGGTGGTTCTCTTTCCAGGATTATGGCCTAGGGACCTGATTCAACAAGGCACCTAGCATGTCCTTAACTTTATGCACTTGAGTAGAGCCTTTGAAATAAAAAAGACTACTCGTGTGCTTAATGTTAAGCATATGTTTTTGTACTCTGCTTAATCAGGGTCTTTTTGATCAAGTGTTCTGATCTCTGCTTTAAAACTGCCTTCTATACTTTCCCTAATTCACTGCATAGATGCGTAAAAATGAACGGTCATAATTAGAACCCAGGCTGACTTTCATTTCCTTTCATTTCCACTCTTGCATTTTTTAAAAAAGACCCAACAACAACAAAACCAAACCAAACCAAAATCAAAATAAAAGAAAAAAAAGAAAAAAAGGACAAGAAGGCTGAAACTGGTCACAAAGTTTGTCAGCTTGTGAATTTATGTATATATTTTTAATACCTGAACAGAATTTATTGAGGGGGGTCTAAGTTATAGAAGTAGAAAAAGAAGTAAGACTATCACTATTATTTACCATCTGTATTACAATGGGACTCACACAGTTTTATGATGTTTTTGGTATACCTACAACTCAAAAAGCAACTATTTAAAAAAAAAACAGCTTGGAATCTAATACAAATAGAACATCAGATTCCTGTTACATTTGTACTGACTGAACCTTTCTCCAGCCTTGCAAAAGCTTGGGAGGAGAGACCAACATAAAACCGGAATGGTAGAAGCTATCCAAGAGATGTTTTGAGTGGGAATGCAAAGACTCTTCGTAGTGTCCCCATGAAGCTATTGAGATACAGAGACTAAAACTGAAACACCAGGGCAACAGACAGAGGTGGTCTAGTTTCGATTTTTTATTTTGTGCACCTGATGTGCAAACCTCAAATGCTTCTTGGCATTTGACCCTTAACCACGATCTCAACAACTCCATTTTCCAAGTCAGAATAACTATTTAACTTAGAAAATCTTGATCTTACGAACATGTATGCATGTGCTTAACTTTAGTCACATAAATTGCTCCACTGAAGTCAGTGGGACTACTTGTACTGAAATTGAAGTGTATGCATAAGTGTTTCCAGGATTCGTCCCTAGATCAGTGTTCGTTGATAAATTGTATAGGCCAGCATTTCTGAAACTGGGGTCTGCAGACCCCTGGGGTCCATGAGGGTACTCCAGGGGGTCCTCTGGCCCCGCTGATCAACTCCTCTCCCTCCATTCCAGTGTCTCCTGCATGCCACAGAACAGCTGTTTCCCGACATACAGGAGGTGCTGGGAGGGAGGAGAAGGAGGGGATGGGGCGCTCTCAGGGGAGGGGGCAGAAAGAGGCAGGGAGGAGGAGGAGCAGGGGTGGAGTGAAGGCAGGAAGAGGTGAGTGGACCTTAGGGGAAGGGGTGGGGGAGGAGCGGGATGCTTGGAGGTCTGTGAAAATTTTTAAATAAAAATGGGGGTCCTCGGGTTGCTAAAGTTTGAGAGCCGCTAGTATACTCAGTTGCTTGACCATACTCTGGTTCACTATGAAATAGATCCAAGAGACGAAATAGCCGGTATCAGTCAGGTTTATTGCTATAATCCAATAATAATGTAGTATAGATTCTATATGATATCAGACTCCAGGAAGCCATCTTATGCAGCATTGTTACATTCACCATAAACAGAAGGTATGTTTCCAAAGTTTCATCCCTAAAGCCATCTTTTTATATCCTGCCAGTTTACAAGTAGAAGGTACTGTCTACGTCATCTGAAACTAGATTTAACCAACCAGTTTTCTACCTTGTTTCTCTGGTACCAGAGTGTTCCCCTTATCTTTTTGTTCTGAACACATGCATTCCGGGTACTAAAGGGTGTGAAGGCACCTCCTATGTCTGTAATAGGGTAGAACAATCATATGTCTTGTTTGCTTCCTTTAGGACATTCTAGTACAGGTCTGTGAGAGTAACTCCCTATCTGTTGCTATGGTAAAATAATCATATGTCCTAATACTGACAGATTTCCTATCTACTTAAGCCAAACTTACTCCAGCTAATGCAAGGTGGCATAGGATACTTACCATAAGTGCATAGGATTATGGTAAAGGTATAGGCCAGTGTTTCTCAAATTGGGGTCACTGCTTGTGTAGGGAAAGCCCCTGGTGGGCCGGGCCGGTTTGTTTACCTGCCCCGTCCGCTGGTCTGGCCGATCGCGCCTCCCACTGGCCGCGGATCGCTGCTCCAGGCCAATGGGAGCTGCTGAAAGCGACGTGGGCCAAGGGACGTACTGCCTGCCACTTCCAGCAGCCCCTATTGGCCTGCAGCAGCAAACCGCAGCCAGTGGGAGCCTCAATCAGCTGGACCTTCGAATGGGGCAGGTAGACAAACTGACCCGGCCCACCAGGGGCTTTCTCTACACAAGCGGCGATCCCAATTAGAGAAACGTTGTAGAAAGAGAGAGCCTGAAGCATGGGCCTGGTGCAAGACCTGGTGCAAGTCAGCAAAAGTTATGCTATGAGCAAACTTCAGGCCCTGTCAAAAGCAGTCGCTTGCCTGCAAGCTCAGGATCTGGTATATGAACTCAGCACCGGTATTGCTAGCATTGCTAAAACACACTGAATATGTAAACACGTTCCAGCAGGCTAGCACAAAAACATCCCAACCTAGCACACAATAAGATAGTTTGACACGTCAGAAGGGTTGAATAGTTATGTTTTGTCTGAAACATCAGGAGAATGGTACAATGGGAGGTAACAATCGTTCCATGAAACACACAAGGTGATACATAAGTTGTTTATCTCGGATTGTTTGTCTCAGTCTATAAATGTTGGAATACCTGACCCTAACTCTTTCTCAGGCCTAGGGTGAAACAGAAAGTCCCACCACTTACTGAGCTGGTCCATTGTAATGGGCAGACGTGTTAGTGCACCTGTAACCACTTAACCAGGGCACTAGGACCATGCTTCATTAACAATAAACCTGGATAAGCACCTTCATCTCTGAACCAAGTGTGACGGGATTCCTGGGGCGCAGCCTGAGACCATGGTTTTCCTATGCCCTCTTAACTCTCTCCAGCCTGGGCTGTCTCTCACAATGCCTTGCTAGTGACCAGCAGCAAACCCTTACAGGCGCTGTGATCACTCAGTACAACATGTGGAGCCCCACACCCAGCTATTGTGAATGAATGCTCCCAGAGCCACTCATGAATCATGCAGACAAAGGCACCAGAGCCAAACCCCCACAACTCCCAGCACTGTACCCCAGGAATATACCATCTTGCACTGCTCAAGACGAGCAATGCAGATTTATTAATTGATTCACCACCTCATCCATGGAAAGTGGATATACACCAGCCTTTGCAAAACCTGAGCAGATTTGTCATACACATCATACAAACTCACTGGTAAAGATAAACAGTTAAACAAATGTATTGACTATAATAGGTAGATTTTAAGTGATATTAAGTGACAGGCAAAAAGTGAGAGTTAGTTACCAAAAGAGAAAAAATATAAGCATGAAGTCTAAACTCCCAACCCTATTAGACTGGGCAACATCTAGATTAAGCAGTTTTTCTCACCCCTCTGGAGACTGGTGCTGTTAATATACAGGTTTGTCCCTTAACCCTAGGCCAATCTCCTCTGTTGGAGTCTTGTCTTCTTCTCAGTGTCTTAGCTGCTTGAGGCATAGGTGGGGGCAGGAGAAAGGTCAAGCATGGGGCCACTGTGTCTGTTTTATACCCTCAGTCCATGTGCTTAGAAAACACAAGGCCAGGCACGTCTGGGTGCACTGCTGAGGCTCCAGGCAAGGTTGAGCAATTCCCCTGGTGTGGCCTCATGCAGGTGACTCATTGCATTGTAGCTCCATTGCTGGACAATGGTTGTTAATGGGTAGATTGATACTCTGCCTGGGTGTTGGTTATTTTCTTGCTGTTGCCTCTGGGAAGCTAATATCTGGCTGATTCCCCAATTTACAGCATATTTTAGTTACAACCATACAACACAATTCTCATAACTTCATATGCACTAATGATATACACACATGGATAGAGAAATGACTTTCAGCAGATCATAACCTTTCCCCTGACACCTTACAAGGCATGCTTTATATGTAAGATCATGATTATATAAAAATGAGGAATCTGGGGGTTACAAGATGCTTCCCCAAGTATGTCACACTGAGTCTGTGGTCTCACTGGGCAGTTCAGTCAAGTCTGCTAAACTAGCTACCTGACCAGAGATGGTGCAGCACGCAGATAGAACATACACAGCCAACAACAGACAACACCTATCTGTGCTTAATGCATGCTAATATATATATGGTGTGGATAATATGTACTGGTAATGTGATATAGCCCAGTAGAGTAACTCCTCACTTAACGTTGTAATTATGTTCCTGAAAAATGCAACTTTAAGTGAAATAATGTTAAGCGAATCCAATTTCCCCATAAGAATTAATGTAAATGGGGGGGAGTTAGGTTCCAGGGAAATTTTTTTCACCAGACAAAAAACTATATATTATATAGATATACACACAGTATACACATTAAACAAACAATTTAATTCTATTCACAGCTATGATGATTGTGAAGCTTGGTTGAGGTGGTGAAGTTAGAGGGTGCAATAGGGAAGGATATTTCCCAGGGAAAGCCTTGCTGCTAAATGCTGACTAGCACTTGGATGAGCCCTCAAGGGTTAACACGTTGTTAATGTAGCCTCTCACTCAAGGCAGCATGAACACGAGGGAGGGGAGACAGCACAGCAGACAGAGACAGATGGAGAGAGAGAGAGATGCACACTGCCCCTTTAAGTAAACTGACCCACTCTTAAGTGCATTGTCTTTTTAAGTGGATCAGGAAGTTGAGACAGCCGCTGCTACCCCAAGCTCTCTATGTCTCTCTCCGTCCATGTCCCCTCCCTGCTCAATATAGAAAAGGGGTAAGTGGGTTGCAGGAGCAGGGGAGAGGGGACACCCTGATATTAGCCCCCCCCTCTTCTGGTCTTCCCCCTCTGCACAGCAAGCAGGAGTCTCTGGGAGCAGCTCCAAGGCAGAGGGCAGGAGCAGCACACGGCAGTAGGGGGAGGGACAGCTGAACTGCCTGCAATTGCTAGCCTGCTGGGCAGCTGCAGCACAGCGAACTTAGGGGAGCAGGGAGCTGATAGGGGGGCTGCTGGTCCACCCTGGTTCCAAGCCCCCACCGGCTAGCTGCAATGGGCTGCTCTTCCTGCAAGCAGTGGACAAAGCAAGCAGCTGCCAAACGACATTAGAAGGGAGCATCACGCAACTTTAAACGAGCATGTTTCCTAATTGATCAGCAACGTAACAACAAAACAGCGTTAACCGGGACGACTTTAAGTGAGGAGTTACTGTATATATTAGTCAACACACTCTTATATTGTTTGAAATTACCGTAAGTCCCAATATTTACAATAGACTACAGCAATTGTTAACATATTACATTTTCAGAATACAAGAAATTGCTATTAAAGAAAATACAGATTATTTGGACAGAAAGTTAACTAGCAGTTTGATTTATATAAAAATAACGTCTGAATTAATTGGGAAGAGATATTAATGTTAAAGAATTGCAATCAATTTATTCTAAATAAACTGAGTTGGTTAAATAAAATCCATTGACAGCGAGACAATTTACTGATTGTAAATTGTTAAACCTCAAGACTAATTTAATTATTGTGTATCAAATGTATTAACCCAGTGAAGAAGAAAAGGAGAAAATACTTTCCATTTGTTTAATGGGATAAGGGAACTTGCACATGCTTGTTTGGTTGTATAATATTTGCATATTTTATGTGACGAATTGAATTCTGAGATATTGTTGTTATCCTTATTTACATGACAGCAACATCTAGAGGCCTGGTCAGGGCCCAGGGCCCTGTTGTGCAGGGCTCTGTACAGATATGCAGTTCAAAGAATGTCTCTGCCCCAAAAAGAATTTACATACTTGGTTTATGCCCAGACACCAGAGTACGATGGGAAGGGTCTGGGGGCCTACCACCCCAGTTTGCACCTGAACGAAGTTGGGTAGGCTAATGGTAGAGCCCCTTCCCTGACAGCATGAAGGAGGAGTGACTGGGCCAGATTTGAGTAGTTTTGTGACCTCATGTGCATGGTTGGCCTCCTGCACTTTTGTAATCCTTCCAGCACCCCTGGGTACCAGGCACCCCCGTCCCCTGGGGAAAAGAGGACAAGTGGGCACTGGAAACCCTCAGTTCCCAAGAGGGTGATAGGATTGGATTTGGGCTTTAGTGCTTCCTGGGGAAGGAGAGACACAGAAGGAGGATGGGGTCTGGGACTCTCAGAATGCATGGCCCCTGGAGAGGAAGGTGATCTTTTAGCCTGACCACCTCTCTGGGTAAGAGCTATGGGCTGGGTGTGGGATGAGGAGACCACAGTTCTGGGTGCAGTTGGAAGAGCTCAGAGCTGAGTGCAAGGCAATGTGGGAGAAGAGTGCAGGGCTGGGTGTAGGGCAGCAGGAGGGGAGTGTGTGTGCAGAGCTGGGTGCAGGGGGGAAGAGGGTGAGTCTGGGTGCAAAGGCAGCATGAGAGAGCTCAGGATTGGGTGTGGGGCAATGTATGTGTGGGGGGGTATGAAGGGTTCAGTCACAGAGATCCCCTTGGGATTGTCACCTGATGTGCTGAGATTACCTCTGAGCCCATTTTCCCTGTCAACTTGGGACTCCAGAACCCTGCCTTGTTGAGCCAGACATATGAGCCTGCTACAACACAGACCCAGGTCTGGTCCATGCGACCAAAGCTGTAGACATAACTGAAAACAGCTTAGCAGGTTACCTGGCTCCAGCACCCAGACACCCAGCTCCCAATGGGATCCAAACCCCAAATAAGTCTGTTTTACTCTATATAAAGCTTATACAGGGTAAACTCATAAATTGTCTGCCCTCTAGAACACTGATAGAGAGATATTCACAGCTGTTTGCTCTCTCAGCTATTAATCACTTACTCTGGGTTTATTAATAAACAGAAGTGCTTGTACTAAGTATAAAATGTAGGATTTAAGTGGTTTCAAGTAATAACAGACAGAACAAAGTAAGTCCACAAGCAAAATAAATAAAAAACACGCAAGTCTAAGCCTAATACATTAAGAAACTGATTACAGGTAATATCTCGCCCTCAGAGATGTTCCAATAAGCTTCTTTCATAGACTAGACTCCTTCCTAGTCTGGGCCCAAACCTTTCCCCTGGTACAGTCCTTCTTAGTTCCAGCAGACATCTCAGGGGGTAAGCAGGGGCTTTCTCATGACTGGCATCCCCCTTTGTCTTGTTCCACCCCCTTGTATAGCTTTGGCACAAGGCAGGAATCTTTTGTCTCTCTGAGTCCGCACCCAGGGCTGATGCAAGGATGTTTCGTGCCCTAGGCAAAACTTCCACCTTGCACCCTTCCTCCCGCTGTGCCCCCACCCTGAGGCACCCCCCATAGCAGCTTCCCTCCTCCCCCCTGAAGTACCTCCCTTGCGACAGCTCCCCACCTTCTGCCCTGAGGCACCCTCCACCACCCCAGCTCACCCCTGCTCCACGCACAAGCACGAGCACCCCGAGTACGCCTTCACTGCTTCACTTCTCCCACCTCCCAGGCTTACGGCGCCTAAGCTGATTGGCACCGCAAGCCTGGGAGGCAGGAAATGTGAAGCAGCTCACCCCTGCCCCCCTTCCTCCCCAAGCACGCCGTGGCTGCTTCACTTCTCCCTTACTTGCTACAGGCGGCCCTCTCCGCGCTCCCCTGCCTCAGCTCCCTCCGTCTAAATGCTGGTGGCGACCGGAGCAGCTGAAGATGTGGCCGCCACGGTCACTGCCGAAGAAAATGGCGCCCCCCCAAATGCCAGCACCCTAGGCAACTGCCTAGGTCACCTAAATGGTTGCACCGGCCATGTCCCCACCCCTCTGTCTAAAGAGAAAAGTACCAAATTTAAGATGGATTCCAGTATCTTGTGACATAGTCAGATGTCCTGTGAGACCCCAACCTCCATTCTTCCTGGGTTGGCCCACATGTACACAGGAAGGTTTGCAAGTAAACAGAGCCATTTACAATTCATTGATTCTGAAGCACCCTTAAGGGCTTCCACTTAATATGTTTACATCAGTGATACAAGTTTATATCTTATTCTCCTAACTCCAGACACAGAAATAATACAAATGCAAAAAATTAGATGAACACACTCTGTAGATTATAAGATTTGTAATGATACCTTACAAGAGACCTTTTACATAAAATATATTCCAGTTACATCATATTCACACTCATAAGCCTATTTCCATAAAGCATATGGAGGGCAACGTCACGGGGGGGCTGAGTGCAGGGAGCAGAGAGCAAGCTCTAGGCCCCTTGCTTAGGAAAATTTTGATTGCACCTTTACCAGATATAACAGGTGAATGAAAAAACATATGGAGGTGGGGGAAGAGCTAGGATAATAAGCAAGGTTTTCATGGTAAGCCGTAGTCACAGCTTAACATCTGCCTTCTAGCTTCCTTTGCTTACTGCTATGAGATAAGTGTTAGTAGTAACAAGTATTGTAAAGTGCCAGGTTTTTGCTATAAGAAATGCGCTTGTTTAGAATAGTCACTCATAAGAGGTAACATTGATTTCTGACAAATCTTTTTAAAACCTAAAAGAGAATAAGCTGCAGTTAGAATAAAAAGTCCAAAGTGTTTAATTATCTTGATCAGATGAGAAGGCTTCCTCCAAACTTCACAAGTTGCCTGGTAACTAGCTTTGTACAACTTTGGAAATTATTCTATAAAATCAGCTGTTTTCTAAATTGCAAACCTGTCTTACCATCACCAGCTGGTGATTGTTATGAGTTCAAACTAAAGGCAAATTGTATAATATACTTTAAGTTAATGTCTGTGGTATAACATCTATGAACACTGTGATGCATTAAGGATGGAGGCTCAGATTTAACTTTGAATTTCTTTGTTATTTTTTGTTTGAATGAGACCCATAACTTTACCCTAGTGTATGCTCTTTACAATTAATTATCACATGTGTGCTGCACAAATCACTACCATGGAGATAAATGTTGTACTCGCTGCACATATTTACAGCAGGGAGAGATGGCAATAGAAACATATTTTACTAGATTTTATAGCTGAAAAGGACTTGCTATTACTAAATCACAAGATTTGCTTGTTTTCCTAAAGGCATAAAAAAGCCCCCGCACAAGTACAATTTAAAAAATGTAATGATAATGTCTGACCTATTTTTCTGTTAGTTTATTACTGTCAAAGAGACAAAGTGACTCTTCATTCCTTTGAAGTGACTGAGAACATGTTCTTCCGAAAGTCTAAAATAGTTTTACTTCATTGTATTAAAAACAGAGCAGAAAATCTGCCCCAATGTCTTTGCTGGAATTGTACATCTCCCAAATGATAATTGGTTAAATTCAGGAGACTCCCAGTTTTAAATGACCATTTCTGAGATTTTGCAAATGTACAGTCAAGCAGGAATAACTTGCAATAAGCTGTCTGCCTTTAAGATGATATTTTTAAAAAATGCCTAATGCTGCTCCCATTCGAGACCCTGGTAAAACTCCCATTGACTTGCATGGGAGTAGAGCTAGAAGAAAGCTGAGTACTAATCTCATCATAACCCTTAAGCTAAGTAGGGTTGAGCCTGGTAAGAACTTGGATGGGAGACTTCAGAGAACATAAGAACAGCCATACTGGGTCAGACCAAAGTTCCATCTACCTCAGTATCCTGTCTTTCAACAGTGGCCAATGCCAGGTGCCCCAGAGGGAATGAACAGAACAGGTAATCATCAAGTGATCCATCCCCTGTCGCCCATTCCCAGCTTCTGGCAAACAGGCTAGGGACACCGTCCCTGCCCATCGTGGCTAATAGCCATTGATGGACCTATCCTCCATGAACTTATCTAGTTCTTTTTTTTAACCCCGTTATAGTCTTGGCAGGACTGGCTCTAGGTTTATTGCCACTCCAAGCAAAAAAAAAAAAACACAAAAAACCCTGGGAGTGCAACTGCTAAAGCGAAAAAAAAAGTTGTCGCTCCTGAAATTGTGCTGCCCCAAGCACATGCTTGGTTCGCTGGTGCCTAGAGCCAGCCCTGAGTCTTGGCCTTTACAACATCCTCTGGCAAGGAGTTCCACATGGCTGACTGTGTGTTATGTGAAGAAATACTTCCTTTTGTTTGTTTTAAACCTGCTGCCTGTTAATTTCATTTGGTGAGCCCTTAGTTCTTGTGTTATGAGAAGGAGTAAATAACACTTCCTCATTTATTTACTTTCTCCACAGACATCCAAGATGCTGCAGAAGATATTGTTGGAGATTGTGTAATGTCATAGGGTGGCTGGCCCCTGTGAATGAAGTAGGTCCAGCTCTCCTATGGCAGAATAAGTGCTCTCAGTTTGGCAGTGACATGCCACCCATGTATGCACTGCATGCCCCAGGACTGGCTATCCCTGTGGGATGACTCTGTCCAGATGCTGAAAGCACGTAGAGGATGCCATTTTGTAGAACAAAACACCATAACCTCACACACCAGGACTTCAAATGCACCGTACATGCAAGGTTGCACCTTGAATGCAAGTGTAGAATTGCATGCCTCTCCAAAAATGTCATGGCATGCCACCGCAGTTTTGCCAGGTAAGAGGGTGGGGCAGCACCTGGTGGCTATAAAAAGTGAGGAAGTGACTCTGTGACAGAGGGAGTTCCAGTGAGTCTCCGCGGACAGGTTCAGTCAGGAAGACAGGTGAGAGCTGCTAGAGGACTGGAGGAGTCCTGGAAGAAAGCAGAAGGCGGCTCGTGGGAGAAGGCTGAAGGAAGGAGAGCAGCAAGAGGAGTTTGCTGGCTGGTGTCTCCATGCCAGAGCCAAGGCTAGAGGGCTGAAGGCAGGAGGAGCAGCAGCCAGAGAGCTGTAGCCAAGACCAGAGATGGCTGACAGCTGGGGAGGGGTTTATCTGGTGACATCTCCAGGACCCAAGAGCTGGTCCCAAAGGAACTGTGAGATGTCCAGGGGGGAGTGAGAATGCTTCCAGCAGAGAAGCTGTGGGGATTCTAAACTGGGAGGAGCGGTAGATACGCTGGAGGGTAGGGATAGGATACAGAGGGACCTAGACAAATTAGAGGATTGGGCCAAAAGAAACCTGATGAAGTTCAATAAGGACAAGTGCAGAGTCCTGCACTTAGGATGGAAGAATCCCATTCACTGTTACAGACTAGGGACCGAATGGCTAGGAAGCAGTTCTGCAGAAAAGGACCTAGGGGTTATTGTGGACGAGAAGCTGGATATGAGTCGACAGTGTGTCCTTGTTGCCAAGAAGGCTAATGGCATTTTAGGCTGTATAAGTAGGGGCATTGCCAACAGATTGAGGGACGTGATCATTTCCCTCTCTTCGACATTGGTGAGGCCTCATCTGGAGTACCGTGTCCAGTTTTGAGCCCCATACTACAAGAAGGATGTGGAAAAATTGGAAAGAGTCCAGCAGAGGGCAACAAAAATGATTAGGGGGCTAGAGCACATGACCTACGAGGAGAGGCTGAGGGAACTGGGATTGTTTAGTCTGCAGAACAGAAGAACGAGGGGGGATTTGATAGCTGCTTTCAACTACCTGAAAGGGGGTTCCAAAGAGGATGGATCTAAACTGTTCTCAGTGGTATCTGATGACAGAACAAGGAGTAATGGTCTCAAGTTGCAGTGGGAGAGGTTTAGGTTGAATATTAGGAAAAACTTTTTCACTAGGAAGGGTGCTGAAGCACTGGAATGGGTTACCTAGGGAGGTGGTGGAATCTCCTTCCTTAGAGGTTTTTAAGGTCAGGCTTGACAAAGCCCTGGCTGGGATGATTTGGTTGGGAATTGGTCCTGCTTTGAGCAGGGGGGTGGACTAGATGACCTTCTGAGGTCCCTTCCTACTCTGATATTCTATGATTCTATATTCTGTGATTCCTTCTGGAAAGACCAGGTTGCATTCTGGTTGGAAGGGCTGGAGTATCTGTCCCGGTACAAGAACAGGACAGGATTGTGCTGGAGAGATGGGGCATGTGAGGCAGGCTGGGACTGTTGCGTTGGAGAGCTGGGACATTGCACCTATTGTTTGGACTGTGCTAGGAAAATTCTGGTCTATGGCAGTGGGACTTGTTTTAGGTCACACTTTTTGCTGTTTCAGCAGCATCAAGCTGCGGCTGTTGTTCAGTGAGGTGCTCACTCCTGCCGAACAAGTAGTAGATGTAGAAGATTTTCCATTGCTTTTAGAAAGCATATATAAAAATGCAGTCAGTCAAGACTACATGAGGCTATTGTGCATAGCCCACTGAAGATATAATTGCCACCTGGCTGACACCTTCTCAAAGAAGCTAGTGATTAGCCCATCACTGGCATCCCTTTTGGGGGCCATACAACATTTCATCTTATTTACTAACCCTCATTCAAATGACTATCCCATGACAGTCAAGACTCTCCCTGACAAGTGATATTCCTGCATCTCCTTTGCCACTGGCTCAGATCACTTCTGAGCTGATACTAGCTGAATTAATGCCAGCCACACCCAGCCACTTACTCTCTCATTGCCAATACATTATTGGGATTCATTCAGAGTGCCTAGATCTGGCTGGAAATCTCGGGAAGATATTAATTTGGGTTTGAAAAGAGGCTGTTAATACTACTAATGAATTTTTAAATTGTATTGCAGTTACTGTGCCACAGCCCAACCTCCTGCTCAAGGGGCACTTTACAAGGCAATTTGCTACATAAATCAGTGGGACTATTCAAACGAAGCAGTACTGCTCAGTGTAAGGGTTGCAGAATTGGATCCTAACATAGGTCACTGTAACAGTAAGTGGTCAATGTTGAACAAATACATCAGACATAAAGTGTGGTCTAATTGATAGGGCACTGGAGTAGGACTCGGGACACCTATTTTTGGTGTTGCCACTATCCTGCTGCGTGACTTTGGGAATGCCATTCCACCTCACTGTTGTTCTGTTTTCTCTCCCCCACTTTGTCTGTCTTGTCTGGTTAGCTTGTAAGGTCTTCAGGGCAGGAATCATCTCGTGCACAGCACTGAACAGAATGGAGATTCCAGGGGCTACTAGAATGCAAATAATGAATGGTAACAATGCCTGCCTGGAAGATCTTTCAAACTAAAGACTGAAGTGAAAACAAGACACACACAAAAGGAATATATGTGCAACCCAGTTAGGGGAAGTCATATGATCCTTTTATGTAACAAACTTTTCTGTTGATGCTGAGCTAGTCATTTGGGTTTCTCTCCCACCCTCCCCCCAAACTCTTGTTTGAAAACATTTTTAAAAACCTGAACAAACCACTTTCCTCCTGATTTTCCAAGGGATACATTCACTTCTATTTGTTTTGTTATTAACTCAGGGGAGTGAAAGGAGATTATAAGGAAGATACAGTATTTGTTGCGTAGCTCATGTGTTACAATTCTCTTGAGGCTTCACCTCCCTCTCTGAAAGGGAACCAAGAACTGGAGTCATCATCACATAAATCAAGACCTTAGGTGCAAGAGACAAAATAATTGTCACTGTCTTCAGATACCGATCTTGACCATGCTGGGGACAACAAAGACTTACAAAGAGTTTATAAAGTGTCTGTAGATGAAAGAAACCAAATGAATGCAGAATACTATCATTAGTGCGAAGGTGACAATGTACAAGAGTTTAAGCATTATTCAAGTATGAAGAAAACCAAAATGCTTATTCTTGAATGGAATGTCTCCGATAAAGTTAAATAATCTGCAGGATATTTACAAAAGAACCTGATGTCTTTGCTTACATCTATTTCTTTCCATGCATGTGTATATTTATACAGTCAGTTAGCAAGAGCCTTATCACATTGAGTGGTGATAAAAAATTCAGCACCTGTTCCAACCTAGCACAAGGTAGTATTTATTTCGTTTCCAGCTATCATATAACAAGGCAATGATAAAGCAAGACATTTTTCCACATGCATATGCAAATATATTTCCAAAGGAAAAGCTAACAGTTGTTTGACTTTTAAAATTTTCACCTATGTTAATACTTCAGGAATGTTTGGCAAAGATCCCATTTACTAAATAATAACAAAATCGTGTAACCATTACTCATGTGGGTGAGCACTTATTTCAAGTGCATACTTCCTTTGAGTTCAATTCAACTACATGTCTGAGTAAGTGCTCCGCTTTGTGAGCCAGGGTTGTGGAATCTCTCCATAAGTATTTCTTGAAAGGCTCTGGGCCTGATCCATAGCTGGGTGTAAATCTGCATCACTTCAAGTCAATGGAGTTACACCCATTTACACCAGCTGAGGCTCTAGCTCTCAGCTTTCTGACAAGTCATTTTTGATTGGACCTGTGACATTCGGTGACCTAGTGACGCAGTAGAAGTGACGCACACTTAGCTGGCTGGCCGCTGCTGACAGAATACACTTGCAAAGAAGAGCTTTCGGTATGCCCAATGTACAATAGTAATTTGACTGTGTTCATAGAATGAATTTTCTGAGCATGCAGCCAAAACTACACGTTAATGTAATTGAGCCTTCTTGGATGAACTTTTGTTTAATATATTATTTCAGTTCCAAAATGGAGCCTCTCACATGCCATGGAGCACATGTATACAAATTCTGAAACAACATGAAAGTCAGCCATTTGTTAACATAACACATTTTATTCTAGCTGTTTTTAATACCATGCTCATTGCCATGGTATCAGAATAACTCAGCCCCACATTCGTAATGCATAAATGCAGCTGACCGTCACTGTATCAGACATAAAGAGGTGGATGTTATGCTGAGCTCTGAACAGGGGCAGCTCTAGACATTTCACCGCCCCAAGCACAGCGGCATGCCGTGGGGGGCGCTCTGCTGGTCGCCGGTCCCGCGGCTCCGGTGGACCTCCTGCAGGCATGCCGCCGAAGGCACCCTGCCTGCCGCCCTCCCATCGACCGGCAGAGCGCCCCCTGCAGCATGCCGCCCCAAGCACACGCTTGGCGTGCTGAGGCCTGGAGCCGCCCCTGGCTCTGAAGGTCAAAATATAGACTCAGGTTCTGCCAAACAAAAAGGAGAAATATGAGATATTCTAATCTAGGATCTGAACAAGATAGTCCATCAGCTAATCTTAACCTTGTGTTGGTGATTAGGGTTGTGGTAGGATAGGTTCCCACCCTGGTCAGGAAAGGGTTAAAAGGCTTCTCCATGCATAATCGTCCCTAGCTCAGTGCATCTGCAAGGCCGGTTGTACCTGAAGAGCAGTGGGCTCCTGTCCCCTCAGAGCAGGGGCAACTTAACCAGAAAGCTGCTGAAAAGCTCCAGTCCTGCCTGGACCAGAACTGTAGCTGAGGGTTAATGCAAGTAAAAGGAGCTTACCCACTTCTCAGGTGGGGAATTTGGAGGTTAGGTTAGGTTCGTTTACCCACTTCTTTTTTTTTCACAAATACATCACAAACAGGAACCATGTTTGCTTTGCTTTTCATTAGAGCCCAGGGCACTCAAACACTCAGGGTATTAGGAACCCAGCCAGCTTCACAGTGACAATTTACCTTTCACTTCACCAGAAACAGTGGGCTGAGCCTAGACTCTTTTGCGAGCTGCAGGTTTCGTTTGTTTGCCTTTTTCTTTCTTCTGGACTGTGGTCTTACCCAGAAGGGGCAGAGGCCTCCCTAAGACTGATAGCCAGGAGACCGTACCTTTCACTCCAAACCAGCACTACATCAACACCTGCAACCAGAGAGGAACATCGGAGATGAGAGACGTGCCACAGGGTAGAGAATGCAGGCGATCACTTCCCTACTCTGTTGCAAGGGTAAATTAGAGGGAGTCTGAAAGTCTATGCATGAGAGAGACAGTGAACCCAAACAGCATGGATTCAAAGCAGATGTCATTGACCTCCAATGGACTCCAGATCATTGGACCCTGATGCTGGCCCCTTGCCTGACTGGCGCAGCCCAGGCCACCTGTTGAGGGCTTGACCCTGTGGCTGTATTGGATTATGCACCTGTTAAGGCCCATCCTGACTTCTCAGTCTCAGTGAGGAGACACGCCACAATTGCTTCCAGATGGAAATATATCCCCAAGGAGCCCAGCCTTGGGTGGCGGCCTATAAACTGAAGGACCACTGCTAGCAGTGGTTATGGCTGGAGGGGTAGACTGGAGCTAATGCAGCCAAGTTAATACTGATCAAACAGTTGGCACAAATACTGTCCTCTGGGATTCAGGTGTGGGTTCTGGGGAGCCTGTAGCGATGCAGAGACTCACTGGCATGGTGCCTCCTGCTGGTTGTCCAGGGAATTAGCTTTTCCTGCTCCGGAGCGCCCTCTGCCAGCTGATGTCCAGCTTGCTGCTGGCCCCCATGTCCATCCCGGACCCTGCTGCCCATTTACATTGGGTACTGCCCCTGGCAGTACCCTACAGATCTGGGTCTCCTCTCCCCGGGAAACCCCCAACCCCCTAACCCCACATTGCCTTGGTGGCTACTGCCAGTCACCATCTAGCCCCCATTCACTGGGGCAGACTGTAGCCTGTAAAGGCCACTCATCATTGGCAAGGGGGATTTGGACCTGCTGCCTCTGCCTACCCTGGGGTGCGCCTCTATAACCCCAGTACCCCTCTCAGCCTTGAACAAGGCCTGCAGCCTGGGGGTTTCCAGGCTGGAGCTCCCCAGCTCTGTTGGCCTTCCCACAGCCCTGCTCCACTCTAGGTAACCTATTCTAAGATCCCCAGCAGCCAGGCCCATCTTTCTCCTCAGCTAGAGAGAGACTGCCTGAGCTGCTGGCTCACAGCCTCTTATAGGGGTCTGACTGCGGCATGTTATTGCCTTCCCCAGTGAGCCTAGGAATTGGCTCCCTGGGGCAGCCTTTTTCCTCGGGCTGCTTTAAGCCCTTTCAGGGCTGGAGCAGGTGACCACCCCGCTACAGAGCCATCCAGGAACATTAACTGATGTATTCCCATTGCTGGAAAATATTATGGCTATGAGAAACACCCAAAAATGGGAGGGAAGGGGACAACCCAGGGCTAGGAAATTGACATGGCCTGATGTGAAGGCAGGTCAGGGGATGACAGCCTCTGCTGGTCAGGGACAGGTAACCTTATCTGCAGCCTTCCTGTAGTTAGAAGTCCTCACCCACAGACTCTTGGCAAGTCACAGCAACAGGCCAGGAAGGATGAAAGCTAACCAGGGAGGTTGGCTCTTTCCCAGCTACTAAGGCAGGTTAATACAGGCTGAGATGCCAGATTCATCTAACAGACAGGGTCATCCTCAGATGAGAGAATGAGCTCAGACCACAACAGGTGACCTGTTTCTTGTGTGGGTAACCAAGACATGAGTGCCTCCTTATGGAGTGAATACGCCAAGGTGTGGACAGCAGAGAGTAGAGCCCAGATGAAAGGACCCACCAAATAACTGTCCTCATAGGGATCAATGGGATGAATGTGCAAGGTCTGTTGGACTCTGGATGTAGTCAGACCTTGGCACAGACTCCTTTGGCTGGGGCAGAAGGGATCTTAGGTGAGACAATCTTCCTCCAGTGCATTCTTGGGGCCCACCCCAGCTGGTGAATATGGTTAATTGTGGGATGGCACACAGGTACCCTGTTGGTGGCTCTGTCTTCTACATTGGACTATCCTGTTGTTATTGGTCGGGGTTGGAGGGACTTTTGGGAGATTCTCAAGTGAGTGGGGAAACTAGAAATCACAGTCACTGAACCAGAGCTGGTGCTTGGGTCAGGCCTGGGACTGGCAGGATTAGCCAGATTAGAAGAATAAAAGGACACACTTGAGGGGAGTTTAAGGTCCCCAGGATGCCCATCCAGGTTGCAGACAGGAGCAGTAGCTTGGATTTGCCATTGCTTGACTGAAAAGCCCTGACTCATCATCCAGATTTTGTCTGCAAAGAAAAAGCCTGCAATCAAATTGCTGCCATGAACACCTGAGGCAGTGGCCCCATTTTATACTCTGGTAGAACTATTATACTGCATCAAGCTTGATAAGCAAAGTGGAGAAGTGAGGACCCAATTATGTGTACCCCAGTAGTACTGCTGGGCACTCCAGTGGCTAGAATACGGTATCCCTTATGCTGGGCATTTAGGATGGGAGAAGACTTTGTCCCATGTATTGGCTCAATTTTATTGGCCCAGCATCCACCAGGAGCTCAGAATACTGTGCTTCATGTCCCATGTGCTAATTGATTACCCAAAGGCCATCCGAAAGGGTCCCTTGATTCCACTTATGCTAATCAAAAATCCCTTCAAGAGGATTAGGATGGACAGGTTGGGCCCCCTGGAGAAAAGTGCAGCGGATATCAATAAAGTCTTGTAATTGTAGACAACAGCACCTGGTACCTGGAGTCCATCCCACCACATTCTGCAAAGACAACGGCAATCACCCAGGAACTCATGAAACTCTTTTTTTCACTAAGGAGCCCCTGAGAACTACTGATAGACCAGGGGACCTGCTTTACATCCCAGCCACGTTCCCTATTGAAGATCAAGTTGCTAAAAACCTCTATCTCTCATTCACAAACCGTGAGTTAGTTGAGAAATTCAACAAACCCCTGAAGGAGATGCCAAAAAGATTTGTGGCCTCCAATCCCAAACATTTAAACCAGTGACTTCCACTCCTTTTGCTCTCTGTAAGAGAGCTACAACAAGCTTAGAATGGATTGTCTCCCTCTGAACTATTGTATCAGTGATAGCCTTGAGGAATATTAGACCTCCTACAGGAGGGCTGGGAAGACCAGGACCCAATGATGCTCAACACAGCCCAGTATTTTCTCCAACTTGGAGAGTGCCTCAAGAAGCTGGAAGTTTTTGCTTGTGGAAACTTAATGAGAGCCCAGGAGGTGCAAGAACAAATATACAATCTGGGTGCACGCTGATGAACCTTCCTACCTGGTGACTGAGTACTATTATTGTTTTCTAGCCTTCCCCCTTGTATTCTCTTCTGCACACAGACAGATCTGGCTGATACACTACCACACTGAGACAGCCCTGGGACAGTGGATTAGAAAGTACTCTTGTTTGGCTGTTACCTGAGAAGATGTGGGAGATGGTTTGGGAGGATTTGCAGTGTATACTGGATCTAGATGCTATTGAGGAATCACAAAGTTACTGATGAAGTCACATACTTCTTATCCCAAAACCCAATGGTTCAATGCACTTCTGCATAGACTTCCGAAAAGTTAATACAGTGTCAAACTTTGTATCTGATGCCATGAGTGGATGAGCTATGGAATGTGCAGGGTCTGCCACGTATATCAGTGCTTTAGGTCTTACTAAATGGTACTGGCAATTCCTCTTGTCATCTGCATCAAAATTAAAAAACAGCTTTCTTGACACCCTTTGGGCTCTTTCACTTCAGGACAATACCCTTTGGCTAACATGGAGAAGCAACAACATTTCAACATTTAATGGGCAAGGTCTTCATGACTCATCAGCAGAGGGCTGCTGCATACTCAGATGACATTCTTACATACAGTGCCAACTCGGGCGACCAACTACAACAAGAATGAGCCAGTCTCTAGTCCTTGGCTGAACTGGGTCTCAATGGCCAATCTGGCCATATGCAATTAGCGGATAAAGAAGTTACTTACCTGAGTTAAAACATAAGAGGAGGCCAAATTAGGCCACTAGTTAGCAAAATGCAAGCGTTAGCGGCACATCCCATTCCTCAAACAAAGAAACAGACAAGATGTTTCCTTGGACTAGCGGGCTATTACGGGTCATTTGTCCCTAGTTTCAGCACCACTGTGGCCCTTCTGATGGACGAAATACAAGGTGGCAGTCCAAAAACGATCCACCGGAGTGACAACTGTGAAAAAGACCTTAGTGCCTTGAAAAACCAATTGTGCCAGGAGCTAGTCCTCTTCAATCTTGATTTCTCAAGAGTTCATTTTGCAGACTGACACCTCAGATGTAGGCCTGGGTGTTGTACTATCACAGGAAGTGAATGCTGAGGAGCACCCAGTTCTCCCCCTATACAGGAAGCTGTTCCCCAGGGTGAAGGCCAATCCATGATTGAAAAAGAGACTCTAGCAGTCAAATGTGCCATACCATTCCATAGGTATTATTTATAGGGTAATCTCTTTTCTCTTGTCATGGACCATGTCTCCCTCCGGTGGCTAAAAACAATGGAAGAAATGAACTCCCACATTATGCTACAGTACTTAGCTCTCTAGCCCTATAATGTTAGGATACAACACCATGCTGGAGTGAAACACTACAGTGCAGACTTTTTTTCGCAGGAGGTGGAGGAATCGGGATCAGAAGGAGGGATTCCAAGTTCCATCTTGAAGGGCAGGTATGTGGTGGGACTGACACCCATCAGGATGGGGTTAAACAGCTCTTTTGAGCAAAATCAGCCTGTTGCAGCTGGAGGATCCAAGCACAGGGGAGTGTATCACTCAGAAGGAAGCAGAGCTAAAGGACAGAGCTCCCTAGCCCCACAGAGCAGGGACTGCTTATTCAAAAGCTGCTGAAGAGCCTCTGCTGTCTGGACATTCTGAAGAGGTAGAGGAACCATCTTTGCTTTGCTTTTCATTAGAGCCCAGGGCACTGCCTGGACCCCTCAAGGTACATCTACACTGCAAAGAAAAACCCGCAACACCTCGGAGCTTGGCTCAGCTGACTCAGGCTCGCGGGGCTCAGACTGCCAGGCTGAAAATAGTAGTGTAGATGCTGAGGCTCGAGCTGGAACCCAGGCTCTGAGACCCGAGCCCTTGGCTGTAGACCGAGCCCTGCAAGCCTAAGTCAGCTGACTTGGGCTCTGAGACTGGGAGCCACGGGTTTGTCTTTGCAGTGTATACCCTCAAAGACTCTGAAAGTTAGAAACCTAGCTCCCTTCAGAGACTACTTACCTTTCGCTTTGAAAGGAACAGCTGGGGGAGCCCATACTGTATTGAGGGCTGCAGCTTTATTTTCTTTGCCTTTTCTTTTGTTTTGGAATGTGGTCCAACCCAGAAGAGAGGGAGTTCCATCTCTAAGACTTACAGTTGGAAGACTACCGCCCACACTCCAATCCAGTGTTATGTTGACACTTATGGCCAGAAAGGGACATTTGTGATGAGAGGTGTCCACTTTTTGGGGGTACCCTAGGGGTACAACTTATGACGAGGGTTATAAGAATAAAGGGAACAGATTTCTGTAAGTCTTCCATGCGCAGAATTCCCATTTAGACTATCTAGCAGTATTATTGCAGACAGCTGGAGTGAAATCCTGGCCCCACTGAATTCAAAGGGAGTTTTGCATTGCCATTAATGGGTCTAGGATTTCACCCCTTTACCCATCACCAGACCATCTCTTGCAATGCAATCAGTTTTAGAAGTTAAGTGGCTCACAGTTCATAGAATCATAGACTTTAAGGTCAGAAGGGACCATTATGATCATCTAGTCTGACCTCCTGCACAACGCAGGCCACAGAATCTCACTCACCCACTCCTGTATCAAACCTGTGTCTGAGCCACTGAAGTCCTTAAAATCATGGTTTAAAGACTTCAAGGTGCAGAGAATCTTCCAGCAAGTGACCCATGGCCCATGCTGCAGAAGAAGGCGAAAACCCCCCAGGGCCTCTGCCAATCTGCCCTGGAGAAAAATTCCTTTCCGACCCCAAATATGGCAATCAGCTAAACCCTGAGCATATGGGTAAGGCTCACCAGCCAGACACCCAGGAAAGAATTCTCTGTAGTAACTCAGATCCCACCCCATCTAACATACCATCACAAGCCATTGGGCAAATTTACTGCTAATAGTCAAAGACCAATCTCATTAAACCATCCCCTCCATAAGCTTATCAAGCTTAGTCTTGCAGCCAGATGTGTCTTTTGCCCCCATTTCTCCCCTTGGAAGGCTGTTCTAGAACTTCACTCCTCTGATTGTTAGAAACCTTCGTCTAATTTCAAATCTAAACTTCCTGATAGCCAGTTTATATCCATTTGTTATTGTGTCCACATTGGTACTGAGCTTAAATAATTCTTCTCCCTCCCTGGTATTTATTCCTCTGATATATTTGTAGAGAGCAATCATATCTCCCCTCAGCCTTCTTTGGTTAAGCTAAACAAGCCAAGCTCTTTCAGTCTCCTTTCATAAGATAGTTTTCCATTCTCGGATCATCCTAGTAGCCCTTCTCTGTACCTTTCCAGTTTGAATTCATCCTTCTTAAACATGGGAGACCAGAAATTTCACACAATATTCCAGATGAGGTCTCACCAGTGCCTGTATAACAGTACTAACACCTTCTTATCTCTACTGGAAAACCTTGCCTGATGCATCCCAAGACCGCATTAGCTTTTTTCACGGCCATATCACATTGGAGGCTCATAGTCATCCTGTGATCAAACAATACTCTGAGGTCCTTCTCTTCCTCTGGACTTCCAACTGATGTTCCCCATCTTATAACAATAATTCTTGTTATTAATCCCTAAATGTATACCTTGCACTTTTCACTATTAATTTCAATCGATACTATACTCCAGTTTAACACAAGTCATCCAGATCTTCCCTGTATGATATCCTGGTCCTTCTCTGTATTGGCAACACTCTCAAGCTTGTGTTCATCCGCAAAACTTACTAGCACAGGTCCCACCTTTTTTGCGCAAGTCAGTAATAAAGATTAAATAAGATTGGTCCCAAAACCGATCCTGAGGAACTCCACTGTACCCTCTCCAGCCTGACAGTTCAACCTTTCAGACAACTCCAGTGTAGTCTCCCCTTAACCAGTTCCTTATCCGATTTTTCAATTTTCATACTGATCCCCATCTTTTCAATTTTATACTATTATCCCCCATGTGGACCGCATTTCGAGTGCCTACTGAAAATTGAGGTTAAATTAGATCCACTGAGTTTCCTTTGGTCTAAAAAAATCTGTACCTTCTCAAAGAAGGAATCAGGTTTTTTGGCACGAATCTACCTTTTGGTAAAACCATGTGTAATTTGTCCCCAATTACCGGTGACCTCAATGCCTAACTACTTTCTTCCTTCATTTTTTTCCCAAAACCTTGCATACTACAGATGTTCAAAACTTAAACAGGCCTGTATTTGCCTGGATCACCTTTTTCCCTTTACTTAATAGATAGAAACTATCGTTAGTAATTCTCCAGTCATTACGGTACAACTCCTGAATTTACAGATTCATTAAAAATTCTTCCTAATGGACTCAAATTTCATGCTGCCATTTCCTTTAATATTTTTTGGCCATGAAATTATCTGGGTCCCCCCGCATTTTAGTCCCATTAAGCTGTTCGAGTTTGGCTTCTACCTTCAGAGATGCGGAATTCTACCTCCCATATTCCTCATTTCCCATTTAGTCATCCTGCCATTATCCCTTAGCTTCTCATTAGGCCTCATTAAAGACTGAGACAAAGTATTGTTTAGATATCGCGCCATGCCTAGTTATCCTAAACCTCCACTTTCATCCTCAGGTTTAGTGGTTCCCACTTTCTTCTTTTTTGTTCTTCTTTATTTATATGGCTATAGGAACCTTACTATTGTTTTAATTCCTTAATTGGCAAAGGTCCAACTCTACCATGGCTTTGGCCTTTCTCACTATATCCTTACATGTTCTGACCTCAATAGATAGCTTTCCTTGGCTGATCAACGCCCATCTTCCATCCTTTGTAGGCTTTCTGCTTTTTCTTAATCACCTCTCTGAGATGCTTGCCTATCCAGCTTGGTCCTCAACTCCCAGCTATGATTTTTTTCCCCTTTCTTGGGATGCAGGCTTCTGATAGTTTCTGCAACTTTGGCTTGAAGTAATTCCAGACCCCCTCTGCCTTTAGATCCCCAAGTTCTTCAGTCCAATCCACTTCCCTAACTAATTTCCTTAATTTTTAAAGTTAGCCCTTTTGAAATCCAAAACCCTAATCACAGATCTATTTTTGTTTATCCTTCCATTTAGTTTAAACTGAATTAGCTCATGATCACTCGAACCAAGGTTGTCCCCTACAACTACTTCTTCTATGAGGTCCTCACTACTCACAAAAATCAAATCTAAAATGGCATCCCCTCTTGTTGGTTCAGCAACTACTTGGTGAAGGAATCCATCAGCTATCGCATCCAGGAAAATCTGAGCCTTTTTATTATTACTAGCACTTGTCCTCTAGTCTATATCTGGGAAGTTAAAGTCTCCCGTGATCACACAATTGCTATTAGTATTTACTTAATTAAAACATTAAAAAGGTCTCTATCCATATCCAAATCAGATTCTGGCGGTCTATAGCACACCCCAAGCACTATCTCAAGGGAGGCTTTAGTAGCTTTCTTCCCCAATGTGATTTTTGCCCAGACAGACTCTGTCTTATCCATTCCATCCCTTCTTATTTCTTTACAGTCTACCTCATCAGTGATATACAGTGCTACTCCACCATCTTTGCCTTTATTTCTGTCTCCCCTAAACAGCACATAGCCTTCAATACCTATACTCTAGTCATGACTACTATTCCACCATGTTTCTGTTATCCCAATAATGTCCGGTTTCACTTCCTGAACCAGTAACTCTAGTTCCTCCATTTTGTTACCTAGGCTTCTCGCATTGGTGTACAAACATCTTAATTCTTGCTGTTTGGCTTTGCTCATATTCTTTACTCTATTAGGCCCAGACATTCTACCATCAGTATGACCTATTAGAATGGTATCTATACTACCCTTCCTGCGTATGTCCATTCTCCTACCCATGGCTCTATCTTTCCTTTCTTCATTTTCTTCCCTCTTAATGTTAAAATCTGGCATGGAGATTACCTGGACATCTCCCAACCATCTCCCGCCAATTTCTAGTTTAAAGCTCTCTTAATCAGTTGTGCCAGCCTCCATCCTAGACGTCTATTTCCCTCCCTGCTCCATCCCAAGAGAACAGTCCTCTGTCCATGAATGCTTCCCAGTGGCCATACATCCCAAAGCCCTCCTTATAGCACCACTCCCTGAGCCATCTGTTGATCGTCAGTTAAGTGCTGAAAAGCAGGGTCTTAGGACCATCGGGCTGCCCTTGGACACTAGTCTTTAGTACTCTTTGACATAGGTGCCAACTGGAGCACCCATGGGGGAAAGAAAAGTGGGTGCTCAGCACCCACCAGCAGCCCTGCCAATCAGCTCCTCCATCTCCCCCCTCCCAGTGCCTCCCACCTGCTGGCGGGCCTCCTGTGGTGTGCAGGAGGTGCTGGGGCAGGGAGAGTAGGGTGACCAGACATCCTGATAAAATTGGGACCGTCCCAATATTTAGGTGTTTGTCCCGCATCCCAACCAATCTTTGGTTGGGACGCAATTTGTCCTGATATTTCGCTCCACCGGCAGCACTTGGTTTTTTTATTTATTATTATTATTTTGCTCCGCTGGTGCCTCCCCCATGTGCCCCAATATTTTCTCCCTCTCATCTAGTCACCCTAGGGGAGAGGGCAGAACAGGGAAGGAACGGGCTTGGCAGGGGTGGATCTGGGGCTGGAAGAGGTGGGGCAGGAGTGGGGGTTCGGGGGAAGGGGTGGAGTGGGGGCAGGGCCTGGGGCAGAGTGGAGGTTAAGCACACCTGGGAAATCACAGTCAGTGCCTGTACTCTGTGATATTCCTACTTGCCACAGGGTCCTCTGCCTCTCCAGCTCTCACTGGCCAGCACAGTTTAGGAACATTGCAGGAGAGTGAAACTGAGTAGCTAAACACCCTGTTGAGATTGCTAACTCAGCGGAGCAATGGAAAAAAAACACAGTCTCTGACCCTACTCAGTTCCTTAATGTTTCAGGCTAGCCCAGGTAAACAACTGAGAGTTCAGCAAGTTTAGTGCTTCAGCACTACTTTGAGCACTGAAGCACTAAATGGACTGAGGTGTAAATCTTTCACTGACAGCTCGGTTCATACAGGTCCTGTCAGCAGTGACAAACATTGTTTATATACATTTATCTGTAGAGCCATTTCCTCTAAAATCTACACTATATTTTGCACTAGTGTTTATAGAAATGCATGTGTAACTGTAAAAAGTTCCACCCCTGAGTCTGAGGGGGGATGAAAATGTGAGATACTTTCTGGAAAATATTAAAAAGTGTAATTTAAAACATTTTGTAACTTCAAGCGTATTTATTTTTATCTGCTTAAAATTAAAGGAAGAAAACATTTGGCCACCACATTAAGTACAAAATCTTTGTAATGGAAAAGTGAATTCTATGAAAAGATGGGGTTTGGCGGGAGGAGTGAAAATAAGGCTTAGAACGGACGTGTGGTCACAGCTTTAACTGTGGAATATTAACGATACCCCCATGATATAAAATGTTTAAAAATTTAAATACTTCCCTGCAGTGTTGTGAGCCCAATCACAACAGCATTGTGTTAGCGCCTGAAAAGTGGGAAGGGAAACTGACTATAAACGAAACGAAAAAGACCAGCTTAGTTTCATAACTTGATCTGAATGAAATGTAAATGACTTGAAAGGCGAAAAGTAAATTAGATGTTTAAAATGCTTTTGGATTTTATTAATCTAAGATGATATGTAACATGTCAATTTTTTAAATAATGCTTTTGATTTTGGTAGTGCCTCATTTAATAGTAAATACAATCTTGGAAAATAAATGCACTGAAAAAGCTTCAGTGACATGTACATGCCATACATTGGTGTCCAATGCAATGACAACAAAGTGCCACTGGCTGAGACTCACCTGTTAGTGCAGGTTAATATAGGTCAGACTAAAGCAGTGGCTCTCAAACGTTATTACTGGTGATCCCTTTCACACAGCAAGCCTCTGAGTGCGACCCCCCCTTATAAAATAAAAACACTTTTAAATATATTTAACATCATTATAAATGCTGGAGGCAAAGCGGCATTTGGGGTGGAGGCTGACAGCACATGATCCCCCATGTAATAACCTCACGACCGGGGGTCCTGACCCCCAGTTTAAGAACCCCTGGACTAAAGCAATTCAGGCTTCCCGAGCATGAGAGAGGACTAGCTATTCTGAATACAGACACACATCCTGCTGTTTAATTTGGTATTCTTCAGAGTGTCCAGTCATGAGTATGTTTGTGCTATTGGAATTCCAGCAGCTGTAACTGATACTGTAAGCCTGGCACTCTTCTATCTGGTCACAATAACAGAAGTTTTGGGATTTTGTTAACTTTAGAGCGTCAGACAGAGTTCAAAGTATTGTTTTCTGAAAGGATAGCATGCCTTTTTTTGTATCTCAGTGCATTTGTGGATACATTGGGATGCAATTTTAAACCTTTATTCCTATGGAAAAAGCCCACACAATTATTTATTTTAACAAATCTTGAAAAATATATTTTGACAGCTTGTCTCCAAGGTTTTTGCAATGGTAAGTTTTTGACCTCCAACTAGTTTTCCTTAATCAACTCCTGAGCTGCACAGAATATGTATAATCTCACAGTGTAATAGCCAGGGACTGAAGGGAAAATGGAAAAAGGTCACATCTAAAACAAAAACCAATACAGAAACTGTCAGGAAAGAAGAATGAAATGCCTTCTGCAATATCTTTTATATTCAATATAGTTTACACCATATTATTTAGACCAGGTCATCTTTAATCCGTCCTTCACTTCCAAAAATTTAAATATACTTTTTGATGCAATTTTGGACTTGACTGGTTTTTTTTCACATCCAGAAGACCAGATTAACCCTTTGGAGGAAATATTCCCAAATCAGTAATAATAGCATTTCTGTTATTGTTAGTTCCAACCAGTTGTACATTTCCATAGTTTGGAAACCTGCAGTTAAATAATCAAAAAGTCACTTTAAAACACAGATGGGCAAAATGAGGAGTGGTATTAGTCTAAGATTTAAAAAAAAAACCTCATCCCTTTGTTTTGGGCTTTGCAATAATATAAAACCAGCCACAGTTTGAATGAGTCCCATCCTTTCAGGACCTCCACAATGTATGGGATTAGAGGAAAGACGATTTTAAATAAATTGTTTTAGCCCTTCTGTAGCAGAGATTCTCAGAATTTGAAGCCAGAAAGTGAGGGGGAAGGATTTTATTATTATTAAGGTATTGTCTAGAGAGCTCATATTGTCAGGTACTGCCTTGGAGCGTTGTTTCCTTCGACAAAGGAAGTGTTATTATCCCCATTTTACAGATGGAAAACTGGGAAACAGAGAAGTTAAGTCATTTTGTCCACAGTCGCACAGGAAGTCTGTGGCAGAACAGGGAACTGAACCCAGATCTGCTTAGACCATGTCCAGTGCCTTCATCGCAACTCTTCCTTCACAATAAAAGGGAAATTTAACATGTAAGAGCTGTTCTAGAGTTCCTTCTTTTGTCAGAGAGATACATCACTTTCTACAGAGAGAAGAAAATTCTGGCAATAAGAATAAAAATCCAAAAGTCTAATAATATGTCAACATTTGGGATATACCTGTGATGGGGGAAAATGACCTTTCAGAAAACTCAAAATTTGGAAAAGTAGTTTGAAATTTGGTTACCTTCTATTGAATTCTTGATGGGATGGGAGAGGTAGGTAACTGTCCAGCTGTCAAGCCAACATATTTAAGGTCACTTTTATTTAATAAAAGAGCATATACTTATGTGCGTAACTTTACTCCCAAGAGTAAAATTACACACATTTGTGGTTATAAGTTTAGATTCTAAGTAATGATAAATTGCAATTGTGTCTTGTTTGGTGAATGTGGTTTGTTCTGTATTGTTACTTATACTTGCACACAAAAAAGTCTTATGTTAGTGCTGCACGAATTGATCACCCTCCTCCTATGTGTGGCCTAATGGGAAGGAGGTGTCTGTGAGTTTACCCTGGTTGAGACCTTCAAAGAGCTCTGTCAGAGACCACAGATTTCCCCCCAACAGAAAAGGCCACAAGCCTGGGCCCTGGGGGAGGTCAAGCCACCTGCACAGAGGCCTCATATCTCTACAGTAACTGTGCTACAGAATTGATCCTTGCTTTTCTGCTCCCTGATGCTGTAACTCCATTGAAGCTGTGCTACCCAGCCTGCAACTGCTCCTGGAACTGACGGTGAGTGCTGTGGAAAGATAATACATCCCCAGGCTTTATTCGGCTTCCATTCTTATCTTTATAGGTCTAGCAGGGGGACAATATGAACCCCACTTGACACCATCCACTCCTCCCTTAACCTAACCTACACACTGTTCATTTCTTCCCCTAATGTGCATCATTATACCCTCCCTACACACACACTTCACTGCTGGAAGGCAGGATTCGTCTGTGGAAAGAGCTCTCTGCATGTGAACCAAAGGACACTGCTGGGCGCTTACAAAGGTGAAATTAATACAATTTCCCTACACCCCAACCCCACCCCATTCTGGGATACCAGTTCCAGACAAGCCCTACCTGTTTTACAACTGCCCATCTAGCAGGATAACTCAAAGGAATACAAATCTAAAGCACTATATCTGTTACAAATGACTAATCCATACAGATCCATATTGCTAGCAATATGTTTTAAAATGGAACCTACATACTCTTTTAACACATGGGACATTTAGCATGATAGTTTCCTACAGTTAATGTCTGCCTGATATTAACTAATTCTGGAAGCCTTAAATAATCCTGATGAATAGGGCTAAATTAATCTTGGGCCCTACTGATGGGGAAATATAATGGAGTCCCTTGCCCACCTCCTACAAGTATTTTGTAAAGTTAATAACAAATACAGGCTATTATTCCAGGGACACTTATAGTAAACCAGAGCCTGACAGTTGCCAGAGCTGTCTGCGTGTTCTTGTGAATATTAAGTTATTGATAAATTGTATCTTTGTTATCAGAAGATAAGACTATCATTCCCATATTAACAGGGTGACCACATTTTCTTATTTAAAAAAATTAGGACACTTTTAAAAGGGCGGAGGCCATAGCAAAGGTATGTGTAGAAGGACTTTGGAAGCTCAAGGTTGGCCAAAAGGACGACATGCCTCTTACTCCCTATTCTCAGCTATCTACCTCCTTTCCCTTTTTTCACAACTAGAAAGCAAAACAATACAGTGGTGGGGCAGGGTAAAAACGCTATTTACCCTGAGTCCCTTTTACTGCCTTTACCTAGTGCCAGCTCATGTATGGCCTGATTTCACAGGATATGAGCACCTGAGGCTCCCCCTGAAGTCTGTGGAAATACAGGCCATTGCTGTAGTAACCCAGATGTACAGACATTCTTTTCTTAATCTGTATATTATATAATTTTTTAACATTAGCTTTAATAAAATTTTTAAATCTGTTTTCTGCCATATTTGTGGCAATCCCACAGCCTACTACTGCTCTTTTAATCAGGCATGCTCCAAGTCCCATCTCATCTGCTCTTCTCTGCCATTTTAGGGTTTTATTTTCATTTTTCTATGCTTCTTTTTTATCTCTTTCCTTTTCCTTTGGCCTCAATCCTGCGAGCGGATTCCTGCAGCCACATAGAATCCCCCTGAAGTCCATATGAAACAGTTTGCAGGATCAGGGTCTTTGTCCTTTGCTTATCGAATCATCCTTCCCTTCCACGGGCACCCATTTCACTTGCTCTTAAGTGCTGTTGCAATAAAGATGGTCAAAAAACAACACATTTTTGTGAAAAATTTGATCGACAAATGTGTGCCATTTTTCATTCATATTTCAAAAACATTTTACAAGTTCTAAACTACAGGCATTTCCACACACCCTACATCCGACCCTTCATTCATTCTGCATCCAATTTGCATGTACCAGCATTCCTCCATTCTGCATATGCACACAGCACACTTGTGCAGACGAGGTCGGAGGAGATCTCCATTCACCTTGCCTTTGATGGGCTACATCCACCAATGTTCCAGCCAAAGTAGGGAGGTTTTCCCTGTCCCTGTATGGTCAGTCTTCCCCTAGGAGAGAAACCCATCTCTTTAGGAAGTGAGACTTCTCTACATTTGTCTATAAAACCCAGGGATGGATGTAATCCCTTCATTTTCATGCTAGGAAATTCTACGTTGGGTGCATCTGAGTGTGGAGGCACCATAGAGCAAAGGGTGTTAGAGCAACAAATATTAAGCTGGGTGTGACGCAAGGGTAACATGGTGTTGAACAGCTGGGGCTCTTGGAATCAGGGAGCAGTGGGCAGCCTGGATAATCCGGAGAGTTGGTGGCAAGGAGCCTGATTGTTGAGGGCAAGTAGGTACCAGTGAAGGCAGGGTCCCTTTTCTGCTCTCTACCTTTCTGGGTCCACCAACTGTTCACTCACCTACCCTATTGGTGTTCCCTACTCTTCTCCAACTTGCAGTCCACCCCAGACTCTCTTCAACAGATATTGTCCACCTGAACTTCGATGGTGGGGAGGACCTCCATTTCTCTTGTGGTCATGGTAACCAACCGTAGAAAACTTGCTCAGGGGCAATACTACTCAATAAGCTGGACCCACTAAATCTGGAGCCACTTCAGGGTTCTATCTGTGTACATTCACAGTATTTGTGGTTGAACATATTAACAAGGCCTTCAGATTCATAGTTGTCAAGTTTTTCTTGCCACCATTTGAAGCCTGCTCAAACCAAGCATGTCTGATTTCATAACTAGATCTTCCAAAAACATCCACTGATCCGGCAAAACATCCAATTCACTATTTTAGATGGGTTTATATTCCCTTCAATAACATAGTATTTAAGCACCTCACAATCTTTAATATGCTCAGGCTCAAGCTAAGCAGGAAGTGCTGTTATCCTGCTTACAGATGGCTAACTACACCTTAACTCCTCAGAGGTATTTAGGTGCCTAACTCCCACTGATTTAGGCACCTAAATAGCTTTGAGGATCTGGACCTAAGTGACTTGCCCCCTCACACAGGATCCTGTGGCAGAGCAGGGAGATGAACCCAGGTCTCCAAAATCAAATGCTACCATCCTAACCTCTGGATCAGCCTTCCTGGCCCCACCAGCTCATTCCCATGCTCTGCTTTAATAGATGGAGATGAGATGAATGGGTGACTGGCCCAGAAGGACGAGCAGGAAGTATGGTAAAAGCAGGATGCATGAGACGATTTCTCCACTTTTTCCTTCCCACTCTGCTCACTGTTATTGTTGTTTTTACCACAGGCCCATCCAGGGGCCGGTGCTTGCCAGTACAGGCTGCACAGAAGCCACATTTACAATGTAATCTGGCACACGGGGCAGTGAGTGGTGCTCACGGGAAGCACGCGGGACTGGAGGCGTTAGGCAGATCCGAGGCTGCGGTGGCTTAGGGTAGTGATGTGCCAGCCCCCGCAGTGGGGATGGGAGTGAAATTGGGGTCAGCCAGGGAACGGGGGGGCGGGGGGAGATATGGGCACTGGGGATCGGGGGCTGGGACTAGGTGACTGCGCTGCAGCACCCAGTGGTCAGCCCCGTGGGGACCCGCGTGCGGCCGGGCGGTGGGTCGAGGCCAGAGGCGTTAGGGGCTCGGAGGGAGCCGGGTGGGGAGTGGTCCGGTAGGCGCTGCACTGGGCAGCCGGGCCGCAGAGGGGGCAGGCCCGGTAAGGGAACTACCCGGGGTCTGGACGGCAGCGATAGGATCCCTGGCGGGGCCCGCCCCGCTCCTTCCCTGCCGGGCTGCGAAGGGAAGGGGCCCCGCTGTCACCCGCTGGCTCCCCCGGCCGCCTGCTCCGCGGCTTGCTGCCCCTTCCTCCCCGGGCTCGGCCGGGCCCCAGGCCGGGTGGGGAGGCTGCAGCTCCCTGGGCCTCCCTTTCCTCCCCACCCAGCGCGCGGCTCTCCGCCTTCTCCCTGCCGTGCCAGCCAGCCTCTCTCTGGGTCTTCACTACCGGGTCAGGCTGGAGGCGAGCGTGATCAGACACCCTCCTCCAGCACACACAGCCCTGCCCCTCCTCCTGCTCCCCGGGCCGTCTGCATCCCTCCCTGCCTCCTCCCCACTCCCCTCCCTCCTTCCCCGCCGCCAGTTACTGTACAACTAGTGCACACACACACTCACACTCACACTCACAGGGTCCCCGCTGCCGCAGCTGCCATGGAGAACAGCTAAAAACACCCAGACAGACAGACTGACAGTCAGGGGCAGAGGCACCCCCACTCCCCACCTCTCCATCCTCCTCGCCACCCGGCGGCCACGGCCCCTGCGGCGCCAATCAGCCGGCCGGGAGCCGCGGCAGCCCCGGACCCAGCCCTCCTGACCCACCAGCCCCCGCCCCAAAAAGGAGCCCGGCTCAAGCCCAGCACCCAGCACGCCAGGGAGACTCCGCCAGCCCATCCCCACTGCAATGTCCAAGGGCTTGAAGAAGAAAAGCCACTGGACGAGCAGGGTCCACGAGATTGTCCTAGGCAGGAACCAGGAGGGGCAGCTGGGCTTTGAGCTGAAAGGGGGCGCCGAGAACGGGCAGTTCCCGTACCTGGGGGAGGTGAAGCCCGGCAAGGTGGCCTATGAGAGCGACAGCAAGTTGGTGCCGGAGGAGCTGCTGCTGGAGGTGAACGAGACCCCCGTGGCCGGGCTCACCATCAGGGATGTGCTGGCCGTGATCAAGCACTGCAAGGACCCCATCCGGCTTAAGTGTGTCAAGCAAGGTAAGGGCCGGCTGCGGGCTCGCTGCCGCTGCGCTGGGGAGCTGGGCAGGAGGGCACGGGGTGCAGAGGGGAGCGCGCCTGGGAAGGGGGGCGGCACGGGAGTGCCTAGGGGATGGGGTGCAATGGGGCGACGGAAAACAGCCTGCAGCCCCGGGGAACTTTGTTCTGACAGTTTGACTTCTCCCCCCGCCCGCGGGCAGGGTCCAGCACCTGCCCCCGCGGAGGATGCGAGGGGCAGCCCTGCCGCGTGTGCACGGAGGAATTAAATGTGCGTCAGTGACAGCCTGTCGTGTTTGCTGGGGGGCAGGAGGCGGCGAAAGTTTGCGAGGCCCCGGGCCGGGGCGCACAGGCACCCACTGGGGTGCTGCAGACAGAGCCTGGGCCGGCGGTGGGGAGCTCAGGATACAGTGTGAGGCCAGCAGCGCCTCACACACACACGGAGCCGCGCCACTGAGAGGGAGGAGAGGAGCCAAACATTGTGACAGGCGCTGAGGGAGGAACGATCGCGGCTGGGAGCATCAGCAGCGACTAACCCACTGTGGGCATGCAGGGCACCAGCCCGTGCTGCGCAGCCAGAAGGGAGCCATGGGGCTCTCTCTCTCTCGTGGCTTTTGGTCGTTCCTCGCGTGGTTCTTTAATATATAGAAAAAATGGCCTGGAGGCTGGGTGTGGGAGCAGGGTACCCCTAGCTCTGCTTGTCACTGGGCGTGTTCCCCTGGAGGCAGTGACTTGCTGCTGCTTGTCAGGTCCCTGGCACCGCAGGGACGTTTTCGTTTAGCTTCTCTCAAGTCTCGTTATAGGAAAAGTCATTCAACTTTATCCCTGATGAAGACGATCTCCTGAGCCTGGGGAATGGGGATTTCATATCCTAACACCGGAGGGGAAAGGGTGCTTGCTCGCTGCAGGGACAGGAGAGACTTTCGAGAACAGCACCATAAACTTTAACCGGTCCTCTGCTTCTCCTTTTGTATAGAAAAGTGCTGGAGTGGTGATTTAACAATATTCCAGGAAAGTGAATAGGATTAAAGATGTTGGATTTTCTGTGTAACCTTTTTTTTTTTCTTTAAACTAAATTGGCTTGTAGGGAAAGGTTAGCAGAAGGTTTGGAACAAAGGTTTCTGCGACTCAGAAGGGTTTGTGGAGCACAGCAGCTGTAAGCTCCAGTGAGAACCAAATTCATAAGTGGTGCCTTGATGATGATGATGATGATGGGGTGTGTGTGTGTGTGTGTGTGTGTTTAAACTACAGTATTTCAGGATCAACCGTAGGAATCCACATTAATACTGCAGTGGAAATAAGTTCAATGCCAGTATTCTGTGTCCAAAAAGAGCAACCTTGGTACAGATTTGGGAGGCATAATGGACAGCTCCATCAGTTGCCCCAGACACTTCCTTCATGTAATTTTGCAGTTGAATTTCATAATTTTAATGGGTGGCCTATTTTTCACAGTGACTTCTATGAGATTTTCAAATGCTTGAAAAACTTTATTAACCTGATCCAAAGTTCCCTGAAATCAGTGGAAAGACTCTCTTTGACTTTGAGTCAGGCTTTACAAGTATACTACTGTGTATTCAGTTGCTTACAGTAAAGTCAAATCTCCAAACAACTGACATAACCTGGGATTTGTACATTGGTACATTAAGCTGGCACAGGGGTAAATGGAGAGTACAGCAGAGTATTGTAAGTTGTATCTTGAAGGACAGAAAAGGCAGGGGAAAGAACAGTTGATGGAATAGAGAAAGGGGAAAGAGTTGAATCAATTCTACCTTGTTATACTGAGTCAGCTTTGGGCTCTGAGTTCTAGGATACCTGCTATGGTGTTTTAGCCTTTGAATAAATGTAACCTGAATTAGTCTTGCCTTGACTGGTTTGTTGTGATTTCAGAAAGGGAGAAGCACTTTCCATTGAGTTTAAATGTCCAAAAGGCAGAGGGATAAGTAAAGATATCTTTATCTGATTTCAGTTAATACCTCTTTTTCCTTTACAGAAAAACTTAAAGTAGTTTTCTCAATTAATTTTATTTTTTTGATTGTTTCAGTTAATACATCATTATAGTACATGAAACAGTGACTGTGTTCCACTTCCTCACCATTTTTCAAACTTTTTTTTTTTTAAGTAGAAGTGGTTAGAGATTCATTACAGTGAGTGCCGTTTATAAAGATATCCCTCAGTACACAGGTCAGTGATATGAGTCAGGACTCCAGTCTATTACTTGCGGTTCCTTGAATGAGATGCAGAAGGCTTGAGGTTCCATATACATTACATTTATCAGGACTTTCACTGCAGTCCAGTCATATACTACAGTTTTGGACAGGCTCCTCAGCACACTGGCCAGACAACCTAGCTATATGCTTTGAAGTTCTAACCATCTGCCCAGGTCCTTAGACAGAAATGAACTTGCCAGCTGGAATTACCTCTCCAAGGTAATTCTCAGTTTTATGCTAGTCTATACCCTTTACCTGGGGACTCCTGCAAAGGGAGTGGCTTACAGGACACAGCTTCTTTATTAAAAAGGCCATTTTTGTTTATATTTTGCCATCTGGATCCTTGCACAGTGTATCTAGTCTCAGTACTCTTTGGTTGAAGAACACAGACATTATATATTAAATTTTCTCCCCCCAGATTACTTTTCCCAAAAGTGTTTTTCAATAGTGCGAGTAAGAAAATTATTTATATATTTTTGTAACTTTATTCTCTTTTTAATTATGAAACAACTTTAGTGTGCTGGAACAAGGTTAGTGAGACTATTGTAATCATTTCTGCATAATTTATCAATGATAGCTCTGTAATTTTTTCAGTGCACACATTTAATTAAAATAGCATGACCTTGAATGGACCATGTGACTCTGGCTTCTCTTTCGGAGTAAGTGCTGTCTTAGAGTGAAATCACAGTGAGAAATGTGCAGGTAGAACATTGCTATTTATAATGTGATATTAATGGATCTTGTTTGTTTGAAAGTTTTTATAACTCAGCAATCAAAATTCACTGTCCGAGGAAATTTATGTATGACTAAGTCGGTTTTACAGGCATTAGTTTAACTGTTTTGGAATTTCAGAAGGGCAAAACTGCTTTACTGATTTGTGATTATTTATTTTGTGCTTGATTACTTAAACATGCAGTTTTGAAATGATAAAATATTTCAAGCTTTTATCCCATTAGGAGGCTAAATATTTTTTTTTAAGTCCAAAGCATTAGCCCCCAAGTCTTTCACATAGAAAAACAGATCCTCTTAATGCAGAGTTGCTACATATCATCGGGTGGGGCAAACCTCATGGAAAAATAGTTAGCAGACATGGGACATGACCTTATGTTGAACATGGAGGTGTGGTCCACAATCCATAAGGAGTTTAATGGACAGATTACTGCACAGCTTTGTACATTGAAAATAAACATGTAAGAACTTTAATGTGATAGCAACCATTATGGTTTATGTCCTATTAATCATAATCCAGAGAGTAAGTATTTGCTGGAGACTATTTATTATTTATTGTGCAACTTCTCCATTGTGACTTTGTTGGTAGAACCATGATGATTCTGTTAAAAACATATGGGGTGAAATCCTGGCTCAATTAAAGTCAATAACAAAACTCCCATTGGCATGAGTAGAGATATGATTTCACCTCTAGTGTCTGATAGATTTTTGAGACATTATTATATCAGTGTAGGAATGTTGAAAAGCTATGGAATTGTTAATCAGATCAAATTGTAATTGTAATGCACTATGAACTTCTATTCCAGAGTCATTTTGATGCCTGAAAGAATTCTAGTGAGTCCACAGATGAGGAGGAAATACTGCCATTAATTTCAAACTTGGCAGCTTTTACATGTGAAATATTTTGGATAAGCTCCTGTATTATTCTTAAGCACATTGAAGCTCTCTATTTTTCTTTTAAAAATACGTGTATAATATTTTTTAAAGTTCCTTTATTAACAATAAAAAAATTATTATGAAGAGACCTCCCCCCCCGCACCCCCAGTACGATGAGTAGTCAGATAGTGCGCTGACGAGATCCATAAGAGAGAATGAATGGTGTCCCCCAACCCAACATCACTCTGTGGCCATTACTACAGCCTCCAGTTCCACAATAAACTTTGTGCCTGCACTAGGCCCCAACAATGGGATGGACAGGTCTCTTCCCTTCCTACATAAGGTGCCACCACCCCAGTGGCACTGGATCACTTTTTATAATGGGGATGTTGAAAGCCAGCTAACAACACTGTGAAGCAGTGGTTCCCAAACTTTTTACCTCATGCCCCCACTTCCTCCTGTCTGTACCCCTCTACCTCCAAGCTGGGGCTGGGAGCGGGGCTGTGGCTCCAGGAGGTGGGGGGACATGGACAGAGGTAAGGGAACCGAGGGTGGGGCCACAACTGGGGGTGAGCATGGGGCTGGCAGTCAGGACCCTGGGCGCGAGGCCAGGAGCAGAGCAGCCAGGCCTGGAGCAGAGCCTTGGGTGCAGGGCCGGGAGCAGAGCCCTTGGCGCAGATGTGCAGGGCCAGGAGGAGAGCCTCAGGTGTGGACTGGTGGTGCTGCAGCACACCCCTGCGCCCCTAGTTCCCGCACCTACTCACCATCCTATTATATTTTTGACTTTAGTCAGAAAGCTGCTGTGTGCTGGGCTGCAGCAAATCCTCACACAACTCTGTCATTGGCTAAGAATCCTAGTTTCCCAACCCTCCACATAGCAGAACCACACTGGATGATCTGAAACCAGGATTTTCTGAACTCAGGGAGCACAGAGCGGATTTTGCCTTATAATTGTTGCCTCTGACTACATTTCTGATTGGGGTAAAGCAGCACTGGAATATTAAGGCAATCAACTGATGTGACCAGCAGAACATTTCCAGTACTTTGTAATAACAGCTAACTGGTTAAGTGACTATAGTAAACAAAGTGATTAACTCAATAACAATTTGGATTCTTATTTTTATCTGTCTTTTGTTTTGCTTTTAAATGATCAAATTGATATCTAAACTTTAATCTGCAACTGCTTTAGCTCCTCAGTTCAGTGAAGCACTTAAGTGCATGCTTTACTTTAAGCATAGGCTTAAATCCAATTGTAGTCAGTGAGACTACATTGAGGAAGGAGACAATTGTCTGCTTAAAGTTAAGCATATGTTTAAATGCTTTGCTGAAGAGAGATGGACTTAGGTACATTCTTAAATGGTTTGCTGAACTGGGGCCTTAGTTACTAAGAATAGCTTAGAGTGTTATAGGATGATGGTTTTTTTTTAAATATTTGTTAAAACTGTTCAAGATGTACAAACTTTGTTGTATTTCAAACTTCTGCTTTGGAAATCTTTTTCACATTTATTTTAAATGGACATTTTACACTTTTGATGCATGTTAAAAGTTAGTTTAAAAGGAGTTAATATTTTCCTCATGTAAGTTTCTCCCTGCCCATTCTTCTTCTTGATGAATATAATATAGGGATTTTTACTGGAACTTCTTTGGTTACTTAAATGCTTGAATAAAAATGTTTCTAAGTTCATGAAAATACTGTGTAAATACATATTGACCTTGCTTCATGTTAATTTCTCCCTGTGTTTCTATATATACTGCCTTTTTAAATGTAAAAACTGAAATAAGATTTCCTTCCACACATAAAGATCATTTTGATTGGGCCAGCTAATTAATTTTTTTTTTACTGGAAAATCACAGGTGTAATAAAGATTACATTAGTAATAAAAACCACAGGTGTAATAAAGATACATTAGTAATAAAAATTACTGTGTGGTGTTTGAATAGCATGTACTACTTGAGTACAGTAATGCATATCTATCCTTTGAAAAATATACTACATTAAGATACTTTTTTTTCTACTTTAGAATAAAGATCCATAACACTTTGGAATGTGATAGTTATACCTATTAGTCTGGTCTGCTCTTAAAAATATAATGGTTTTGAGTTAGGCAAATTCCAGGAATGAAATCCAAGAGTACTCCTCTATCATTCTTGCACTTGTTAAACTCAGTTCAAAGTCCATAGAAGTTTAGGTGTCTGACTTCTGATCCAGAAGGGGGGATATTTTGACAGCCATCTCCTCCTCAGATGCTCTCTATCGGTATTTTGCTGACAAAATACTTCCAGCCCTGCGAGCGGCATAATTGCATGTATTGGAGATAGATTTGATGAGTGCAATCCTGTGTCTCTGCTGTTCAGTGGTCTTTAGGAGTTCCATGAACTAAGGGGCTATGACTTTCATGATAGTGGATAATTCCACAGAAAAATGAAACAGCTGAGACTGGAACTGCTATTTTTTTGTTGTTTTGCTGTATTCCACTCAGTTAAGTTCAGGTAACTGCTAATGTTATTGATGTTAAATTAAATTATGCTGGTGTGAGAGCAGAACTGGGCCTGAATTATTTCAGATACCCTAGAACTTCTACCTCTGTTATTTCAGTAGCTGTCCAAAGAGGCACCAGTTCCAGCTTCAATTTCAGTGTCCTTGAGCCTCTAACTTTCACGCTGTAGAGATGTGGAGCTCCTTGAGATGAAAAAGTATCTTACTTAGCTAGTTTCTTGTATGCATCCTGGAAAAAGTACAGTTTTAGGAGGGACTTAAAAGAGGAGAGGGTAGTGGCTTTGTAGTCCAGAAGGGAGATAGGAGGTGGTGTGGAAGAAATCATACAGGTGGTTGTGGGAGAAGCAGACAAATGAGGTTCTTGTTCTTTCCTTTATCATATTGGTATGAACTGATGAAAAATGAGGAGTGGGTGTCACTTTAGTTAGGAGAGAACTCTATTTTTATTGAAGGTGACCTCAGAGCATTGATCTGGGGATTGAATGTTTCTCCTCTCTGTATCGGGGACCGGGGGGAGGGCTCTCGTACTCATCCCACTTCTCTCCACAAGTTGCTACTGGAGAATAATTGCAGAACTTAATCTTTGTTTCCCTAGGTACTTCACTCAGGATAACACTGCAGACCTGGCAAAAAATTTTGTTTAGCTATATGGGCCTCTCACTTCTGTAAACCAGGGGGAGAGGAGTAATGTGATAGATTTTATTTGAGTTATATTGGTGTAAAACTAGTATAAGTGAGAAGAGAATCAGACTCTATATGGAGATAGTTTCTCACATATATGTGTGCCTGTAGGACCTTCAGCTTAGTTTGAAGACTCCAACTAAATTATTATTGTTTAAATTATTTTGTCTTTCACAGCATTGTGTTTAGAAGTGAATTTGGTTGTTGTATTAATAATTGGTGCATCCTTTTCATTAATGGAAGCCATCTCTTTAAGAATAGGGTGGGACACTTGATTGTAGAGTCTATTTGCAAGAGACCGAGAGCAATGTTTGGGAGATGTTTACTGTGTGTCCAGAGAGCAGAAATTTTATATTGCTGTTGGAAAGCCTTCTCAAAACGTAGCTTTGTTTATGAGCTCCAATCTAGGAGAGTCTCTAGAAAGGTTGTGATGTGTTCTGTCTATCTCAGGTACTTATGTGATGCTCATGACAGTAGTATCTGAACATCTCAGAGTCTTTGTTATGCTCAAAACATCTCTGTGGGGTGGGGAAGTGCTGTTATCCCCATTTTACAATTAGGGGCTGAGGGACAGAGAGGCTAAAGGCCAGATTTTAAAGGTATTTAGGTGCCTCAAGATGCAGATCGGTGCATCTTGGGATTTTCATTGATTTCAGTGGCAGTTAGGGACCTGGGCAATTTTGAAAATACCACTAGGCATCAATCTACATCTTAAGGTGCCTAAATATATTTAAAATTCTGGCCTTAAGTGACTTGCCCAAGGTCACACAGGAAGTCTGTGGCAGAATTGGGAACTGACAGTTATACTGACATATTTATACTGACCTAATCCCCCATGTAGACAGTGCTAGGTTGGTGGGAGAGCTTCCCCCACTGACATAGCTACTGTTTCTTGGGGAGGTGGATTAACTAAGCCAATGGGAGAGCTCTCTCCCATCATCTTGGAGCACTACAGTGGCACATCTGCATTGATACAGGCACATATCTCAGGAATGCTCAGATCCAAGCAGGCTCTGGGGCTATAAGACCCGGGGAGATTCCATCTCTGTGCAGAGGGCCAGCATGAGGACTATGCACTTGTTAGGTCTTTCTTAAGTCGTCAAAATTAGGGATTCAGTGGGATTTAAATTGTGCTGGTCACATTCACCACGCCTGAAGATTATTACTCCCTCCCCATCAGTTCCAGCTGCCTAATGAGAATTTTGTTCATATTGGGTCAAGGTAATTTGTCCAATATCACAGACTCTGTCCTGTAAAAACTGGACTCAGAGGAAATATGCACTGAAGTCATAATGCAGAGATAGGGTTTTCCCCCAACTGACTGACAGTCAGTGATCCAGGGAAGAATTTTTAAATTGATATCTCTTTGGCTCAGCGTACAATCCTGACTAGTCACTCTTTTTAATAAAGCTCAGAAATAGAGAACTAGAGCAGCTTGAGGACAAAAGAGAAAAACTACAAGTTGATTTTACAGTTGTCACTAGCAACCATAGTAGATTAATAGGACAACTGGAAAATTACAACTGGCATATAATGGGCCAGATTATCCACTTTGTTATATCAGCAAAAGCCTGTGTAATTTTGTTAAAGTCAATAGAGTCAAATTGGTATAAAACTGTTGTTACAGAGTGGAAATTCAGGCCCAATGTATCTAATATATAGAAAAACGGTGCCAATTGCCTTTAATCTATCCAGGTATTTATATCACACTCATTTATATCTGAGCACCTAATTGAATTGATTGAACTAAACCGCAGAATATTAATCACTAAATTATATGCTTTTCTGCATTTTCTACAAAAAGAAAATCCCTGCAGCTTTGGGAAATGTGGGGAAGTTTTAGGAAACGTTTTCTTTGTATTTCTGTCAATTAGTTAGAAAATGGATTTCTTAAATGAATTAATCTGCATATTTCCTTGTATCAAATAAGACATATCCACTCCTGGGCCAAACTTCATAAAGCACATCTAGCTTCTGTCTACAAAAGAAGACATGGGACCAAAGGAAAAACCCTTTTCATCACATGTCATTTCTGCAATATAGAAGTTGAGCTCCCTTTTTATGGTCAGATTGACAGCTGAAGTGGTGCGCTGTACTTAGCTTAGCACTGTGGTATTGAATTATATGAAAGTTTTTTTCTGAAACTTGTTATAGATACACTCACGGAGCTAGTTCATTAGCTGGTGTTGGTTGGCATGGGTCTGTTGAATTCAATGGAACTATGACCATATATGCCAGCTGAGGATCAGGTATGCTATTATAGATACCTGAGCCATAACTATGCACTTTGACACCTGGGGCAAGTAGATATATTTGTACCACCTACCAGAGGTGATGCAGGTTGAGGGGGGGAGTATCTGGGGTCACATGCTCTCCTGATTGGTTACGCCTCCCCCCAACCCAGACAGGCTGGGTGGCCTGCTGAGTTGAGTCAGGAGTGGAGGTGGCACTTCCTCCCTGAACTCCACCGCACGGGCCTGGTCCCATAGGCAGAGTTTGACTTCCGTTTTGGGGGGAATAGGGCTTACTAAAAATGGTTGTGGATAGAGAATATTGAAGTTAGACACACACATGTGTATATGTGAAGTGGTCGCACGTTCATCCAATCCCAGAACAGAGACAATGTGGTAGGATTTATCTGACCATTCCTTATTGAATAACACATCTTGATTTTTGAATTTTGGGCAACCCAGAATGCAAACATTAGGACAAGATATCTGTTGAATAAATGGCAGGAAATTATGATCTGCCTGTCTCTGTCCCACAAAGAGAAAACTGTGTCTCCATTTGCTGAATAAGTTATTCATTGAACGCTTGCAGGCTCTGGAGTGCCGGGACTGGTATACAGTTCAGGGGGAGGCAATGCCCTTGGATGCTACCCTGCAATCTCTGCACAGGGCTGGTTCCACTGACCTCCACTGTGCCCAATTTTTTCATCCCATGTAGTTATGAGCCCTGGGCAGCTGTCCTGTTCACCCTGTCCTGGTTACGGCCCTGATAGATACTAGGGCCTGCTTCTTATTCACACTAAGAGCTTGTCTACGCTTGAAATGCTACATCTGCATCTCTGCAGCTGCACTGCTGCTTGGCTTCAGTGTAGACACTGCTCTTCCTGATGTGAGGGGTTCTCCAATCAGCATGGGAAATCCACCTCCCCGAGAAGTGGTAGCTAAATCAATGGAAGAATTCTTTTATCGACCTAGCAGTCTACACTGGGGGTTAGGTTGGCTTAACTGTGCTGCTCAGGGGTGTGGATTTTTCACTCCCCTGAGAGACATAATAAAGCTGACCTAATTTTCTGGTGTAGACCAGGCCTTGGTCATTGCAAATGTAAATCACACCCACTTTAAGGCCCCTTTACGCTGCCAAAATGACACCTTAGTGAGAAGGAGAATCAGGCCCTTTATAGTTTATCCTGTGTCATTGTATTTTTTATAAGAATATCTAGCAGTATATTTTGTCTTAGCAGAAGTATATTACAAACTTTAACAAATTAAAATAAAGTCTATACCGGCACATCAGATAAGTGCACTTTTTCTGGACTGAAATCCACAGCAGCTGTTTAACAGCTTACAGAAGTACTATACAACAGAATAGGACAGGAAGTGGAGAACACATTATCCACTTAAATTGTTAGGGGATTTTGGTTAGGCTGAGTGTAATAATCCAGGTAATTCCCTGCAAAACTACAACATTATCCTTCTTCGGATCCTGCCTTAAAACTCACCTCTGCCTCGACACCTACACTATAGTGGTCAATGGCTAGATAATTGGTGTGCTATGACTATTAAGCATTCTGTTATGTTAACCATGATTGTTTCCCTGTTACTTTTTCCTTCCTCCGTCCACCCATGTTTGTTGTATCCACCTGTTGTCTCTGATCATGCACTAAAATTAAAAGCTCTTTGGGGCATGGACTACTTTTGTATTACAGCAGTTAGCACAATGACTCTTATTTGAGGTCTCTAGCTGCTAAGGCAACACAAATGATAATAATACATCAGGATTAAGCCACAACCTTATTTGTTAATGCAGCATTTTTAACTGGGAACATTCTATACCGCATTAGCCTGGTCTACACTAACAAACTTTAAAACCGATACTTATTACTGGTGCAGATATACTGGAGGAAGCTGTAGTGTAGACAGAATTTGGGCAGTATGGTTAGAAACTAAAGGAAACAATGCCTAAGTCCTGACTACACTGAGCTTCCACCATTGCTACCGGTGGTTGAGCTCCCCCTGCAATGAATTACAGCTATGAATCTTGCTATAAGTGTAACACTGACAGACCCTGGTTGTTGGCGGGCAGGATCAAATCTGGGGCCTCTGGATCTTAGTGCATGAACCTCTACCGCATGAGCTAAAAGCCAACTGCCTGTTAGTTAAGGCTGTAGAGTAAACTCATTTTATCTCTCTCTCTTTAAGTGGTATCGATGCCACTAGATGGGACGGAACCCAGAAGGTGTGTGGGTTACATAAGTGCAGCCTATTGGAAGGACCCTTCTCTATAACCTATATTGTTTGCACATTTCCTGAACAGTTCAGTTTTTCCTCTGTAATTTATCTGCTTCATTTACTTGTGAAAAGCCATTTCCCCCCCTTGTCAACTTTTAAAAGAACTGTAGGAATTTCTGATAAGCCAGTATAAAGAACTGTTTCAATACTCACTCTGTTTTGGTCATCTTCCAGTAAAAATAGTATAAAAGATTTCAGGGGAAAAATGCAAAGCAGCCCTGGAAGCTGTGTTGGGAAAATAAAGGAAAATCAAGATATTATTTTTGTTTTATTAGGTTTCAATAAGGTTTGCTAGATTTGTGATTACATTGAATTTTTGTGTTATTCATGTGACTGTTGGATACTGAAATAATTGTAGTTAATTCAGAGCCACTGAACACAAAGATTTTGAAATGCTTTCTTTAAATATCTACTGGAGATACTGGAATTTTTTGACCAGCCTTTACTTTATGAGGCATTGTAGCTGTTTTTTAATGGCAGTAACATTAATGTGCATGAATGTAAAAGTCTGAGGAAATACAAAGCAAGAGAGTATATCCTGTATGTGAGCAAAAAGTGCCAGCTTTTACTGTTCTTCAGTGAGATCTCATGGCCAAGTAGGTTCAGCTTGGTCATTTGAAGACTTCCAAACAACTAGTTGCTGCAGAAATTGGTGAAGTTGGTGAGTAGAGGGTGGCAGTCTTCCCTCTGAATTTATATGGGTAGGATTGGCAGAATTTCATTTATATTTTTAATAATTTTGATAGATAATATTAATTTTTATTTTTAAACATTTTTTCAATGTTTATCAATTGAAATTTTCATAGTTGTGGGAAATTATGGTGGGGCAGACAATAACAATTTAATGAGCATTGAGATGCTCATTTAAACACAAATTGTGAACATCACATGTCAAAACATCAAAGTAAATACTCTCACATCAAACCCTAATAAGTTCTCAAGCAGCATTTTACTTACTTTGCATGATTATAAATTTAGATACCGGGTAATTATTGATGGAAATATTTTTTGTTGGTTTGTGTGTTTATGGAAATTGACATTTTTCCAACATTTACCAATAAAAATCGAATCCTTCCAAGCCTATATATGGTTATTGCCATTAGGGTGCTAAGGAATGTGCTACTGGGGAAGCTGAGTTGCAGATGAGATATGAAAGCAACGGTCTTTACATCTGTGTCTCTAGGCATCTATATTGTGCTCGTTATAGTGATATCTGAACAGCTTCCATATTCTAAAAAACATACACAAATGATGTACCTGAAGATTCCATGATACTTCTTATAGCTTGTTAACCTTGGTGTCGTGGCCAAATTCCTATAAATTTCAATCCAAGAAATTACGTTTTGCCTGCCCTCATTCTTTCTGGAGTCTTACTCGTATGGTATTTGTCTTCACTTCCTAATATAAACTGATATATATTGCTTCTAAGAGGTGCTAATAAATTGCTATGTTTCCCCACAAAAGACTGCATTTTGGCCATGGATAAGGGTATAGTTTGTATAGCATCTTAAATCTGTTAAACTCTCTGGGATGAGAGGAGCTCTCTAAAAGAGATTTATCATTAGGATTAGAATCGTGCTTCTCTAATACAATTGTTTAGTGTGTTTTTTTTTAGACTTGGAAAGAAATTAAGCCATCTTTGAGGGCATTCACTGTATTATTAGTGTATTATGCTGGTGTTTACAAACCCTAGCTGAGATTGGGTCCCATTGTGCTAGCATTGTACGGACAGTCAATGAGAAACAGTCCCTGCCCCAAAGTCATTACAGTCTAAATAAATGGTGGGAGGGATACAGAGGCATAGCAAGGTGAAGTGACTTGCCTAAAGTGCTACACCGAATCAGTGACACTGCCAAGAATAGACCCAGATCTCCCGACTCCCAGTCCAGTGCCCGATGCACTAGAACACACTGCTTCCCCTATATAAATGTAATGAGATTGTATTTTTGACAGTATTTTCCTTTAAATCTGTTTTGGATTTATTCTCATCTTCAGACGGTTTCTTTGTCTTTTAAGGATGGAGGTTCAAAGTAGGCACCTCTCCATTGAAGTAAACATACACTTATACCAAAGGTTGCAGTGGGTCTTGAAACTCTAAAGAAAAGACTCTTGTGCTTTGGTCACCAGGAATCCTGCTCACTGCCAGAGTAAAAGATTTTTATAGGTGCTTAATTTTAATCACTTTCCTTCAGTGACTAATCCCAGGTACAATTTACTTTTTTTGTAAACCAAAAGCTTTATCAGTAACACACAGGGCCGGCTCTAGCCATTTCGCCATCCCAAGCACAGCGGCATGCCGCGGGGGGCGCTCTGCCGCTCACCGGTTCCGCGGTTCTGGTGGATCTCCCGCAGACTTGGCTGCGGAGGGTCCGCTGGTCCCACGGCTCCGGTGGACCTCCCGCAGGCATGCCTGCGGATGCTCCACCTGAGCCGCGGGACCAGCGGACCCTCCGCAGGCATGCCTGTGGGAGGTCCACCGGAGCCGCCTGCCACCCTCCCGGCATCCAGCAGAGCGCCCCCCGCGGCATGCGGCCCCAGGCACGCGCCTGGCGTGCTGGGGCCTGGAGCTGGCCTGGTAACACAACAGGGCCACCATGCAGTGACTTGTACAGATGAAAGTGTGCTAAAGAATGTGTTCTCCCAAAATAAATTGCATTGTAGAAATATATTGTAAATAGTTAAGTGTGGGAGTCCCAAGTAATATAAATGAGAGGCTTAACCTAAAAATAAGATATCTAGAATTGGAGGAAGTACAGAGAAGGGCAACAAAAATGAGTGTGAATGGATATGGAACAGCTTCCAATAAGGAGAGATTAGAAAGACTGGGACTATTCAGTTTAGAAAAGAGATGACTAAGGCCGGATATGATAGAGGTCTATAAAATCATAAATGTGTGCAGAAAGTGAATAAAGGAGTGTTATTTTCCCCTTCACATTACACAAGAACCAGGGGTCACCAATGAAATTAATAGGGGAAGATTTAAAAAAAAAACATAAGGAAGTAGTTCTCCACACAACATACAGTCAATCTGTGTAACTCATTGCCTGGGGATGTTGTGAAGGCCAAAAGTATAACTGGGTTGGAAAAAGAATTAGATACCTTCATGGAAGATGGTCCATCAATGGCTATTAGCCAAGATGGTCAGGACGCAACCCCATGTTCCGGGCGTCCCTAAACGTCCCAACTGCCAGAAGCTGGGACTAGACGGCCAGGGATGGATCACTTGGGAATTGCTCTGTTCTGTTCACTCACTTTGATGCATCTGGCAGCAGCCACGATCTGAAGACAGGATACTGGGCTAGATGGACCATTGATCTGATGCAATATGGCCATTCTTATGTTCTTAATTTATATTTGTTTTTAGTGTTGGTGGAAAAATAAGTGAAATTCATTCATCACTACTGTACAGGCTTGTATTGAACTTTTGCTAGCCCATTGAAATGGCCTGAGAGAGACACACCTTACTGTAACTTTAAAAAAAAATGTTTATTTTGGAAATATCATCTTTACAATCTGTCACCACAAGCACTAAGGCAATCCTGAGCCTAAGGCACACCATGACATGGCTCTGACCTTGTGGCCAATCCCTCCCATCCTCACCCCACACACTCACCCTTGGAGCAGCAGTAGGTCCTCTTCTTCAGAGAGAAAGGAAAAGCGGCATGGAATCCTCTTCCTACTCCCAAACAGAAATGGGACTCCCCTCCTCTGGAGCAGTAGGGGCAGCAGCAGAGGTCTCCTGCCCCCTGGAGAGGTTGGGACAGAAGAAGGTGGGGCTTCTCAGTACTTATCTCTACATGGGGAATATCTGGTTGGGTGAGTGGAAACCCAGTAGAGCTGTGTTCAACACACCGTGTGTGGACACTTTGTATAAGACCATCAAATCCTTCTCCCCCTCTGTTTAGGGTCTGTAGCTGCAAAGAGCTAAGGGCGGAGAAAGGATTTGCCTAAGAAATAGTTGTTCCTCAGAGTGGCTGGGTGTGTCTTCTGTTTCATGGGGAAAGCATCACATAACATTTGTGTATACATTCAGTGGAGATTCTGCAATCACAATGCAGGTCAATTGTTTGCATATTCCTTCTTTCAAAGCCTCCGTTCTTTTAGAACAATGAACTCCCCTTTGTAGACCACTCAGTCGTTAACATGCACCATTGCTATGTGTTTTAAACAAAACAGGCACAATTCTGTGTAATGTATGATGCAAACTACAGTGGACCAGATCTTCATTTGACAAGCAAATGATAATGGAAACTTTACATTTCCATAGTGCCCTTTAACCCAGAACATGTTACATAGTTAACAAACTTAGGTCCTGCTCCTGAAGTTGATTGTGCCTGGGTGCACCATTGTGCCCGCACACAGCCTCGTTGACTTCAGTGGGGCTCTCAGTCATTGGCAGAAATGCACAGGGATCTACTACATGATAGTTTAGTACAGGAAATGTATAATACTTTGTTCGCTCAATATTACAGGGGAATTTAGCTAGGCAGGGAGTAGTTACCTGAGATGGAACATGGCTAGGGCACCAAAGCTACCACTCTCTACTCCTGTGAAGAGGATAGTAGTATCATAGCTTTGTATCTCCTCTGAAAGCAATACAGTACCCCCTACCACAATGATTCAGTGGGATGAGTGCACCTACTCCATCACCAACACCAGCTCCTTCCTGCTCTGACCTGCTGCTTGGAGATGTTCCCACCAAGAGGTGACCCCATCTCATTCTGTTTATCTTCTGGGATATGACGGATCACCAAATGTGCATGGCATAGCTGTGAGTCAAAAATTTATGCCCATGTTTACTCATGTTTTTTGCCTTAAATCAATGCTGTGTGATCACTGCTAAGAGGTGATGTCTACTCAAACACAGGAACAGCCTCTGTGGTTACATAGCCCAAGAGGTTTTGTGGGTGCACAGCTACAGAGAATGCTGTCTCTTGCATTCAGCCCAGGGGCAGGGAGTGAGGACTTGCAGACCATGATTTACACAAGGCATTTGCTGAGAGACTGCAAAACAAAGTTAAAAAAAATTCACTCAAGCCTTCAATCCAAGAATTGTTTCTTATTTTTTTTTCCTGTTACCGTGTTTCCCTCTTACATGTAGGTCTGGTGAATTTACAGTAACCTTCTAAAAAAATCTATAGAGGATGATAGATTATTTTACACATGCCAAATTTGCCTCTCATCTTTTTTTTCCTAGATGCTTTAAAGAGCTCTTTGCTCTCACATGTTGCATCTTGTCTAAAATGTAGCTTGAAAGCTCTTTGGGGCAGGGTCTCTTTCTTTCTTTTTATCTGCTTGTAAAGTACTAAGTGTGGTTTTGGGGCTCTGTGTAATTACCAAATATCCCTATTACTCTAAAACTGAATAGTCAATTTTTAATAATCTTCTTCCAAAGTAACTTCCCACCTTGGGTTCTCTTGGTCACATAAACTCTGTTTCACCGCCTCACTCATCATCTCTGCTGCTAATCCCAGCTCCAAATATTTGGCTTGGTCTTGAGAGGTGCTATGCACCCTAAACTTCCACTGAAGAAGTATATCTGGCCAGTGTTCTGTACCTTTCAGGATCAGGCTCATACAAGTAATTTGTTAACATATATTAGCCCAGTGGCGTTCCCAGGCAAAATTGCAAGTGCCTACTTGCAAGTGCCTATCATCACCAGAAATGCTCCATAAGCCTTCTGAAGGGTACTCCTAGTTCTGTGGGCAGCCTTTTTAATAGTAGCTTCGTAGTGGCAAGTTGGCGTTTTGCAGTTGCTTATGAGTGTTCCTTTCCTAGGGGTAGCCATACCTGGATATTTTTATTCTTTAGTTGTGGTGGTGTGCAATCTTCTTTTGACTGATGTTCCTTTGAAACACCATAAGTCTGGCTTTTTGAACAGTTGAGTAGGCCTTGTATTTGCTTGCAAAGCACCTGCAACAACATGGCATTTCTGTTTCACACACATCAAGCAAATCAGCCACGAATTACACATCCGTGCCTATTTATGCCTCACTGGTTGGAAAGATATAATTTCACGTGTCCCGTTGAGTCTTGCTTTGTTTTGCTGTGCCAATATCAACTACTCGGTGCAGTTTCATACAAGTATTATCAAGTACTCAATGGAGTGCAAATTATTTTATGTTTCCTTAGCAGGAAGTTGTCGATTGTTTGCATATCTTGGATCAGCATGTTAGCATTGAGACCCCATAGAGTTGAAGCTTGTTATGAAGATTAAATATAGCTGAACATTCATACTTACTTGAGCCATCCACAAGCAATGCCTGTAACTTAATACTGTCCTTGTAAGTTGCAGAAAAATATGGATGAACTTGGCTTTAAGGAAAGGCTTTAAGCTATTCCCTTAAATAATTCATTATAAACACAAGGAGCTGCCTTGGCTAGCAAAGGTAAGTTAGAAAGGAGAGTGGAGCTGATTTAGGCAGGAAAGGGGAATGTAGAACTAAGAGTGGAACATGCAATGAATAATTCTACCGAATTGCCTAAAGGGATATGCAGTATTTATCAACCTATCACAGTGAACTAGCACTGTCTATCAATACTTTGCCTAACATTACTTCTTTTCAGACTACACATCCTGTGTTAAAGCTGTTTTGTTGTCATGCCTCTTCCACTATATTCAAGCTCAACTGGCTTAGCCATTTAAAGGAAATAAACGTACGAAGCTTTAGCAGGAGAATGTACGTACCTCCCTGTTCTTGTGACTCTGTAGAAGTAAAGGGCTTTGGCAAGGCTACACCCGCAGATAAGTTACAGTAACTTTGGGGCTCTGATTTAAACTGATAGAAGCCAGGAATTTGTGAGAGAAGACTGAAAATCTGTCTTTTCACCTATCTCATATCTTATCTAAAATCATTTGCTGCTGTAATTGCCCTGTGACACAGAGCAATGCTGTGTCAGTACAGTGGCATAACAGACTAAAATTCTGCTCTGTTACATCAGTGTGTAACTCCCCTGATCCCACTGGAATTCCAGTGGCTTCACATTAGTGTAATTCAGACTAGTATTATGTATTACAATGAGCTGACATTGTGCTCAGCACTGTACTAATATAACGACACAGTTCCTACCTCATGCAGCTTACAGTAATAGAATCATAGAATGGAATATCAGGATTGGAAGGGACCTCAGGAGGTCATCTAGTCCAACCCCCTGCTCAAAGCAGGACCAACCCCAACTAAATCATCCTAGCCAGATCTTTGTAAAAGTGGTCCTTAAAACCTCTAAGGAAGAAGATTTTACCACCTCCCTAGGTAACCCATTCCAGTGGTTCACCACCCTCCTCGTGAAAAGTTTTTCCTAATATCCAACCTAAACCTCCACCACTGCAATTTGAGACCATTAGTCCTTGTTCTGTCATCTGGTACCACTGAGAACAATCTAGAGCCATTCTCTTTGGAACCCCCTTTCAGGTCGCTGAAAGCAGCTATCAAATCCCCCCTCATTCTTCTCTTCTGCAGACTAAACAATCCCAGTTCCCTCAGCTTCTCCTCATAAGTCCAAAAGCCTCATCATGTAACAACTCCATACATCAAACACTTAAGACTGGGATTTTCAAAGGAGACTGAGGGAGTTAGGCACCCAATCTCAGTGAATTTCAAAGAGATCTGGGCACCTTTGAAGATCCTAGCCTAAGTCATTAAGTTCCACATAGGGGCCTCAAATTAGAAAAATACAGTCCAGGCTCATCCAAGACACAATGGAGAATCCAAAAATGTACCTTTCCAAAAGATGTTTTTAATTTGTGTTGGTGTATTCTCATTGGTGGATTATCAGTGAAAAGGTCACTTCAGTGAGGGAAAAATGGAGTGTTCAGCTCAACTCTGAATTTCTTGTTTAGCTCAATGGAATGGTGCCAGATATAAGAAAGGGCAGAATTTATGTCTTGATGTTGTTTTAACATTGCCCCCCCTAAGTTAATTGATTTATTTTAATGTGAAATAAATCTCTCCTGTGAGAATTTATGAGATCCTTGGAGTAGGCACCATCTTTCTGTTCTGTGTTTGTACAAGCTTACAGTCTAATGTTAATAAGGTGTCATAAGGAGTGAAGATATCAAATCATGATTAATAAAGACAGAAAATGTTAAAGTTCTCAGGAGAGGATTTCTTGTAATTTGGTAGTATAAAGGTGTTTAATCCAATACAATGTATTTAAATACTTTAAAACAGATGATTATTAACCCAACAGAAGCTGTTACAGTCCATTATGTCATTGACTGTAAAGGGACTTTAAAATGCCATATTTCTTGTCATCCTTCAAATCACTTATTAATATACTGCTTATGATCTTTTCCCTTGAAATAATGTGCGTCCAGTGTGTAACTGTTTTTTTTTTCATTTATAACTTTCTGTTTTTTAAAACCTTATTTTTAACTGGGGTATTTATAGGTAAATGCTAATGTAAATACATAGGTCTATATGTTATGGATGTGGTTGGTTATATAAAGGTAAGAACAAAGATGTATATATTGCAATATTGTTTTTCTTAACAGTATATCCAGCTACTAGATGCAGTAGTGTCATATACATAGGTGTTTGGCACAGTTGTTTTACATTGATAGGTCTACAAATAGTTGTCAGTAGTTTTTAAACACTAATTGTCAGTTAAGCTCACGCTCCAAAACGTCTGTTAGTCTATAAGGTGCCACAGGATTCTCTGCAGTTATTTAGTAGATTTCTGATAGTTGAGAAAGGAAGGGAATGATGGACTTTTGTTTGAGGCACCAGACTAGGACCCAGGAGATCTGGACTCAATGAATTTCTGCAAAGGCCTTGGGCAGGTCACTTGGGCCAGATTTTTAAGATATTTAGGCACCCAAAGATTCATAGGACTGGAAGGGACCTCGAAAGGTCATCTAGTCTAATCTCCTGCACTCATGCCGGGAGTAAGTATTATCTAGAGCAGTGGTTCTCAAACTTGTGTACTGGTGACCCCTTTCACATAGCAAGCTTCGGAGTGTGACCCTCCTTATGAATTAAAAACACTTTTTTATATATTAAACACCACTATAAAAGCTGGATGCAAAATGAGGTTTGAGATGGAGACTGACAGCTCGTGAGCCCCCGTGTAATAACCTCAGGACCCTCTGAGGGGTCCTGACTCCGAGTTTAAGAACATCAATATGGAGAATCCCTGACAGGTGTTTGTCTAGCCTGCTCTTAAAAATCTCCAATGATGGAGATTTCCACAACGTCATTAAGCAAGTTATTCCCGTGCTTAAGTATTCTGACAGGAAGTTTTTCCTAATGTCCAACCTAAACCGCCCTTGCTGCAGTTTAAGCCCATTGATTCTTGTCCTATCCTCAGAGGTTAATGAGAACAATTTACCTCTCTCCTCCTTGTAACAGTCTTGAAAATGTACTTGAAAACTGTTATCATGTCCCCTCTCAGTCTTCTCTTCTCCAGACTAAACAAACCCAATTTTTTCAATCTTTCCTCATAGGTTATGTTTTCTAGACCTTTGATAATTTTTGTTACTCGCCTTTGGACTTTCTCCAATTTGTCCACATCGTTCCTGAAATGTGGTGCCCAGAACTGGTAAGGCCTAATTAGCACGGAGTAGAGCAGAAGAATTACTACTCATGTATTGCTTACAACACTCCTGTTAATACAGTCCAGAATAATGTTTGCCTTTTTTGCAACTGTGTTACACCATTGACTCATTGGTGCCTAGTGAGATGTTCTGAAGCACCTGGGTGCCAAACTGCCAATCTCAAATCCCAGTAGGCACCTTTCTGCATCTTTAGGCCCAAAATACCATTAAAAATCTGGCCTTAATTTCTCTGACTCAGTTCCCCATCAGCAACATTAATAAAAATATAACACATTAATCAAATAACAGTTTCCACAAGGGGGTTGTGAGAGTAAATTCATTAAAGAATGCAATACATTCAGGTGCCACAGTGATGAGGGCCATGTCAGTACATAAAGAGATGTAGTTGTTAATAACTGAGTATGGGTCTGATCCTTCAATAGTGAAGTCAATGGCCAAACTCTTATTAATTTCAGTGATACTGAATCAGGCTCTTTAAACAAGAACAGGCATTGTGGGAACACCTCCTGGAGGCCAATCGCAGTGCCGTAATCACCATGGTGTCTATGCTGGCACCAGCGCTGTAGCCTTGGCGCAGAAAGCTGTATGCCTCTCACTGGGGTGTTTTTTTTAAAGTGCTACAGCTGCACAGTTTCTGTGCACTAAGTGGCTTGGCAGTGTGTGCACCTTGGGAGTTACAGCGCAGAAAGCTGCTTCACTGTGCAGAAACTTGCCAGTGTAGACAGGGCCTAAGAGATAGCCCACAGTGTGGTTTTAGCTCAAGGTTATTGTTGTCTCCTTGGTCTTTGTGTATGATCAGTCTTGTGACAATATTCTAATTAAAGCTGTGATCTTTTCTATGTCTTGTATTTCTCTTCTTTTCTTTAGCTACATTAAAAAAAACCCGAGGTGAACTTCTGGCACCTTAGAGACTAACAAATTTATTTGGGCATAAGTTTTCGTGGGCTAAAACCCACTTCATCAGCTGCACAGAGTGAAAAATACAGTAAGCAGTATATATATTACAGTACATGAAAAGATGGGAGTTGCCTTACCAAGTGGGGGGTCAGTGTTAATGAGGCCAATTCACTCAAGGTGAGTGGCCTATTCCCAACAGTTGACAAGAAGGTGTGAGTGTCAACAGAGGGAAAATTACTTTTTGTAGTGACCCAGCCACTCCCAGTCTTTACTGAGGCCTAATTTGATGGTGTCCAGTTTGCAAATTAATTCCAGTTCTGCAGTTTCTCATTGAAGTCTGTTTCTGAAGTTTTTTAGTTGAAGAATTGCCACTTTTAAGTCTGTTATTGAGTGTTCAGGGAGACTGAAGTGCTCTCCTACTGGTTTTTGAATGTTAACATTCTTGATGTCTGATTTGGGACCATTTATTCTTTTGTGCAGAGACTGTCTGGTTTGCCAATGTACATGGCAGAGGGGCATTGCTGGCACATGATGGCATATATCACATTGGTAGATGTGCAGGTGAACGAGCCCCTGATAGTGTGGCTGAGGTGATTAGGTCCTATGATGGTGTCCCTTGAATAGATATGAGGACAGAGTTGGCAATGGAGTTTGTTACAAGGATTGGTTCCTGGGTTAGTGTTTTAGTTGTGTGGTGTGTAGTTGCTGGTGAGTATTTGCTTCAGGTTGGGGGGCTGTCTGTAAATGAGGACTGGCCTGTGTCCCAAGGCCTGTGAGAGTGATGGATCGTCCTTCAGGATAGGTTTTAGATCCTTGATGACAGGGCATCCCAGAGGATTCAGGGGGACTGGGTCTTCGGCGCTGGGGATCCTTCCACTCTGGGTCTTCGGGGCACTTCGGCGGCGGGTCCCGGAGCGAGTGAAGGATCCAGTGCCAAACTGCTGCCAAAGACCTGGAGTGGAAGGAACCCCTGCCGTCGAATTGCCGCTGAAGACCCGTAGCGGAAGAAGCTCCGGGTCTTCAGCAGCAGGTCCTTCACTTGATCCAGTTGTGTTTGGCAGCACTGAAGGACCTGCCACCGAAGACCCACCAAAAACTCTTATGGGGGCCCCTGAAAATTCTCGTGGCCCTGCTTGATGATGTGCTGGAGAGGTTTTAGTCGAGGGCTGTAGGTGACAGCTAGTGGAGTTCTGTTACTTTCCTTGTTGGGCCGGTCCTGTAGTAGATGATTTCTGGATACCTGTCTGGCTCTGTCAATCGGTTTCTTCACTTCACCAGGTGGGTATTGTAGTTTTAAGAATGCCTAACAGAGATCCTGTAGGTATTTGTCTCTGTCTGAGGGATTGGAGCAAATGTGTCTATATCTTAGAGTTTGGCTGTAAACAATGGATTGCGTGATGTGGTCTGGATGAAAGCTAAGTTTAGCTACATTGTAATTGTAAGTTTTTCTCTTTTGGACCATTGTGTAGTTTCTTGCTGCTATTGTTAATTTTCAGAATCTCTCTCTCTTCGCTGTTTGGTAGAGATGAGGGAGTGTATCTTAGAACATATTATTCTTGTCCTTTTATCAAAGTACAGTATATGTTAAAGGTTTTCTGTAAGATGTTATAAAATATGTGTCACCAGATATTTAGATCTGGGACACTCCTAGAAAATGTAACTCTCTTCCTTACAGCAGCGGTTAGGGCTACTTGAATTAATTTTGTTGGTAATTATGATGATAGTGAAACAACATGTGCTGGCTTTGCACTGGAACTTTCTCCTGATGGCGAGGGCGTGAGGGGCGAGTGGCATTTTGGAAGGTGTCTGACCACCTTCCACTTCTACATTAGCTTGAAATTCTCCTTCCTATTTTCCTTTGTGGTGTGACTTACCTGTTTCGGCTCTCTGTTTCTGTTATACCTGCCTGCCTTTCTGAGTTTTTGCACTTCATTTTCATACTTGTCGGTGTGTTTCTGTCCAGTGCATTGCGGTATATAGGCAACATTGTGGATGAAGATAATTATAAAAAGCAGGGTTGAAATCCTCTGCCCATTGAAGTCAATAGGAATTTTGCCATTGACTTCAGTGTGCCAGGAATTCACTCTTGATCTTTGTTATTCACTGAGTTGCTCAAACACTTTCAAGTCTGAACCTGAAAGAGCTGACGGTGAGTAATTTAATTTTGTTCCCATCTTGCTGTGGTGTCATGGATGGGGCAGGAACTTTTTCATAACCAATTTGTTCTTTTCTGTGTTTCCAAATTAAGGTGTTTTTGTACTACATGAGCGTCTAAATTACTGCTTTGATCTTTCAGTTACATATGAAGGATCTCGACTTCCATAATGAAGCTGAAAGACCCATTTTTTCCCCCTTATACACATACAAGTAGTATGTGGTATCTGATATTTTGTTTATTGGATATTTTAGGTGAGCTGTTTAAAATTTGGAAGTGCCAGTCCCTTGTTTTCTTTGCTGTCATTAGGGAGCTCATATGTGATTCTATTCTTTATCTCTCCTTGAGATGAATTTGAAACACTATTCTTTTTGGGAGTATTGAGATGATTCCAGAAGAGGAACACGAATCTTGGCAGGACATTCATTTCAAATAACTCTGTTCTGTGTGTTGAGGTTAGAAGGAGAATTGGTCATCTGTTCAAACAAATAAAAGAGGTGAACAAACTGAAATAGGTTTTTGTCTTATACAGACTTTGGGACAAAAATCTGCTTTCAGTTAAGCTAGTGTAAATTTAGAATACATCCACTGGCATAAATGGAATTGCTCTGGATTTATAGATGTGTCTGAGAACAGATTTCAGCCCACTTTGTACAGTTGTTTTTCAAGATACCAGAAGCCCTGTTAACTCAATTTACAAGACGCGAGATCCTGGGTTGCTGAAGGTGGATATTGTCTTATTGTGGCTTCTGTCTTCAGTGTGTTTATTTTTCAGCTAGAGGTTAGGCTGAATTTCTGTACTGGGTAAAGGCGCTGAAAGCACTGAGATATTTGGCTTTGATATATAGCAGAATGTTACCTGCAAGAAAAACAATTTTGTTTTCTGCCCACTATATTTATGCCATATATTTCTGAGTTATTATGTAACACAATGTCCAGGGTGAAGCGTAGTGGGGAAGAAAGGGCATCCTTATCCATTTCTCTTTTGGGGAGGAAAAAGTTCTGAATAAACCATACACCAGAGTTGAATTGATCTCTGGATACATATTCCTAAACCACTGCAAAGAAATACATCTATTTCACCCTGTCAAATGCTTTCTGTCATCCATCCATGGGGACAAGAGGGTAACCAGGTTCCTAACTGTAATAACTATTTTTTATTTTTATTCATCTTTCCACAAAAGCACCAAAACAGATAAGATTATGGACTTCAGAGTTGCATTGTTCCAGTTCAAATTCATAGCCAATATTTGAATTACCAGAACAGTTTAATTTTTTTTTAAATGACCCAATGTTAATGAATGTAGCAAACCTGCAACCTGAAAGGAACAGTGTTGCATCAAGACTGATACAGGAATTGAGCTCAGACTTGAGTAGTTGTATGCTATCAGTTGAAAAAAAAGCAGTTGAGTATGAGAAGCATTTGCCTGAGGCTGGTGTTTTTAATAACATTATCTGGGAACAAGGCAGTAACATGTAATTATTTTGCACTCCAAACAGAATTCAAAGTCTCTTTTGTCAGATTTAGTTTAAAAAAACCTTCCTTACTGAGACATCACAGATACTGGAGTGATAGGACTTCAGAAATACACGTAGGTAGGTAGGTCTTGCATGCCAGCTGTGTCAGCCTTGAACACATTTTTATGGTTGAGTTATAAACCCTTGAATAGGGATTTCTAATACAAATGCGCACAGACCCTCACATTTCATGGTCATAGAGAGCTCCACTATCAGCTAACTCACTGATTAGTTAGAATTAAGAACAAGTTAACTTAAGATCAAAGACAATAAATAAAAGGCAGAATTGCATACTATAGGCTTGTATCTACCAAAATTATCCAAGGCCTTTCTAGGCTTGTATCTACCAAAATTATCCAAGGCCTTTCTAGGCCACGAATGCTGATTCCATATCAGACAGATCTATCCAGATGAAAGGTAGATTCATGGTGTAGGGTTCTTTCTGACCTCCCAAAAATATTCAGCAATTTCTCAGTAGTGAATATTGTAATTTTAGATGTTTCAGTTTGAGTTCTCATCTGCACTTGTAGCTCTTACTGACTTCAGCTGGAGTTGTGAGCGCTCAGCTGCCCTGAACATTAGGCTCTGTAGACTAAAGTTTCAGAAGAGTCCACTAATTTTATGTGCCTCAACCGGAGATACATTGGACCAGATTTTCATAGACGCTGACCATCACTACTGGTTTGAATTGGAGTTGTGAGTGCTCAATACCTCTGAAAATCAGTACCCCAGGTATGTCAGGTTGGGTGCCCCAAATTAGTGGACACTCTTGAAAACGTTGGCCTCAACTTCTGTGTACATCTATAATCTGGAAAGGGCTCAGTTTATGCAGGAAGGAGTCTCGTAAATATCCCGGTGAATAATTAAATAAATATATACCATATTCGGCTCTGGTGGCTCTCAGTAAAATTATTTGATTTTTGTCATTTGAAATGCTTGCAAAAACTGCTAACTGGACAGTTCCATGTCCATCTACAGATTACATCCAGCATATGCAGCAGCAGTATGGCCTTTCTTACACTGCAGCCAAGATAGCTCAGTTCTGACCTGGAAAGGTCACTTGGTGGCTTTTGTGATGTGGCTGCTCTTCCGTTGGTAACTAAAGTGAAAAAGCCAAACTCAGTTTACATATGCCGCTCGGTAGATGCTAACAACTTTTGATCACTACCAGACTGGGCTAGGTTTGGACATTTGATTTGGAGTAGTGAAACTCAAAATTAATTGAAAAAAACAAAACAGAAGATGAAACAGGAATATTCAAATTGTGCTTCAGAAATGACTTGGAATATTGTGAGAAAATAGATTCAAGGACCATGAGAGTATAAGTAGCGCTTTTGCATTGGAATCCTAGAATTCAGGGTCTGATTTCCCATGGAAAGAACGTTGGGACAATTTTTCATGAGAGAATGAATCTTTTTGTACTTGCATATCCTGTAACCTAGATGATTTGTGGCTTCAGTCTGAGATTTAGACATCTAAGTGGCAGTAACAGCAGACACAAAAAGGGAGGCCCAGTGGGCAGAGATGAATCTTTCACTCACAGTGAAAAATAATTGATTGATTTTACCTCCATTGACATAAGTGGGAGCAGATTGAGGCCTTAAAATTCAAGGGTCTGGGTTTCTCTCCATGTTTGACTGCTTATTGTCTCATATCTCACAAACATAAAAATTCACTCTTAATTTAAAACGAGTGCAGGATGAAAAGGGAAATGGTCTTGTTAACTACATTAAAGAAATGGTCAGGTTCTTACACACAAGAATAAATCAGGGAAGTATTGCTAGGCTCTGTCAGTATCTGTGTGACCTCACAATGTGCATTATAAACTCCATTTATAATTTTACGGTGAAAATTTGCTCCAGGCTAAAATTTCATAGAGTTTCTAGCCCAGGAGAATTCTGTTTAAATGGTGTGACTATCTTAAAATTACATGAGTTAAAAAAAATCCAGATGTGTACAAGTTTGAGACAGTATATTTTGTAGAGGAGGGAATATTTTTTAGACATGCTGTACTTAAAGGTGAAGTCTAAAGATGAGAGCTAGGAGCCATTTGAGCTCTGACACTTATTCCCCCTGTGGCCTAGGAGTAGGTTTGTTAACCTCCTTGACTCTATTTTCCCACGTGCAAATTGAGGATAAAACCTATCTCCCATGAGTGTTGTGAAGATTCATTTAGTTGGTAAATTGTGAAGCCCCAGTGTATCTGAGAAATGGGTTTTGTTTGTAATGTGAAGAACAAGATGAGGTTTAATCACACTCATTAGTCGCTGGAACAAATAATCCACTTGGAACTTGATTAAAAAAAGTTTTTACGTCTATGCAAAATTAGAGTTTGATCTTGCAGACCCTCATTCGTGTGTGTAAGGACAGTGGGCCAGATTTTCAAAGGTAGTTAAGGCACTTAAAAATGCAGATAAGTGTGTAGTGGGATTTTCAAAAGTGCCTAGCAGCTTAACTCTCCATTCCTCAATTCAGAAGAGATGGGGGTTGGTGGAAGACCTTTCTTCTGTTCTGGAACAAGCTCACCTCCTCTTGGCCCTAAACATTTGTGATCTGCTGGCCTTTAGATCATGCAGAAAAGTGGGGTGCTGCTGCAGATGGGGATTAAATCTGTGTAAGGAAGGGGAGTTTTGTGAGGTAGGAGTTCTGCTGGCTGTCATGGGTAATTTGCTGTGTAATTTTATCTGTGTTCTTGTAATTTGTGGCAGGAGTGCCTAGGACAGGGGTTCTTATAACAAAAATTTTGGTGTCCTCAGAGTGGCAAGAGTTGGTGGCCGCTTTGACTTTAGGAAAAACAAATAAATATGCGCATACACACATCCAAATCATTGTAATTGATTTATGTGGGGTGCCTTTTGCAGACTCAATAATAAAAATCATGTGCAGCTGCATTTTGGTGCATCTGGCCCCTGCTGCCTCCCCTAATCCCCCACCCATCACCTCTAGCCCCTGCTGCCTTCCCCAGCCCACCACGGTCCCTGGACTCCCTATTGCCCCCAGACCCTACTGCTCCACTGACATTGCTCTAAGCTCCCTTCTCTAAGCAGCCTCACACCCCAGGCTCATCCTGCTCCTTGCCTCTTGCCACAGCACCCAGTAAGGCCAGCTCCTAAAGCCCTACGGGCCACCACCCTGGGCTGAAGCCAGCCACCAGAGTCCCGCAGCTGAAGTTGCGGCAGAGAGCTGCAAGGAAGGACCGCTGCTTTGCCCCCTCCCTAATCTCTGCCCAGGAGGCTGTCGTGGCCACAGGAAAACCCCTTGATGGCCACATGCAACCACAGTGGCTGCATTTGAGAAGTGCTGGCCTAGAACCTTGGATAGGTGCCTCCTTTTGTATTGTAGAAATCCAGATAAATGAATACAATAAAAGATCCATGATGACATAAGAATGGCCAGACTGGGTCAGACCAATGGTTCATGTCTTCCAACAGTGGCCACTGCCAGATGCTTCAGAGGGAATGAGCAGAACAGGATGATTATTGAGTGATAGTCCAGTCCCAGCTCCTAGGAGTTGGAGGTTTAGGGACACCCAGAGTGTGGAGTTGTTTCCCTGACCATGTTGGCTAATAGTCATGAATTTATCTAATTTGATTTTGAACCCAGTTATACGTACGGCCTTCACATCAGCCCCTGGCAAAGAGTTCCATGAGTAGACTGTGTTGGGTGAAGAACTACTTCCTTATGTTTGTTTTAAAACTGCTGCCTATTAAATTTCATTGCATGACCCCTGGTTCTTGTATTATGTGAAGGGGGAAATAACACTTCCTCATTCACTGTCTCCACACCATTCATGATATTATAGATCTCTATCATATGTGTCCTTAGTTGTCTCTTTTCTAAAATGAATAGTCTGAGTCTTTATAATCTCTTCTCATGTGGAAGCTGTTCCATATCCCCTATCATTTTTGTTGTTCCTCTCTGTACTTTTTCCAATTCTAATATATCTTTTTTGAGATGGGGCAACCACAATTGCATGCAGTATTCAGCACTTGGGCATACCATGGATTTGTATAGTGACATTATGATATTTCTGTCTTATTATCATATCCTTTTCTAATGGTTTCTAACATTCTATTACCTTTTTTGACTGCTGCTGAAAACTGAGCAGATGTTTTCAGAGAACTAGCCATGATGACTCCAAGATCTCTTTCTTGAGTGGTAACAGCCCATCTTTTTGTGTGTATACTTTGGTGTAAGGAGGGGCGCGTTTCTCTCCCCTTCTGAGGGGGGGGGGGGAGGCCACACCTCCTTGCTGTTTCTCAAGCAGGGCGCAGCTCACAGCTAGTGAGCCCTCCTGGTGATTAATCCAAGTAGCAGTTAGTCCCTCTGCCCAATCCCACAATCAGGGCAGTGAGCAGTTAGCAGGCCTGGCCAACAATCAGCCCAGGCCTTAATTAGTCTTTCCACCGTAGTCCCTCAATCAGGGCAATTTACAGTTTACAACTCAGGCTGAGTCCGTGCGATAAAGCCCAGCAATTCAGTGTGGGGAATTAGCTCCCAATCGGGAGTGACAACAAATGTGCCTGGTGCCCTAGCTCTGGTGGGCGCCAGAGCAATTCAGGCTTTTGGCTTATTAGTGGGGAAGTGGCTGCCCTTCACAGGTGAGGTGCCTGGGGTAGGGGGACGCAAGCCCTCCCACTCCACTGTGTCCCAGACCAGGGCCCTATTAGTGGTGGGGTAGTTTGCCACTAGGTCAGCGGGGATCCACCTGCAGCACACTGGCCAGTTCACAATAATTCCACAGCCGAACCCTATTTGGTGTCCTTGGGCTCCTTCCTACCCTCCCCAGCTTTGGGCACCTGCGTTCTAGGGTTATTCTTGGTCTGCCTGGGTAAACAGCCAGTGGCAGTCTCAGCAGTTCGTCAGCATTGCTGGTCTCCAGCAATTCAGGTAACTCCTCTGGTGGGGTAGCTGTCTCCTTCAGCTCTGGGCTCCAGCAGCAAGGAATAAACATCCTGCTCCTCTGGCAGCTCTGCCCCTACTGAGCTAGGAGGCTGGCCTTTTATAGTCCAGCTTCCTGCCCGCCCCTCTGCTTTCCAGCGGGGTGGCCGCAGGTGGCCAGGTTCTGCCCAGCAGGGGATGATTTCGGGTCTGTCCCCTTCGGACAGGGCGGGAGGCTGCGTCTCCTCCCTACATTTGGATTATATTTTCCAATGTGCAATACTTTGCACTTATCAACATTGAATTTCATCTGCCATTTTGTTGCCTAGACACCCAGTTTTATGAGATCCCTTTGTAGTTCTTCGCAGTCAGTTTCAACTTCATTATCTTGAGTAATTTTGTATCATCTGCAAACTTTGCACTTCACCATTTACCCCTTTTTTCCAGAACTTTTAGGAATACGTAGAACAGCATAAGTCTCACTACAAATCCTTGGGGGCCACCACTATTTACCTTTCTCCATTCTGAAAATTGACCATTTATTCCTACCCTTTGTTTCCTATCATCTAACCAGTTACTGATCCATGAGAGGTTCTTCCTTCTTATCCCATGACAGCTTATTTTACATAAGAGCCTGTGGTGTGGGACCTTGTGAAAGGCTTTCTGAAAGTCCAAATACACTATATCCACTGGATTACTATGATGGGGGTACAAACCCCACTCTGGCCTGAAGGAGTTAAAGGGCAATACTGGGCCCATGTAGCGCTGCCCCTCCAGAGCTACAGAACATGCTCTGGCAGGTGAAGGAGTTGAAAAGGGAGCAACTCAGCTGGAATTAGGGGAAGAAAACAGACCTACCCCAAAGGGTCTTCGACAGGAGCACTGGAGAAGCCTCCCTGAGAGGAATAAGAATATCTGCTGAGTATGATTGGGGTTGAAGGTTTAAATTATCTTTTCTTTTTCTTTTTACCTTGTGCTGGATTTGGAGCTGGGGGAGAGAAGCAGATGGCAGGAAGTGACCCAGGGAAGGTTACTCAGAGGACACGCTAGGGTTATTCCTGGGGGAATTCTGCACCACTGCACATGAGCAGAATTTATATCTCCCGCAGATTTCTTTGCTTCCCTGCAGAAAAATTACTTTCTGGTGGGGAAGCAAAGGGAAGCCGAAAGAGCAGTCATACTACCCTCAGCAGTATGTTTTGGGTGCCCAGAGCAGCCAGCAGAGGGGTGAATCACTGTGGGGCAGGAGGCGGGCCTGGGGAAGACCTGACTGGTGGCTCCTACCCTAACCCTACCCTGTTCTGGACTCAGCTGCTAGTCCCGGCTGAGCTAGGGAGGACAGGACTTCTGCTTCCCTGTACAGGGAGCTGCACCCCAATCTGCCCAACCCCCATGCATCCAGACACCCTCAGACCCAGACCCTCCCACCGAGCCTCACTCCCTCCCTGCCCGCACTCAGAGCGTCGCCTGATGAGCCCCACTCCTCAGCACCTGAACCACCACAATGAACCACCTGCACCCGGATTCCCATCCCACTGAGCCCCAACCAGCTGCACCTGGATCCCCTCACCACTGAGCCACACTCCCCCAGCATCTGGACCCCTCCCCAAGCCCCCCACATCCAGACTCCCCCGCTGAACTCTATTCCCCCCTACCCAAACTCACGACTGCTGAGCCCCAATCACCTTCACCCGGACCCTCTTGCAGAGTCTCATTACTATTGCACCCAGAACCTCCCCCTACAAGCCCCTGTGCAGCCAGATGCCCATGCACCCAGATCCTGCACTTAGCTGCCCACACCCATATTGCCCCACACAGAACTCTCTCAACCCACACCTGGATCCCCCCACACTAAGCCCCTCCACACTTCGATCCTTCCTTGCTGAGCCTGCCTGCTTGCATCTGGCATGGAGGGATGATTCTGGGGCAGGCCCAGTCCTTGCGCTGTCTCAGAGTTGGGTGCAGCCTCACTGCTGAGTCCGCGTCCTGGGGAAAGGGGGCTGCACAGTGATCTCCCACCTCTGTGCAGCCAGTGGCCATCCCCACTGCCATGCTGGAGCCTCCACATTTATTTGACAAATAAAATTTGCAGAATTTTGCAGAAGTTTAAAATATTGTGGGCAGAATTTTCTTTTTTTTGGGTGCATAATTTTTATTTTTTTTGGTGCAGAATGTCCTCAGGAATATCGGGTGCCAGACACTGTTGAACCTCTTAGGGCCCTGGGTCGGAGGCCGGTGGAGTGGGAGTGTCCAAATTCCCCTACCAGCTGCTCCTGATGCAGACTGGTAGTAAGAAGAATGACTAGACTGAAAGATCTTCTCTCTGGGAGACAGCGCTAAGCACCTCACCTGCTGACTCGCCTCCCTTGTCCACATGTTTGCTGACAACCTTGAAAAGTTCTAATTGATTGCGGAAGCGCTATTTTCCCTTACAAAAGCCTGTTGACTCATCCCCAACATATCATGTTCATCAACGTGTCTGATAATTCTGTTCTTTACTATAGTTTCAATCAATTTGCCTGGTACTGACTTTAGGCAAACTGGCCTGTAACTGCTGAGATTGCCCCTGGAGCCTTTATAAAAATCAGTGTTACATTAGCCATCCACCAGTTACCTAGTACAGAGGCTGATTTAAGCAATAGGTTACATACCACAGTTAGTGAGTGGTTCTGCAGTTTTGTATTTAAGTTTCTTCAGAACTCTTGGGTGAATACCATCAGATCCTGTGGTTTTATTACTGTTTAATTTATCAGTTTGTTCCAAAATATTCTGTCTTGACGCCTTGATTTGGGACAGTTCCTCAGATTTTTCACCTAAAAAGAATGGCTCAGGTGTGAAAATCTTCCTCACATTCTCTGCGGTGAAGAGCAATGCAGAGAATTCATTTCGGTTCTCCGCAACATTCTTGTCATCACTGAGTGCTCCTTTAGCACTTTGATCATCCAGTGGCCGCACTGACTCTAGCAGGCCTCCTGTTTCTGATGTACTTTAAAAAAAATGCTGTTAGTTTTTATGGCTTTTGCTAGTTGCTCCTCAAATTCTTTTTTGGCCTGCCTAAGTATACTCTTACACTTGAGTTGCCAGAGTTGATGCTCCTTACCATTTTCCTCAGCAGGGCTGCTCAGAGAGGGAGGCAATTTTCCCCAGGCCCTTGGCCCCACAGGGGCCCCCACAAGAATATAGTATTCTATAGTATTGCAACTTTTTTTTATGGAAGGGGCCCCCCAAATTGCTTTGCCCCAGGCCCCCTGAATCCTCTGGGTGGCCCTGTTCTCAGTAGGATTTCACTTCCAATTTTTATAAGATATCCTTTGGCCGCTAACTGCCTCTTTTACTGTGTTGTTTAGCCACGCTGGCATTTTTGTTTTGGTCCTCTTATTGTTTTTTTATTTGGGGGTATACATTTAGATTGAGCCTCAATTATGGTGTTTTTAAATAGTTTCCATGACTCTTGCAGGCATTTCACTCTTGTGACTGTTCCTTTTAATTTCCATCAACTTATTTCCTCGTTTTTCCCCTTTTTGAAGATAAATGGTATTGTGGTGAGTTTCTTAGGTGAGTTTTCCCCCCTTCAAGGATGTTAAATTTAATTACATTACGGTTGTTTCCCCCCTTCAAGGATGATAAATTTAATTACATTACGGTTGTTATTACTAAGTGGTTCAGCTATATTCACCTGTTGCACCAGACTGTGTGCTTAACTTTGGACTACATCAAGAATTGCCTCTCCTCTTGTGGGTTTCAGGATAACTAGTCCAAGAAGAAGTCATTTATGGCGTATAGAAATTTTATCTCTGCATTATGTCCTGCAGTGATATATATGCCATCAATATGGGGATAAATGAAATCCCCCAATATTGCTGGGTTTTCTGTGTTTGTAGCCGCTCTGATCTCCCTGAGATATTCACAGTCATGATCACCATACTGGTGACGTGGTTGGTAGTATATTCCTACCGCTATACTTATGTACTTATTCAAGCATGAAATTTCTATTCATAGAATTCTGTGGTACTGTTTGATTCATTCAAGTTTTTTACTATATTTGACTCTATTTCTTTTATACATAGGGCCACTCCTCCACCAGTGTGACCTACAGTAACTCCTCACTTAAAGTCGTCCCGGTTAACATTGTTTCGTTGTTACATTGCTGATCAGTTAGGGAACATGCTCATTTAAAGTTGTTCAATGTTCCACTCTTACGTTGTTCGGCTGCCTGCTTTCTCCACAGCTGGCAGCCTCCCTACACCCCCCCAGTGCATCCTGCCCGCCGGCAGACCGCGCGGATCAACGCCTTTCCCCTCCTCCCCCAGCCTCCTGCCCACGGCAGTCAGCTGGTTTGCGGTGTTTAGGAGGCAGGAGGGACGGAGGAGGAGCAAGGATTCAGCATGCAGGCTCCCCCTCCCTCCCCTGCCTCCTGAACACCGCAAACCAGCTAATTGCCCAGGGCAGGAGGCAGGCGGGGGAGGAAAGGGGAGCCTAAGCGCTAAGTCCCCACTCCTCCCCCTCCCTCCCCTGCCTCCTGCCTGTGGCAATCAGCTGGCTTGCAGCATTCAGGAGGGAGAGGAGGAGCGAGGACGGCATGCGAGGTAAAGGGGGAGGAGGTGGGGGGGAGAAGAGACAGGTCAAGGGTAGGGGCTTGGTGGAAGCTGTGGAGTAGGTGGGACGAGGGTTGAGCCCCCTGCCCCCAGCAAAGTCAGTGCCTGTGCTTGCAAGAACAGCTAGAGGAGCAGCCGAACGATCCATCGTCTTCCACTCTCTGACTCCACCACCTCAACGAAGCTTCATACTCAGCAGTGATGATTGTAGTATTAAATTGTTTCTTTAAAATTGTTTAAAACTTATGCCTGTATTCAATTGCTTGTTTAAAATTGTTTAAAATGTATATAATGCCTTTTGTCTGACAAAAATTTTTTTTCCCTGGAACCTAACCCTCGCTATTTACATTAATTCTTATGGGGAAATTGGATTCACTTAACATCGTTTCACTTAAAGTCGCATTTTTCAGTGTTAAGTGAGGAGTTATTGTACTCTGTCATTCCTATATATTTTGGATCTGTGTCCCATTGATTATCATCATTCCACCCAGTTTCTGTGATGCCTATTATATCAATACATTAGAATCTCAGAGAATCTCATTACGAACACCAGAGTTACGAACTGACTGGTCAACCACACACCTCATTTGGAACCGGAAGCATGGAATCAGGCAGCAGGAGAGACAACAAAAAGAAAGAAAGAAAGAAAGAAAAAGAAAAAGCAAATACAGTACAGTACTGTGTTAAACATGAACTACAAAAGTAAAGGGAAAGTTTTAAAAAAAGATATAACAAGGTAAGGAAACTGTTCCTGAGTTTGTTTTATTTAAATTAAGATGGTTAAAAGCAGCACTTTTCTTCTGCATAGTAAAGTTTCAAAGCTGTATTAAGTCAATGTTCAGTTGTAAACTTTTGAAAGAACAACAATAACATTTTGTACAGAGTTGCAAACATTTCAAAGTTACAACCTCCATTCCCAAGGTGTTTGTAACTCTGAGGTTCTACTGTATCCTCATTTAATTCCAGGCACTCAGATTCACCCACCTTAGACATCCACCAGAATTGGTGAACTCACCTCTGATTTTAACTGTGCAGGGTGGGAAATGATCTCATCTTCCCAGGCCTGCAAAGATATACCAACATCCAGTGCAGACCCTGGAGGGCCACATGCTTATATCTTGTTCAAGCGAGCAACGACAGTCTGCCAAATCAAAGCATCAGTAAAGCTTTCTCCCTGTGGCTGTTGCATGCACATGTCCTGTGCAGGAGTTCAGATACCATAATGTGTGTTACCAAAATGGAGTGAACTGGGTTTTTTTTAAAGTTGCCTAGATATATATTTACATGAGTGAATGAATGATTAGAGTGTCTGGCTTCTCTTCGCACTTTAAAAAATGGTTTAAATTTATGCTTACAGGGAGCAATTACTCTGCCATCTCCTTGCTCAGCCACTTCCCTCAAGGATTATTTATTTTTCCTTTTTATCTCGTTGTTTATAAAACTTGCATAGAAAAGACTTTTACAAGGAAGGAAAAGATTGAGACGGGACGTGGGGAGGTGCAGGGAAAAACCCTGGAGGGCAAGATGGTGGCTGGAGGCCCTGCAGCTTAGAGAGTGCTACGTGTCATGGTACTGAAAATTTCTTCGGTGAAACATAAATACCTCATTGTGGAGGATAAGATAGGAGTTCCTGCTGTATCCTTGCCAGAGTGTCTTTTGAAGCCTCTGAGTCAGCAGATATGGAGACAGATTTTGGGATAGACAGAGCCTTAACAAGAGATTTTTTTGTCTTAAAGGTTTATAAAAAGTAAGCAGACCTTTGTAAATGCAGTTTTATCTATATTTATGTCCCTAGGTTCTTATATGGCCCCACCCTCAGAGTATTATATTTTAGTCTGTTATAAGTTTTATACCACCCTTATTAAAATATTTCAGGCACCTTCCCATAATGCATGAGGAGGGGCAACTAACATCTTTCCTATATGGTTTGTGCTCTCTTTCATCCTCTCCCCAGAGCAGAATTGTGTGTGCAGTGTAGTTTTTTGTTCTGGTAGGAGGTTTTGTTGTTGTTTGGATTTCTTTGATATAAGTACATGTTGATATGTTAGAGAAAGCAAGGTCCTTGCACTTCGAGCAGAAGGTAGTGAGGTTTGTGAATGTTTTGATTTAGCATACTGTTCCTCCCAAGTAATTTTTAAAAAGGACAATAATAATTCGTCACTTGCTGTCTCCGTTCCCAACCTATGCAAACCCTTTCTGTGTCGCTGTGTTGTGTCTGCATGAAGAGATTATTGTGGGAAATCTAAAATAAAGAAATGAGTTCAGCATTCAGTTCTGAATGTCCAAGGTCATTCTGATCTCCTGTGGGAGTGAGCCCCATAACGGAGGTCCAACTCTTGTGAAACTTCTGTCTCTCAAACTCATGACCATCATCCATTGTTATGGTTCCAGTAGAATTGTCATTGGAGATTATGGTCATGAATAGAGAAGCGATCTCTCAGGTAACGCATAGCCAGTTCCATGGAGTGCTTTGAAAAACACTAGTGAGACCTTGAATAGTTTTCAACAGGGAGCCATTGAAGTGACTGGAGCACTTAGGGCAGTGGTTCTCAAACTGTTTGTACTGGTGACCCCTTTTCACACAGCAAGCCTCGGAGTGCGACCCCCCTTGGGGAGAAATTAAAAACACATTTTTTATATTTAACCAGGGGTGCAGCACCCCTCCTCATTGCCCCTGGCCCCTGTGGGCTCCCCCTTTGCCCCTAACCCCTGTTATACCTGCACCCCCTCCTGTGCCCTCATGGGGAAACTGACCTGCATGCACGGAGGGGCTGGTATTGCTGCTTGCTCCCTTCTCCTATGCTGCTCTTCCAAGCACCGCTAGGCGGGCTGTGAAGCGGGAGAGTGAGGAGCAAAGTCAGGGCTCCCTGTGTCCAGATCACTTTCTCCTCCCTCCATTTTCCTCTGCCAGGAGGAAGCAAGGAGGCTCACAGCTCTGCGCTTGGCCAGCCTCGGGGCTCACAGCTCTGCATCTGGCGGTACTTCAGGTTCACAGCCCTGTGCCTGGCCAGGGTTGGGGCTCGCAGCCCCATGGTGGCAGTGCTCTGGGCTCCGTACCCCTCTCCTGGTCAGTGTCCCATGTCTTGTCGGGGTCGGGGCTCACAGCTTGCAAACCCCACATAATCATGTTGCAACCCCCTGAGAGGTTGCGACCCCTAGTTTGAGAACCAGTGACTTAAAGTATGTCTACATTGCAATTACACTCCTGTGGCTGGCCCGTGTCAGCTGACTCAGGCTGTGGGGCTTGGGCTAAGGGGCTATTTAATTGCGGTGTAGATGTTCCAGATCAGGGCTGCGGCCCAAGCTCTGGGACCCTTCCACCTCGCTGAGTCCTAGATCCCAGGCTGCTGCCTGAGCTCGAACTCTAACTGCAGTTAAACAGCCCATTAGTCTGAGTCTCGTGAGCCGGAGTCAGCTGGCACAGGCCAGCCACGGGTGTCTAATTGCAGTGTAGACATACCCTGAGATGATTTTCATGCCACCCTGTATTGCTTACGGGACAGGGGGCAGTAGTGAGTGCTACTTTAAGGTGTCTACCTTCATTCTCAAGTGTGCATTGTAATAATGTAGACTATGGGTCAACAACGATAGATAGAAGCAGATGTTCTTACGGTGATGGTTATTGGGGCACCCAGTAGCAGTTAGGTGAATTGTGACTTAGTAGTTGGTGTAGAGATGCCATTGACAGAGGGGAATGTCAGCGAGGAGGCAAATTCCATGAAGTACTTCCCTCTGACTTCTCTCAGTTCACCTTCATCCAGTTGCTCTTTATTAGGTGTTGTGAAAGGGAGAGATGGTGCTGTATGCATCTGATGTAAAGTAAGTATAGAATTAGACAATTTTACTTCTTGTCTTTAATGATGATTTATAGCTAAATGAAAATCTATGTTTTATCTCTGAATAGTAAAAGTGTTTTTTAGGGCTAGCTCAAATAACAGTTGTAAATTTTAATTTTATCTCCTTTTTTATTTTTTCCCAAATTATATCGTGTATATTGCATAAGATAACAGTTTGCACTTTTATATAAAAGTGCTTTCCCCCACAAGGATCGCCACAGTGCTTGGAAAATATTGTGGCCCAGTCCTGCATGGGCATTGTTTCTGCACCTCCTGCTGAAACCCATAGGAGGCCTGTACATGGAGGGCTGGTAGGGTGTCACCCTTGATTAATTATGCTTCATGATACCTCTGTGAGTTATTAAGTATTCATAGATTCTAAGGCCAGAAGGGACTATTGTCATCATCTAGTTTGACCTCCTGCATAACACTGGCCAGAGAATTTCACTCAGTGATTCCTTCATCAAGGCCGTGCCTTCTGTATGAGTTAGAGCGTATCTTTTAGAAAGACATGCAGGAATTTCAAGTGGCAAAGAGTCCACCGTATGCCTAGGTAAGTTGTTCCAATGGTTACTTACCTTCCTTGTTAAAATATTCCACGTTATTCCTAATCTGAATTTGTCTAGCTTTGGCCTCCACCCATTAGATCTTGTGATGCCTTTGTCTGCAATTTAAAGAGCCCTCTACTATCAGAAATCTTCTCATGTATACACTTATAGATCATCATCCGGTAAACTTCTTTTGGACAAACTAAATACATGAACTTTAATCTGTGAGGCAAGTTTTTCCAGATCTCATATCCTTCTTGTAGCTCTTTTTGGAACCATTGTTAGTTTGTCAACATCTTTTTAAAGTGTGGACACCAAAACTGGACAAAGTATTCCAGGAGTGGTTTCACCAAGGCCATGTACTATAGTAATAACATCTTCCTACATCTACTCAATACTGCTCTTCTTATTCATGCAAGGGTCATATTTACACTTTTAGCCTCTGCATCACACTGGGAATGCACATTTAGGTGGTTAGCCAGATAGGTAAACTATGGCACAAAAAGCTAAAGGATTTATGCATGGCTATACGAGTCTGTATTAAAGCTAAGAAGATACTCTACAAGTCCTGACTCCTTGTCCATGGCTCTAACCACTTACTTCCTCCTCATTGTGTATTTCAAAACAGAACTTTAATTTTTAACAGGATCTCTAGAAGTTATGGCTAAAAATGAAATGTGTGCAAAGAGTGTGGTTTTCTGAGAAAAGTTATTTAATCTGAAAAAATCAATTTAGGAAGCAGAATATCAAGAGGGTAGAGAGAAATACAGTGGTTTAGAAGCATAAATATGAATAGAACTCAAGGAACATTATTCTAATTAGTGAAATTTTTATTACAGAGCATCTCAGTGTAAAAAGTAATGTTCTTATGTCTTATCACACTACTATTCTTCACATTTATCTTGCTGAACAGAGCCTAAATATAAACTATAAATAACAAGTACTTTAGAGATAGCTTTTCTGACTCAAGATAAAATTGAAAAATCAACCCGGTAGTATTTTTTTTTTAAGAGAGTCGCAGTAGAGATGCAGCTGACTTTGTTCTTATTGCCCCATTTCTCTCTTTTTTTTTTACAGTATATGGTGGCAATATCTGTATATGATTTTCTGTGTTTATATTCTGCTTTTTGTACATTTACATTTCAAGATGCTTGCCAATGTCCATATAAATATGATTGTTTCCAACGTCACCGCTACTGACTGCATAGTCAGTAACAAGTATAAAAGCTTTCACCATAAACAATGTTTTCCACATATACGTTGCCAGACAACTGTAGAACAAGAAAAAGGCTATATCCTCTCAAACAGCAGCATTTACAGAGCTTTCTGCAGCTGGTACTGCCATGCATCTTGGTATTAAGGATTATTCAAATGAGTACACTTTGTTCTGTTTGGGAACAAATAAAGCATATTCCCCTGACACAATCCCTGCTGGGTCCATGTGCAGAACTCACTGTGCTGAAAGAATTAACTAGGATGGTTGTGATAAGATTTAAAACTGTATAACTTGTGGGCCAGATTTTCAGAGGTGATGAGTACTTGTCCTCAGCATCTATTGACTGGTTGTTGCATGTGCTCAGGATGCCTGTAAATCAGGCTCTGCTTCTTTATGGCCAGATCTTGTAAGGGACTACAAGCATTCTGGGATGTGCTGACCCACCTTAGACTCCCAGTGAAGTTATGGGAGCTGAGGGCACTCAGCCCCAATCTGGACTGGGCCAGCAGTGCCTTAAAGGCTATTCCCAGAGTGACATTGGTGCCTGAGGTGATCCCGCTCTCTCTCCTAGCTACAGCGTGAATGCCTGCTATGAATAGGGGGCAAAAATTCACACAGAAGAGACTAGTAGTAGGCACACTCCTTCAAAAACATCAGGCCCCAGTGTATCTCTCCCCAACCTGTGGTCACAGTCCCATGTTCTGTGGGAAACGGAACAGGAGCTTCCAGCCCCCACAAGCAGCAGTAATGGTGCAAGGAATGTGAGGTCCAGTCAGCACCATCCCATACCACACCCTTCACACATACTTTTATGCTGGTTGTTTGGTGCCCTCACTTCTTATTCTTCTCTTTTGCTAACTCTCCCTGCCCCCATGGGTCCTTTCCCTCCCACTTGTACTTTCTCCACACCCACTTACCCTTCCTTCCTCTTTTCCACCTGTTGACCCAGCACCTCCTGCCATAAACACATAAAAAAAAATGAGGCTAACAGGTCACAGACCCACCAAGACGTGGATCATTCCGTTTGTATATTGCGTGCTTTTGCCTTGCCCTTTGATGGTTGCCTTTAAAGATTTTAAGCTCTTCAGAGTTGGGATTTTTGTCTGTGGCTGTGCATTGCTTAGCACAGTGAGGCCCCCATCCGATTTTGAGGCCTTTGGGTGCAACCATAATTATGTCAATAATATTCACTAGGACTGGCCAAATTCTGAATCGTTTCCTCCAGCAGTTGATCTTTTGATATATGGATTGTTGTGATGAAGAGGCTAAACTTATACGTTTGGGACCATCCAGCCCACTGTTTTAAATATACACATGCAGACAAAGATTTCTCTGCTGAATTTTCCATGCTAGGTAGTTGTTCTCTTGAGGCTCAGGGATGAACTCGAATGCACTAAACCTAGTTTGTCATATATTAGGTGGAAGCAGCATAACAGTCAAAGGGAATCTAATGATGGGTACTTAATTTAAGCATCAGCATAGTCCTTATAAGGCGTGTTATTAAAATGTGGTATAAGATGCAGAATTTGTTTTGAAAATATTAATGGAGATTGCATGGTGATTCATTAACACTTTTGCATTTGACAATTGAGTGGAAGGATGCAAACATGCAACAATAATTTTCCCACTGAGAAATGGCAGAGTTGTAATCAGTTTCATCTTCCTCATTCTGTGGTTGCTATGTGATATGAGTCTGCACCTCCACTTACTATTGAGATTTGTTCTGTGGTTTTAAGGTCAGACGTACAATCAGACACAGTCTTTGTTAAATGTATTAGTAATCTTTTTACACCCTTCAGGCCATTTATGGAAAGAGTCACCACTAAATGAAACTTTAGACAATTCATAATCTTTGTTGTCTAATGTGGTCCTGCAGGAACACTGGGGAACTGGCCAACATGCTGAATTAGCCTTGGTTCATGACCTATATAGTCGTTCGAATTTTGTAAATAAATAGTTCAGGGCCAAAACCTGACTCCTGATAGCAGTACATTGCCAGAAAAAGGATTACAATAGATTCATTCAATGTACTGCACATTTGCCACAGCTGGATTTTTATGATGTAAGAAAGTTGTTGAAAATTGCACAAAGGATATTCTCTGTGGAGGCACAGACACTGGTGCAGTTACGTTCTGCAATATTGAAGTGGAAGAGATCGCTGTCATAGTTCAGTGCATTGGTGCACAGTTTGCAGGCACACCACATTGTGCAAATAATAAAGCTATAGTTAGTAATTAAGTTGTTATGCCAAACTTGTAATTACTGTTTATGCAACAAATTATTCCCACATAACACTAAGAATTATAGATACGAGCAGTTCTGAATTTTCTCATTTTCTTCAACTGTGAGTTCTCCTGCATGTTTACTCTGTATTGCCCAATGCAGAGGTTTGTAGTGTGTCATGCCTCTGGAATGTAGTTCTCTTCTGTTGCAAGAAAATATGTGGAATAGCAGGAGTTGAGACTGTTACAATTTTAGGAACTTTTATGTTTAACATATTACTAGGGAAAAATATTGTTTCAGGCTACATACAGATTTCCATACAAATATGAAAGCCTGAAAGTTTGACTGGAAACCACTAATGAATTTTAGCTGCTGTTCTCTCTCTGTCTGCATGCCACAGATGGTGATGGTGATGGTGAGTTACCCACAGCTGATGGTGGGCTGTGGGTAACTCAGCTTGGAAAAATTATATGTTTTAAAAGATGGCGTGTAGAGTTCATATTGGTGTGATACTTCCTTTCTACTTAGATTGTAATACTCTGCAGATCAGGGACTGTCTCTTTGTGCAGCCCCTAACATGATGGGGCTCGGATCTCAGCTAGGGCCTCTAGGAGCTAGTGAAATATATACAATACTAATAATTTTTGTAGTGTGACCATTCAGTTAGAGCTACAATATTCCCTCCACAAGACCATAAAGCTACTTCTTCATTGATTACCATCTATTGAAGAATTTTAAAAATGAGCATAGGACCAATCCTGCATGGTGCCAAGCACACTCCATTTACATTGGTTTCAATAGCAGTGTTCCTTGCTGAATTGAGCTCCAAAGTCTGACAGGGATCTGTTTACTAGGGTCAAGATATGGGATTTATTTTGGCTGGATCTGCTTTTCTTCTGAAATGTTTCAAATATTTTCAGTTTGGGAGGCTCACGCTTTTCTAATTTCTAACTTTCAGTGGAGTGGTTAATGTTTGGTCTGATGTTAGATGTTATGGTGGTGATAACAGTGATAGAAAAGGCAAACTGTTCCATATTTTTCATCTGTCCTATTTCTAATGTGCCTGACAACTCCTAAATAATTTATTAGATGTCATTAAAAGCAATTTTCCCAAAAAATTAACATCCTCGCTTACAGATGATTGCCCTAAACAAAAGAGCCCATCCAAAACAATGCATAAATTAGGGCTGTCAAGCGATTAAAAAAATTAATTGTGATTAATTGCACTGTTAAAGAATAACAGAATACAATTTATTTAAATAGTTTTGGATGTTTTCTATATTTTTTAATATATTGATTTAAATTACCACACAGAATACAAAGTGTCCAGTGCTTACTTTATATTATTATTTTTATTACAAATATTTGCACTGTGAGAAACAAAATAAATAATATTTTTCAATTCATCTAATACAAGTACTGTAGTGCAATCTCTTTATCATGAAAGTTGAACTTACAAATGTAAACTTATGTAAAAAAGACTGCACTCAAAGATAAAACAGTGTAAAACTTTAGAGCCTACAAGTCCACTCAGTCCCACTTCTTGTTCAGCCAATTGCTCAGACAAACACGTTTGTTTACATTTTCAGGAGGTAATGCTGCCTGCTTTTCATTTACAATGTCACCTGAAAGTGACAATGGGTGTTTGCATGGCACTGTGGTAGCCGGCATCGAAAGATATTTACATACCAGATGCTCTAAAGATTCATATGTCCCTTCATGCTTCAACAACCATTCCAGAGGACATGCATCCATGCTGATGACAGGTTCTGCTCGATAATAATCCAAAGCAGTGCAGACCAACGCAAATGCATTTTCATCATCTGAGTCAGATGCCACCCGCAGAAGGTTGATTTTCTTTTTCGGTGGTTTGGTTCTGTAGTTTCCACATCAGAGTGTTGCTTTTTCAAGGCTTCTGAAAGCATTCTCCACACCTCGTCCCTCTCAGATTTTGGAAGGCATTTCAGATTCTTAAACCTTGGATCAAATGCTGTAGCTATTTTTAGAAATCTCACATTGGTACCTTTTTTGCGTTTTGTCAAATCTGCAGTGAAAGTGTTCTTAAAATGAACATGTGCTGGATCATCATCCGAGACTGCTATAACGTGAAATATATGGCAGAGTGAGGGTAAAACAGAACAAGGGACATACAATTCTCCTCCCAAGGAGTTCAGTCACAAATTTAATTAACACATTTTTTAACGAGCGTCATCAGCATGGAAGCATGTCCTCTAGAATGGTGGCCGAAGCAGGAAGGGGCATATGAATGTTTAGCATGTAAATACCTTGCATTGACGGCTACAAAAGTGCCATGCCAACACCTGTTCTCACTTTCAAGTGACATTGTAAATAAGAAGCGGGCAGCATTATGTCCCATAAATGTAAACAAACTTGTTTGTCTGAGCAATTGACTGAACAAGAAGTAGGACTGAGTAGATTTGTAGGCTTTAAAATTTTATATTGTTTTGTTTTTTTGAGTGCAGTTATGTAACAAAAAAAATCTACATTTGTAAATTGCACTTTCACAATAAAGAGATTGCACTACAGTACTTGTATGAGGTGAATTGAAAAAAACTATTACTTTTATCATTTTTACAGTGCAAATATTGTAGTAAAAAATAATAATATAAAGTGAGCACTGTATGATTTGTATTCTGTGTTGTAAATGAAATCAATATATTTGAAAATGTAAAAAAATATCAAAAATATTTAATAAATTTCAATTGGTATTCTATTGTTTAACAGTGCGATTAAAAGTGCGATTAATTGTGATTAATTTTTTAAATCACGATTAATTTATTTTAGTTAATGGTGTGAGTTAACTGCGATTAATTGACAGCCCTCATATAAATACAGTTTAGGACAGATGTATCAGTCAGTCAAAATAATCTGCTCATGATCTAAGCACCCTGCACTGCAGGGGAGTAGATGGGAGTTAAGAGTGCTCAGCTCATTGAAAATTACACCCAAATTATGCCCTCTTCTGTGTGCTGTGTTGTTGATTTGGTTTTTTGGAGGGATAGGCAGCATTTCAGTGAAATACCAATACACATTGCTGGCACCTGTATCATGCTTTTTAATTCACTGCAACTGATTTATTCTTATCAAAACGTTATACTGTACTGCTTTGTAGATTTACAATAATTTCAAAATAAAAAGGATTGCATAACATTTGTTAGCCTACATTTAAGACTGTTGTGTTGATGTTTTAGTTATAGCAAGAGATGAATGAAGTAGATGAAGTTGAATGAAATTAAATTAATCTTAACACCTTGTAAGTTTCTTTTTAAAATCAGTGAGTGTTACATTATGAAATGAGGATTTATGTGCTGCCAACTGCCTAGCATAGACATATATAGAACAAAATTCCCATATACTGGTGCCTCTGCAGCAGGTACCTCCTTACTAAATTGCTTGCAAGTGTGGCTTAGTGGGAAGAACTGTAAACTGGGAATCAGGTCTGTGTTCTTATTCTAACTCTGCTTCTGACTTGCTGTGTGTGAGTGTGGACATGTCATGTTTGGACATGATGCTCCAACTCCCATCAAAGTTAATGGAATCTTTCCATTAATTTCAGTAAGAGTTGAACTGAATCTGTAACCTATTTGTTACCTCCTTTTCCCCATCTGCAGTTCCTCAGTTCTAATTTTTAAAAAGTGACAAATTGTCTCACTTAATCAAATTGACAGCTTGGAGGCCAGCAAATAAATTCAGTATTGTTTAATACCTTATACTTTTCATTCTTCTAAGAGCACCGCTGTATTTCTCCACCTGCTGAATGAAAATTCTTAAGTATGTAGTTAGACCCAGTAGTTAAACTTGCAGATATGTTCAGAGACGACAGAATGCAAAGTACAAAAGGATTTATGGCTGGCATACTGACTCCTGTGGGGATGCACCAGTACTAATGAGGCAGAACGTGGTATAGTATAATCTTGCTGTTAGCAAAAGCTTTCCCCTTTAGCCTGGAAAGCTGAAAAGTTAGAGGAGACCTCAGTGATCTACTCCGAATTTTGATTCTCTTGTGTCTCCTTTTTCCCTCTTGCACAATATGTGAACAAGCTGATACTCAGATGAAAGTGCACTGAATACATAAAAAGAAATAAACCTCATGTTCTTAATCCTGAAAGGTTCTGAGCACCCTCAGCTCCACGGGAAGTGAAGGTGCTGAGCAGTTTGCAGGATTACATCCTAGAAAATGAACACGTGGAACTGGCTGCAGCAAGAGATTATATGGGGAAGTACAGCGGGTGGATTTTTAAAAGATATTTTAAGACTATTTTAATAAAATATATAGCCATGCCAGTTAATAATAATTAAATTGTTACTGTATGAACTAATCATATGCATTAGGTAAGGAAAGAATCCCCACCACAGGCACTGACTTTTTTTTTTTTGCTGGTGGCTGCTTTTGGAGTCGGGTGACAAGAGGCAGGACGGGGCCTCAGGGGGAAGAGGCAGAGTGGGGTCGGGAAGAGGTAGAGCGAGGGAAGGGCCTTAGGGGAAGAGGCACAGTGCTGGTGGGACCACGGGGGAAAGAGGCAGAGTGGGGTGGGGCCTCAGGGCAGAGTGCAGATGGGGCCACAGACCAGGCACTGGTGGCTCCCCCACTTCTTGGGAACTCCTGGCAGCGGCACTCCAAAGGCGACGGGCCAGCATGCCTCCAAAGGGAGGCACATCACATACTGCATTTCTTGCCCCCGCCCCAGCCTCTTATACCCACCGCCCATGCTATGATTCGTGGGTGCTGAGCACTCCTATTTTTTTCAGTGGGTGCTTGAGCCAAGAGCCATGGAGTCAGTGCCTATGGAGTCAGTGCCTATGGTCCCCACCACTACTCCTGAAGGTACGTTGCAGTACTACCTGAGTGTATTATGGTTTCCTCTGAAAAATCTATTGGTCACTTCTAGAAGTGGGAGTCCAGTCAATACAGAGGGTGATGTAACTTGGTATGGTAAATCTTTTATTCTCTGAAGAATATAAATGGTAGTGTAAATAGGGGAAACTGCCCGAAGTGGAGAAACAATAATACAAATACGGTGTTTAAAAAATTGTATTAGCTAAATATGTCATCGAGCAGCACAGAACTGTCCCTTGTGATGGGAGATTTGGGCAATGAGAATTGAGTGTGCTACTGATGATAACAGAAATTCTGTTTTTGGTCTGTTGTGACCAACTATCACAGAAGAGCAATTAGGGAACACTGTTACATTACTACCCATTATTTCAGAGCTACTTTAGAGTCTGCTAGTATTTCCACAGTAAACCTATTTCTAAGGGTTTATGACTTGGCATTAAAAATGTGTATCTCAGCAAAAAGACATTTAGCCATTTAAGAAATTACATGGATGGAAGCAGAAGTTCACCAATACAGTATCACATGAGTCAATCCAAGCGAATGCATAAGCTCTTCAAGTCCAGAATAGTCTCTTGCTATGGAGGCCCCAATCCTTATTGAACCTCTGGCCCCTACTGTTTGCTATAATTATGTAGGTTTAGGAAGGAGGAAGGACCGTTTAGCGGTGAATCCCTTGCCTGGTACTTGAGACCTGAGTTTGATTACCTGCTCTGCCACAGACTTCCTTTGTAACCTTGGGCAAATCACTTAGTCCTTCTGTGTCTCATTTCCTCAGCTGCAAAATGGAAATAATAGCACTTCCCTACCTGCTGTGGTCCTGTGAGGAAAGACATTAAAACTTGTGAGGTGCTGTGGTAATGAGTGCCATAATAGCATCTTACATAAGGAAGGTGATTCCAAGTGCTATTTGATCTTCAGTCATAAAATACTGAAAGTTAGATGTGGGTAACACTGGCATGTTTAGTTAGGGCACAGTCCTGTGGTATTCTGCAAGTGGAACTCCTGGTTCCTTGGACAGAGTGTTTGCAGGATCAGACCAACGTGTTTTCAGAACAGAAAGAAAAAATATCTTTGACTCATTTAGTACATCCCTGTCACAGAAGCAGGGTGGGGGGGAATTCTGAAGCCTTCTGCAGGGATAGTGATATTATACAGCAGAGTTTAATGCTACTTAAATTCTGGCTAATTTTTCTAATCCAAATCCAGCTCAAGAGGGGGAAAAAAGCAAACCAGAAAACATCCGTGGACACATAAAATGACTTGTAGACCAAAGTCCCTGCTGATTCCATTGTACTTAGTGACACAATAGGCTGAAATCATTATAGGCCAATGGGTTTATCAACGCTCTTTGGAAATTAGCTAAATCTGGATTAATATAACTGACCATAACAGCTCAGATATGGCCTGTAGGGTAAATAATTTCTGTTTGAAAAATACCATACAATCTATTTGCATAATCACCTTTCTTAAAGAAAAGGAGATTTTTCTCCCATGTATTGGGATGCACTAACCCAACCTTCCTCAAAGCATCCTTTAGGCCTGGCATGAAATGGGAGCTGTCTGGGATATAGTTACATTTTTTAAAAAAATGCAGCTAAAAATGCAAACACGGTAAACCCACCGGGTGCAATTGAAAAGCAAAACAATCCGAAGTTAAACCTAACATTATGGGTGAAATCCAGACTCCTGTTAAGTCAATGGCAAAACTCCCAGTGACTTCAGTGTCTTTGTTGTGATGAGCCTAATTCTATCAGGTGCTGAGATCTGCTGAGAGTTGCTGAGCACCTTTTTCTTCCATTGACTTCAGTGGGAAATTAACCTCTCAGGACCAGACCCTAAGTGTTGGGATCAGTGCATAATGGTTTGTACCATATGTGTTGTCGTACAGTGAGATGAGTAATTATGCTGGCGCTGTGATACTAAAGTGACGGGTGCAGTAGAAACAGGGGTGAAAGTAACTTAAAGGACTTACCGGTACACCGGAGTCCTGAGCGGGGGCGGGGCCTCACCCGGAAGAGGTGGGGGCTCAACTGGAAGAGGCGGGGCCTTTCAAGATTTAAAGGGCTTCAGCCACCACGGAGCTCCAGGTCCTTTAAATCACAGAGGGAGCCCGGCTGCTGGAGCCCCGGTGGGAATTTAAAGGGCTCAGGGCTCCCCGCAGCATCCGGCGCTCTGGGACCTTTAAATCTCCACCCAAGCCCAGCTGCTGGAGCTCCGGTGGGGATTTAAAGGGCCCAGGGCTCCCTGCAGTGACGGGGGCACCAGGCCCTTTAAATCCCTGCCCAAGCCCAGCTGCCAGAGCTCCGGCAGAGATTTAAAGGGCCTGGGGATCCCCACAGCAGCCAGAGCACCAGGCTGTTTAAATCCCCGCCCGAGCACGGCTGCCAAAACTCGCAGTGGCTGGAGCCCTGAGCCCTTTAAATCACCACTGCGGAAGCCGGTCCAGTCCGGCATGGCGTACTGCTCTTGCCGGACTGGAATGGCTTACTTTCACCTCTGATTAGAAATACCCTAGACAGATGCTGAGGGAATGTTACTGAATGTTCTGAGCACAGTGTGGGATTAGCGTTAAAGCCTCGCTAATATTCATTACTGTGGTATCTACCATAATAACAGAACTTTCTTTTCCTTCTCCACTCACTCTTTTCAGCTCCCAGACTGAGTCACTGGTACCAGGTGTCCCTATGGGAGTGGTGGGGGTGGAATCACTCGGTAGCTGCTATTTCAGCTTATATTCTGTAGCCCTCGTCCCCCTTGTCCAGATTCCTCTGACAGTGCCCCATTCCCAGCTACCCCAGGGCATAGCAATGACCCTGCAGCTCTCTGGAAGTGTGCACCCCCTGTGCTGGCCCACAGGATCCTGTCTCTCCTCTCCCCTACTGCAGGGGTTCTGTTGTTTTGGGGAATTCACTTCTCCCACAGAGGAGAATTCAGGATTTGGGTCATCGTGTTTGAATTAGTATTTTCAGCATTAATTCTGCTGAAGATGCTTGTACTATCTTCTTTTTCAAAGGCTGAATATTAAGTATGTCAGGTCCTACTACTAATACAGTGATTGCAAATAAACAGCATGTAACTGAGTGTTTTCACAGGGGAAACAAGTCAGAGTGCTTAAAACAGTGTTTACCAAGTTTGTCTTCATTGCCTTTTTCTCTATACAAATGTGAAGCTTATTTATCACTCATGGAGTCTGTGCATGTAGTTTTATATTGTTACAGGTTTATGAAGTCTATTGTCAGGAATATAGTCTGTTATTGTCAGGCACCAAAACTTACATTTGGCTTACAAACAGCCAGGTTCCTACCTTACACTGGGTAAGTATGGCGTTAAAGTCCATATACACTGATTCCAGATTCACTGATCTCTAACAAACAACTTTACCAGCTTTAACTTACATATTTTATAGACCCTCAGAATGAAATTGAAAAAACTACTCTTGCAGGGAACCTCAACCAAGTCTTGTCATTAAAATGATGCCTTTTCAAAGTGGTGGGTCACAGTTGAGCTGGTACAGTAATATGTGGTTTTTACATTTGATTTGTTTTAAGATTATGAAACTTTCTCTTTTTATCTCTTGCTTGTTTATATTTCTTTATATATATATATATATATACACACGTACACATATAAAATTAAACTTAACATATAATGGACACAGTTCTTAAAGTCACAGCAGGAAAAATTCCCATTGATATAGGGAGCTATTCTGAGTAAGGAGTACAAGGCTGAAGTCAGCATCTTTGTAATGTATTTTCCAGTTCACTGGTGGGAGACCCACTAGCTGTGGATGCAGATATCAATATTTGGCAGCAAAAGAACAGATTTCTACATGAAAGTTGAGAAGTTTGCTAGAACACCTTTTTATTTTATAATAAAATAATAATAATAATATAAAGAAAAAAGAGTGGATTAATAGTATAATAATTAAAGGATATAGGGTATAATAATGATAATAAAAGACTGTTTATTAGAAATTGCTTCTTTCTAGGATTAAACTAGCTAGGCTCTGTGAGTTCAAAGTTAAAAAAACATAAACATCTGTCTGCAGTGCATCTGTCTGCAGTTTAATCTCACTGTGACTGGTTGAATCACAGAAACCCCCTTGGGAGCTGCCAACTGATGTGTCAAAGCTACTTCTGCCCCTGCTTTCCCTGCCAGCTTGGGACCGCAGCACCCTGTCTTGCTGAGCCAGACATGCCCATCTGGTCCAATACAGACTCAGAGTCTGAATTACTCGCCCCAAAGCTGCAGACTTGACTGAAAGCAGCTAAGAGAAGTGTTCTTATCTTTAACACTCAGATGCCCAAGTCCCAGTGGGGTCTAAACCCTAAATAAATCCATTTTACCCTGTATAACGCTTATACAGGATAAACTCATGAATTGTTTGCCCTCTATAACACTGATAGAGAGATATGCACAGCTGTTTCCCCCCTCCCCCCCCACAGGTATTAATACATACTCTGGGTGGGTTAATAGGTAAAAAGTGATTTTATTAAATACAGAAAGTAGGATTTAAGTGGTCCCAAGTAGTGACAGACAGAACAAAGTGAATTACGAAGCAAAATAAAATAAAACATGCAAGTCTGAGTCTAATACAGTAATACAACTGAGACAGGTAAAAATTTTACCCTGAGAGATGTTTCAATAAGTCTCTTTCACAGATGGGACACCTTGCTAGTCTGGGCACCAGTGATTTCACTAGACCCCCCCCCCAAGGGGGTGTATACCCCCCTTGAATTTCCCCAACACCCCTCCTAGTTTTGTGAGCTAGTTACATACCAATTTAGTGACTGTTTGGAAATCTGAATTTAAACTGAAACATTAATACACACTTTAAAATCTTATACAGTGTATGATAAAATATGTGTATCTGAAAAAGTATAATAGATTTGAAAAGTATGAACATAGACTAGCTTCCTTGCTTCCTTATACAGCTGTTGTTTTTTATGATGTCAGTGCATTCATTTCAATGATGTTGGCCAACCTAATAATTTCAAATGATGATTTGTAAGCAAAGTCTAAATGAGCTCTCCCTGACAGCTAGTGATGAGCTGGGGCTGTGGGGAAAGGCTTCAAGGCCAGATTATATTGACAGTTACACCTAATCTACCTAGGTATCCAGCAAACAGATCTGTGTTGTCCAAGTGACAGATTTTGGCTGGGGTTGGGTTACAAACCACTTGAACGTGGGGGAAACAGGGGACGAAATGTTGTTCTTATTGTATGAGTAAAGGACAGTAGAACTGTACTTAGCCTGTGATGATTTGAAGGCATCAAGAGAGAGGGTAGGGACCCGTCCCTCTCCACTGTTTAAAGTTAGAGCTGATTAGGCTCCATAGAGAGTCTTTTGTTCTCTTAAGTGACCACTGCAGCTGAAATCACTAACAATCTGGTCTAAGTGCTTAGTCCTGTTGTGGGGACAGCGTTTTTGTGTAAGAGACAGTCCAGACTGCACAGCAGTGAGCAAGGTCCCGCACTGAGAGCTCAGCTGAAATCACTGAGAGCTGGTGGAACCTCAAGAGACCAACTCGCAGAGGTCACAGTGGCAGGTGGCAGCAGGTGACTGGCCGGGGCCATTGGCAACAGAGCAGTGGAGTGAACGGTGGCACAACGAACAGATGTGGCCAGAGCGAACAGTGAGCAGCTGGAGGAACAAACAGGGTGCCTTCTTTTCCCCCAACGGGAAGGTGTACTCATGTGAAAGCACCTAGGAACTCTGAGTCTCCACTGACCAAGGACAACACCGGTGAGTGGAGTGCGGTGGAGGGAAAAGTGAGGGGCATGTTAAATAAACATTTGTTTGTTGGACTATATTTTAGTACTTTGCTCCAGAATCCTAGATTTGTGACTGGGAATGGAAACTTATATAAATACGTTTCCTAGTAAGCCAAGATTTTTAAAATGCATTATTTGCCAAGGTTGTTATCTCACATTGTTTCTATCTTGGGAGGTCATTATGTTGGGGAGTTTCTGTACTAAACATTTTTATTATTATAATTAATTTTTACATAAGAATGGTCATACTGGGTCAGACCAATGGTCCATATAGCCCAGTACCCTGTCTTACAACAGCGGTCAAGGCCAGGTGCTTCAGAGGCAATGAAAAGAACAGGTAATCATCAAGTGATCATCTCCTGTTGCCCACTCCCAGCTTCTGGCAAACAGGCTAGGGACACTCAGAGCATGGTGTTACATCCCTCCCCATCCTGGCTAATAGCCACAGATGGACCTGTTCTCCAGGAATTTATCTAGTTCTTTTGATAATCCTGTTATAGTTTCGGTCTTCACAGCATCCCCTGGCAAAGAGTTCCCTGGGTTGACTTTATATTGTGTGAAGAAGTACTTCCTTTTGTTTTTTTAAAACCTGCTGCCTATTAATTTCATTGGGTGACTGCTAGTTCTTCTGTTATGTGAAGGATTAAATAAAATTTCCTTATTCACTTTCTTCGCACCAGTCAAGATTTTGTAGACCTCTATCATATCCCCATTAGTCATCTCTTTTCTAAGCTGAAAATTCCCAGTCACTTTAATCTCTCCTCCTGTTTCATACGCCTGATCATTTTAGTTGCCCATCTCTGTACCTTTTCCAATTCCAATATATATATTTTTAGGATGGGTGACCAGATCTGCACACACTATTCAAGGTGTGCACGTACCATGGATTTATATAGAGGCAATGTGATATTTTCTGTCTTATTATCTATCCCTTTCTTAATGATTCCCAACATTGTTTGCTTTTGTGACTGCTGCTGCACATTGAGTGGATGTTTTCAGAGAACTATCCACAATGACTCCAAGATCTCTTTCATGAGTGTTAACAGCTAATTCAGATGCCATCATTTTGTATGTATAGTTGAGATTGCTTTCCCATGTGCATTACTTTGCATTTATCAACACTGAATTTAATTTGCCATTTTGTTGCCCAGTCACCCAGTTTTGTGAGATCCCTTTGTAGCTCTTCGCAGTCTGCCTGGGACTTAACTATCTTGAATAGTTTTGTATCATCTGCAAATTTTGCCACCTCACTGTTTACCCATTTTTCCAGATGAATATGTTGAACAGTACTGGTCCCAGTACTGACCCCTCAAGGATACCACTATTTATCTCTCTCCATTCTGAAAACTGATAATTTATTCCTACCCTTTGTTTCCCATCTTTTAACCAGTTACTGATCCATGAGAGGACTTCCCTCTTATCCCATGATGGCTTACTTTTCAAAAGTCAATTTAAATTAAATACATTTTTTTAAATTTTTTTTTTTTTTTAGAAATCTAGATCTGTTATGTGTTTTGGTGTAACTTGCATTTTCCTTACGTTAAATTTGCATAATCCTAACAAAACATTTACTTTATTCATATCTCTTTTATATATCTCATTGGACCTGACACCCTCCCATGTAAATTCGAACACCTCCCCTAATTTCAATTCCTGGGGAAGCCGCTGCTGGGCACAGTCCTTTCCCCGGTACAGCCCTTGTTCCAGCTCAAGTGGTAGCTAGGGGATTCCTCATGATGGCTGCCTACTTTGTTCTGTTCCAGTCCTTGATATATCTTTTGCATAAGGCGGGAATCCTTTGTCCCTCCCTGGGTTCCCACCCTCCTTCTCAATGGAAAGACACCAAGTTAAAGATGGATTCCAGTTCAGGTGACCTGATCACATGTCATTGCAAGACTTCATTACTCACTTGCCAGCACAAACGTATACAGGAAGACTTACAGGTAAAACAGAGCCATCTGCAGTCAATTGTTCTGGTTAATAGGATTCATCAAGATTCCAAATCACCATTAATGGCCCACACTTTGCATAATTACAATACGCCCTCAGAGTTATATTTCATATTTCTAGTTTCAGATATAAGAGTGGTTACATTTATACAAATAGGAGGATCACACTCAGTAGTTTATAAGTTTTGTAATGATACCTTACAAGAGACCTTTCGTATGAAGCATATTCCAGTCACTTTAGCATAGTTTTATAAAATCATACAGAGTGCAACATCACACTCACATTAAGCCATTAATCTCACATTTAATTCATCTTAATTAATTTGATTAATTTCACATGTTCCCTAGAATTCTTTCATTGAGCAATGTGTTTTGTTCCCCCATCCATGCAGAGCTTGCTATGGGTTCAAATTGCTAAATGTTCAACTCCTGTGACATGTTGGGGCACAGGGTGACCTGTGTCAAGGCTGTGGGACTCCAGACTAGATCCCAGCTCTCTTTGGTCCCCCAACAGTGAAACGCTGATGGAACTTTGCCACCCATCCAGGAATCCTTCACTGTCTTTCCAAGTGCTTATGTAGGAGGTTTCCATTGCAGAGGGTGAACCCAAACAAGTTGACAGCTTCAAGGTGAGTATTCACTTGTTCACATGTCCCACTGGTTTGAGTGGGGAGAGACACAATGATAGGCAGAGCAGACATCATCTCAGTCCTATCCTGTGCAGTGAAATCCCACAGAACATGTGTGAGATGATCCTGGCAATGAAACTGTGGATGTGATCTGCTGCCTCTGCTTCCCCCAAAGCATAGTTCACTTGTAGCCTTTGCTCATGGAAGTAGGAGGGGATGGTCTGGCTCCAAAAAGGAACACTTTAGGATTAGTAATCCCCTCCTTTCTGAGTTCCTGGCATATTTTTGTATAAGAGCCGCATCATGGATTATAATGTCACCAGGATCCGTCCGTGGAGTTATTTATCTGCAATTCTATTCCCCGTTGGTTAGTCTCGCTTTACTCCATCTTCTGTGATGCTGAATGATTCTGATTATTTGGGGTCAGCTCACCAGCTGATGTAAATTGGTGAAGTGCCAGTGAAATTAATGGGGCTTTGATAGGGTTGCCAACTTTCTAATCGCACAAAACTGAACACCCTTGCCCGGCCCCTTCCCTGAGGCCCCAGCCCTTCCCCAAGGCCACACCCCCTGCTCACTCCATCCCCCTCCTTCTGTCGCTCCCTCTCCTCACCCTCACTTACTTTCACTGGGCTGAAAGAGGGTGTTGGGGTGTGGGAGGGGGGTGAGGGCTCCAGCTCGGGGTGCAGCCTTTGGGGTGCAGGAGAGGGCTCCAGGCTGGGACAGGGGTTTGGGACGTGGGGGGGTGAGGGATCTGGCTGGGGGGGTGAACTCTGGGGTGGGGCCGGGAATGAGGGGTTTTGGGTGTAGGAGGGAGTTCAGTGGGGGGTAATAGGAGCCTATATAAGAAAAAGACCCAAAAGTCCGGACTGTCCCTATAAAATCGGGACATCTGGTCACCCTAGCTCTGGGAGGGAGTTTGGAGGTGGGAGCGGACTCCAGGCTGGGGTAGGGAGTTGGAGTGCAGGGTTCCGGTAGCGCTTACCGTGGCTCCCAGGAAGTAGCTGCCAGGTCTCTGCAGCCCCTAAGGACTTGGGAGGCCAGGGCAGCTCCATGCGCTGCCCTTGCACCTGTAGGCACTGCCCCTGCAGCTCCCAATGGTCGTGGTTTCCAGCCAATGGGAGCTGCAGAGCCAGTACTCAGGGTGAGGGCACTGCACAGAGCCTCCCTGCATCTAGGGGCCACAGGGACCTGGCGGCCGCTTCTGGGAGTAGTGCAGAGCCAGAGCAGGTAGGAAGCCTACCTTAGCCCCGAGCCCCTGCTGCGCTGCTGACCGGACTTTTAACAACCCAGTCGGCAGTGCTGACCAGAGCCACCAGGGTCCCTTTTCGCTTGGGTGTTCCAATCGAAAACCAGATGCCTGGCAACTCTAGGCTTTGATGATTTACACAAGCTGAGGATCTGGCCCTGTGGTGTGTTTATTATAAAAACAAAACAACTCCTTTGTTTTAGCATTTTTCAATTCAGATACTATAAGAAGAGCGTTAGCCACTGTAAGGAAAAGGGTTAAATTGGAGGAAGAAGAGCTTTTTCAGTCTGCTTCCAAATGTGGTTAGTAGCACCCAGATATCAACTGGGATGTATATAAAAATAAGAAAAATAGCAGCGAACCTGGGACCATTTTTTTGGGTTAGTGGAAACCCAGAAAAGAGGGGACTGGTCCTGCGAAGTGCAGAGCAATGCTTACAAGGTACTGAGTGCCCTCACCTGCTATTAACTTTAATGGGAGTTGAGAGCACTGAGCACCTTGCAGGACTAGCAGGACATGAATTAATCAAGATTGCTTTTAAATCATTTGGCAGAGTAAAGCAGAGCAATATGAGATGTGTTAGAGCACCTTTCTGGCTTTTCTAACTCTCTGCGGAAATGTAATGCCTATAGTTTGTATGTGAAGATTCCTTACGGATAGCCAAGTAACCTTCCTGGTGGTAAAGAAGGGAAAAGCTTTCATTCAAATCATTTTTAGACAATTCATATTTTTTTGATGAGTGACATGCATTGTTTAGTTAAATTGCTACTTTAGTCCTTTTTATGGGTACTAATTAAAGTCGTTTCCAAGGGGTGTTGAAAAAGCAATATATATCCTGCTGTTCAGCATTACCCGTTTGAAGTGCAGCATAGGAGGATGAGAGGAAATACTAGCTGCACTCTCTTTTGGAACAAACACTGCAGCTGTTGCATCTGGAGCTATTACTGTGGCAGAAATCTATAACAGCACGACTGGATGAATTACTTATGGAAAATGCCTTGATACAGAGATCACGTGTCTAGATACCACAGAGATTAGTGTGCTATAAATACCTGGAGAGATGTTGGAGTTCTTTAGTGACTTAGGAAGGGAATCCCACAGAACTTGAGGCAGGATGGTCTCAGCAAGAGACTGTGGCTGTGGATCTCCTTCCCGGGAGATATTCAGACTGACCTCCAAGCCTGACTGTATTTGGTAACAGGACACATCTTTTCAATGGAACAACATAAGTAACCCCCACACACCTTGATCATGTACATTCAGCCCTGTAGTCCAGATAAACTGAGGAAGAAACCACTATTTATCCGAGAATCTCATGCTGCTTTTTAATTTTGTCATGTAAACGTGTGCTTAGCTTGAATCATGTGAGGAGCCCTCTTCACCTCAGAGAGAATACTCATGTGCTTAAATTCAATACCTTCATAATTTTTTTGCAGGATCAAGGCCCTAGATCTGAAAGAGTGTGCCAGTCCCTTCAATCCTTGCTGGGTAATTGTGTGTAGGAAGCCCTTCTCTGAAAAAGTCCCTGTGACTTTAAAGAGTGGTGCTCATCGCCTGACTGGGTTCCCTGAATTCTGACCCCAACCCTGGAGAGTCAGAACTGCAGCTGGGCAGGTGCAGGCAAGGCACTCTGCACTCGGGGCCGAGCGGCTGGGGGGGCGCATTGCCCTGCCATGTAGTGGAATAATCACTGGAGATTATTGGATTGTGTTTTTTATGGGCACAGAGATCATAAATTCTCTTATACAAGTAAGAGGAGTCATGTAAAAACTGAGATTACACTGGAGATAGTGTGCCCAAAATTCCACATTCCTGACAGTGATAAATTATATCACTTAGCATATCAGGTGCTCATTGAAGCAATATTTCAAGGGAACACAGAGCATTAGGAAGTTCAGTATATTAATGAAACTGAGTAGAAGCTGAAGCTATCAAAATGGATAACCCAGTGCAAAAAGAAGCATATTTTAAACAAAAGAGGAGCGAGGGTTTTTTATGTGCATATTTCATACTTTCCTCTAGGTCCAGGAGACAGGCAGCTTTGTGAATGGTCAGGGGAACAATCTGATACCACGCCCACCTCTGCAATTCATATGAATTTGATAGCCGTATTCACCTCTGTGAGTGGATGTCTTGAGAGGAGAAGAATGACGCAGTGTACAGTAGAATGCCCTTGCTGAGCCTAGCTCCATTCTAACATTGTATCTGTCCTCTGTCTCCCACCCACTGTTATTGCTGTGTTTGCCCACAGGCTCATCATCTCCCAGATTTGTTGCCTCATGGGACACTTGAGCTCATGAGGCCTTTGGCAGAAGTACTGCCTGGTGTGAGAGGGATAACACTCACTGTGAGCAGGCTAGCTGGCTTCTGACCTCTCAGGCTTTTGCCACAGCAGAGAATTTTGACATTGCAACACACCCTACATCCACATGCACAATTGCTACCAATAGATATTCGCACCACGATTGGGATATCACTTGCCCTAATCAAGATCAGCCACCATATCATCCACTACTATCACCTTTGCAGTGACAGCGTAAGCAGGGAGCATGGGCATAGTATCTGTAAGGGTGCAGTGAATGCTCCTCGGGCAATCACATGATGCTTCTGACAACCTTTCAGTGATACCTTTGCTCCCGGGCACCTTTGCCCCCGGGCACCACCACCACCAGCAGCAGCAGCAGCCTGAGAGCTCAGGTGTGGCAGCAGGTAACTGGTTTCAGCTCTGACTCTTTCACCTATGAGTGGCACTTCCCAATTCTGGAGCAGGAAAGAAAGACACAGAAATAGATGGACAAATACCACTGTTAAAACTTCATTAGCTTTTCTTGCTCCATGAGGATCCACCTGGAAGATTCAAAGGACAGAAATCAAAGGTTAGTTAGGAGGCACATGGATGGCCTCACACACACACATGCACAGACCATCCAATTCCCCCCATGTATGTGTGGTACTGAGAGTTGGTATAGCAGCCCAAATGCTGCTTCAGCAACATCTCCCATGCTCCTGAGATGTGAAAAGCAGAACCCAGAAAAAAGACATTAGTTACCATATACACAGCAAGGCCAGTTACCCCAGGAAAACCACTTACCTCCCCTAAAAGCCTGCTGTTGGTCCCCTGCATCTCCTTCCTCACAGTGGTGGTGGTGGGGGTACATCACCAAGGCATCAACTCCATTATGTGAAGAATGAGGGATGGAGGGATCTGGCTGGGCCACCAGGGATGCTTTCCTTGGCCTGGATTACTCCTATCTCTAGATGCCAGAAGGACACACAAGAAATAAGGGAAGTCTTAAGTTCAGCTGCTAAAGGGAAAAACCCCACATGAAAATAAGACTATCCACAAGAATTTAAGTGAAGGAACTGGAGAACTAGAATAAGAAAAGAATGAAATCAGGCTTCTTAACTCCTCGTGCACCTCCAGAGTTCACTGAGTCTTTATGAAAGCTCTGGGTATCAGAGCAGTCGCCTGCTCCTGGTGAGGTAGGTTTGGAAACATAGTCACCAGCAGGAGTTGTCCCTTCTGTGCTATACGTGAGAACCATATACAGAGAGAGTTAACCAAGAGAGTTAACTTCTGAAGGTGGGCAGGGAAGTCCCTCTATATTGGGATCAGAATCTGACAGACTGAAATTGAAAATACAGACTTTATGCTCCAGTTTAAAAATAAAAATAAATGGCTGGAAGGGGCCAGTGACAACTAAAACTGCTTCACTAGTGAGTTTCTCAGAAATAAAATATTTTTGCATCAGTGTTATTGGTAAGTTTTTACAGTTTCCATGTTCTCACCAATTGTCACCTATCTCTAAGGAGATTTTCTCATTACAGACGAAGAAAGCAGTTCTCAGACATGTTTAGACTTTAATCTAAGGTACATTAACTTCAAGTTGACATTAATATTTTTTTCCATAAAAGCTTTTAAATGTCTCACCACCATTTTTACTTGTAGTGAAATCTTTCTCCTTATCTTTAATCTAACTTAGCAGTTACTGCCTGGGACTCATCCACAGTTAATAGGTTAGAATTATATCTGCTTTCTCCCCTTTCTGTTACTGGCAGATCAGATCTGTTTGGTTAATTTTAGAATAGAATCTGTAGGGTGTTCTCCTGAGTATTGATTTGCCTTTTTAAGAGCCAGTTCAAGACAAAAGCACATATGTAAATACTTCCCTGAATAGGAATATTTTCCTAAATTGGGAGCGTAGACCTAATGCAGGGTCTCTTCTAGATTCTCTCTAGGTCAGGAATTTCTGTTTCAGGTTGGAAGATTTTGTTCACCTTCTTTCCCGCTGCTTGCCCAGCTCCCCAGGCAGTAGCAAAGTGCAGGGGGTTTAGCTATAACTAGCAGATGAATAGAAACAGCCTTCTAAAAAAATAATGAGTGAGATCCTCATCTGGTGTAAATTGACTTCGTTGGTAGATGAAGTAAATGATCAGTTCAGTAGCCCTCAGTGGAATGGGTTGAAAAATGGGTGGAAACATGCAGTTATTTTTAATTTTTCATCAGCAATTTGAACATTTCAAAGTTTTTCAACCTACTTAATTACTCAGGCAGCACTCCCATTGAAATGAATATGTCCATTTACTTGTTAAGCCCCTAAGTAGTTTTGGGTCAGGATTTATACCCTGCTTGTATGGAAGCTAATTACAAGGTAAAGTCATCACCAAAGAAAAAAGTCCACTATGTGAGTTGGGGCTGTTTGAGGAATGGTGCTTCTCTCTTTCTCCTGATGTGGTTCTTCTCCAGAAATGTGTCATGATTAAATATATCTGTACATGATAATGACCGATGTACCTTACTAATGAAGGGTGAATACACAGAAGATGCTTAATGGACCCACCAGACAGATAAGGTGATCAATGTATTGTGCTCGTACCTATCAAGTGTCCCTCATGTTCGTTCCAGAGTTACCTGTATTCCACCCAAATTTGGTGTCTCCTCACTTTCATTGTTGAAAATCACTTACAGCAAAATAAAGAATAATAAAGTTGAGATTATGAAAAAGAATTATTTACAGTAAACACATGAATCCCAAAGCATTTTAAGTTTCCCTCATGAATAATTCTTTTGTGCCCCTCATTTAGGGGTCTTGTCATTCCTTGTATCCCACATATGGGCCTTAGCAGATGGAGAGCTAAAGATTGTTCAAGGGAAAGAAAATTATACCAGGCATATATGTTCAGTCAGGTGATGAGGAGGGTAGAATCTCATATTGATGTTGACGTACAAGGATTCCACATGTTCAATTTTGTCTTCAGAGTGTCTTTATATTTTTTGTACTGGCCACCATGAAACAGAGGCCTTGCTTTGTCTGACAGTAAAATATCTTCTAGTAGACCATACAAAATATCTGACAATTTTCTATCTTCTAGTAGGTCATACAAATAAGATACCCAGACCAACACTGCTGAGCTTTCATGAGCATGCCTGGAAGGCAAGACATCTGACAACAGTGAAGGGAGTTAATACTGGGAATCCTGTCCTACCATTTGACCCCAAAAACTGACTGAAAGCAATGCATATGGAACTAAACAAGTTTTCTAATGTGGCGGCGATATGTTGTTCATGTTTCTTATAGAAGCGTTGTCAGCACAACTGCCTGATAGACAAGTAGCTTAGTGCTTATTTTTCCACAGGCGATGTGACAGCATTCTGTATGCAGAGCTGGTCTTGGCTATGCAATGGGTAATCATAAGCTGTGGCTTTTTGTAACCGCATATTCCCTAGGTAGCGGAACTTCTTCATGGACTTGACAGCTGCATTGTTGATCTTGATAATGGGTAGACAGAAGCATCCCTTGGCACAAGTTGATACAGTACTTTAGTTTTCTTTAGGCTGATTGTGAAACCAGAATGATTGCACAAGTTAAGTATTATCAGTTATAAATTGAATGTCATTAATTGACTGAGCAATCAATGCACAGTCATCCGCAAATGAAAGCTCCTTAATGAGTAAATCTGCCACCTTTCATGTGGGGACAGATGAATTGCAGATTGAACAGCTTCCCATCCGTGTGGAACTGGATAAATACTCCACTGTCAATGTCATGAAATGCAGCCATAAGCTTAGCCCCCCCAAAAAAAGATGGAAAAAGAGTGTGGGAGCCAGCATGCAACCTTGTTTGGTGCCACTGGTAACCAGAAAGGAGTCTGATACCTTGTCATTTTCCACCACTCTGGTCATCATCCTGTCATGAAAAGGAGCAATGTGGAGGTCAAATATACAGTACCACCATGCACGGCCAATTGCCACAGTGCCTGAGATCTTTGTTTTTAATACGTTTCAGGCATTTATGCTAGTTAAACTGGAAAGATAATTCCAAATGAGGAAAGGAAACAAACACTTCCTTTGTCCATCCATCCTTGAGATTCTGAGACGTACTCCACGTCCATGAAATTTTGTACTGGTAACACACCGGGGAGTAGGCGGTGCGACTTAGTGATTGGAACAGGAGTCTAGTGTAGTGGTTGGAGCAGAATCAGAGGGTAGAGCCAAAGTTGTGGTCAGGAGACAAACCAGGAGTCAGGAGCCAGAACAGAACCAAAGGGCAGAACTGGAGTCATTGTCAGGAGACAAGCTAATGTGTGGAGACAGGAGTCAGGAGTTCTGAAGAAGGTAGGGACTAGGGCTGGAGCTGGAGCAGGCACAAGTTGGAGCAATGGCCAGAACAGGAAGCAGGTCTGGCACAGCTGCAGGTGTGGAATGCAACAAGCAGCCTCTATGCTGCTGTTGCTGCCAAGCTTGAATGGGGAACTGTTTGCTCTTCTGTCCAATCAGGGAGCACAGTACTTAGTGAGGGTTTATTGAGCCCAGCTGAACTCATTGGGTTGCGAAGTGACCATATCCAGAGCCAGCTGAGTTATTGACAGTAGTGGCCTGTATGCTCCCTGTCATTAACACAAACAGAGGAGAGCAGAAGTTGATGGAATCAATCTGAGGATGTGGGAGACCACTTGGTTTCAAGCTCCCAACTTTTCTCTGAGCTCATCAGTACTGACATTCCCTCTGAGCTGAATCCCTGGAGTTGTGGCCGTCTGATTTGGGAGAAGGCATGACAAGGCAAGGAGTGTTTCTAAAGGAGATTCTGTTCTTGCCAGCCTGCTCCCCTTAGATCTTTATGGTTGCGCTGGCTAAGGGAAGGATGGAGCAGGAGGAAGCAGAGGGGTTGGCATACTACCGAACTGCAGCTTTCTTTTCTAGTTAATCCCTGAAAGTCACAGGATTTTAAGGCATCCTATGTGGTTCCCTGAGGGAATATTGCAGGAAAATCTTCCTAGGTGAACATAGTCCCTCTGGACACCTTCCCACCGATTTTACAGCACAAGGGTAGGTATGCAACAATTTATGCAACCTACAGTTTAGGCTTTCTCATTGCTGAGCTCTGAACTGGTATCACCTGCCAGCTAACAAAAGCACCAAGGAGATGAGTGAAAAAAAAGCCTGGCATAACATATTGAGCTAGAGACAATGGAGCAAACCCCAAATTCACATATTCTCTGCTCATCATTGTAAGCATGATAATTTTATTAATAATAGAACTTTTAATTCCTAAGTACTTCATAAGCTGAATACATTTACCGCCAGTGAAACGCAGCCATCTCTGGGATGAAAGGCACAGTGCATTCCACAGCAATGGGGAGAATTTTGTGGCTAAGGACACTGGAACAATCTCTTATTCTAAAAAATTCCCCTGAATCTTTCATTTCCATGCAGAACAAACAGGTCCTTAGTTTTCAAGCTCTCATCTGAAAGAGCCTTCTTCCACCACTCCAGACCCCCATACACTAAATTGTCTGGGGCTCATTTTACCTCTTGTCCTTTCCTGTAATATGACGGTGATATTGTACTGGAAGAAACGTTTCAGTCACTTTCTGTGGCCACTTCCTCAGCTTAATCTCCCTGCTCTTGTGCTTTTATCTGTGTCTCTACTCAGAAATTTCCTAGTTTCAATACCACTCATTCTAGATTTGCCTTAAGTTACCAGAGTTTGACTGCCACTGTATTTAGAATCAACAGCTGTGATGCTATTGTTCAGTGATCTGTGATTTACAGTTCTGTTTTCTAAGACAGACCCGATTCTCAGTTGATATAAATTATCTTCAGTAGAGCTACACTGATCTATATCAATCTGACCCTATATATTTAAGGTATGTTAAGTCCTTGTAGTTCTGTTTGATACCCTGGCCCCTATGACTTACAGCTGATGGAGGCTGTGGCACTCATCCTCGTATAACATTGAAGAATCAGAATATTATTCTTCATTTCTGGAGTGTTTTATTCTATGTTTTGTCTAGTTATGCTTTACATACTTGATCGATGAAGTGGTAAAACCTCACTTCCATTTGTGCAAGGAGATGTGAATTTAATTCTAATTCTTGCTGCCCTGAAGAGTATTATGTTTGGATAGTCAGAAAATAAAATACCAGGTACAGAACATAAGCATAGATAGCCCAGCTCTCTATAGGTATCAGAATGCATGGTAATACAATTTTAATATGAAGGAAAACCTGATGAGATTAACTGGTCAAGAAACAGATAAAAATAATTTTGTGAAAAATGTATCCTATTTTTTATTGATTAATCAAAATTCAGAAAATGCCAGCTTGCACTCTGAGTTTGGACAAATGGCAGATATGTTGTGAAATATTGAATTTTTTGTAAATTTCAACCTGGGCAAAAGGCCAGTTCAGGCCTTTTAAGTCCCACTTACATTCTTAACATAGGACTTTAGCAATGCATAAGCCTTGTGTTGCTTCCTCCATACAGAGTTGGATTTCACCCTGCGTGTATAAGCAGGTAGTGGAAGTGAACAGACAATAAAAATATGAAGAATAGTGCACAACAAAGCATTCATAATTTATTTGGCAACTGCAACTTTGATTATACCGATTCATAGTACTAGGAAGTGTACTGTCATGTATTTTGTAAAAGTTATGAAGTCTTGGTATAGTGTGACCTTTCTGTGATTAGATATTTGTTGAGAGGTGGAGGAGATGGGAAAGGCCTGGCAAGATGGGAGTTGTAAATGTGTAGGTTGGCTCTACAGTGACCTCTACTGGTCTGTGGAAGCTCAGTGGTGACTGTTCTCTGTTTCCTTTCTCTCTAGGCTCTTAAATATACAGTCAGGACCTGAGTGATAGTGAACTCCATCTTGGGCTAGTTTATTACCACATCATAACAAACATAGTCTATTTTCCCAGCCTCTCAGTGGGGCAAACACAGTTTCTTGCTGAACTTGTTGAACCCTCCATTCCTGTCAGCCTAATAGGAAAACTCACCCCAGATGGGACTTCCACCTTCTTCCAAGACACCCTGGGGTTCTGCCTTTGCACACCTGGCCCCCCAGACCCTTTCTGTAGCTTTAAGAGACCTACTTATCCACATATAAAACAAACTGTATCCTCAAACTTACACCCCGGAGCCCTTCTCTTCCACCCCCCTGCCAGGGTCTCCCCACCCAATCATTGCATTTCTCAACAAGTTGGTGTCCCTAAGGCCTGTAAAGTCTCTATCTACTGTCCAGCGAAGTCTGAGTGGTAGCTGCTTCTGCTGACCTAGTGCCACCCTGTGCTGCTCTTGCAACCTTGTCACCAGGTGCACGACTCCCTCCATTTCCACGAGTTTCTTCACAGACCTTTGCAGTTCCCCTGGCTCAGGGGCCAATCACATGTCTGCTAGCTCCTGCCATAGCCAAGCATCCTCTATTGGCCATGGGTAACTCACTACTTTGCTGAAAGGGGACTTGGGATTCCAGTCCTAGTACCACTTGTAAATGTGTAGGTCTGTTCTGCAGCACCCCCTACTGGTCCGTGCTGGCTCAGCAGTGTCTGTGTTCTGTTTACTTTCTCCCCTGGCTCTTCAACATACAATGAGGACCAGAGTCATGTAATAAACCCCGTCTTGGGGCTAGTTTATAGCACATTATGACTAAAACTTAGTCTCTTTTCTGAACCTGTCAGTGGGACAAATGAAGTCTCTCACGGTCTCTCTTTGGGCAAACACAGTTCTTCCCCTTGAGGCATCTTAAATCATCCACAACCAAACATAAACCTCAGCCTCCCTGGTTACTTCCCGAGCTGTCTTGTTTTGGGAGCCATAGGGATTCCTAGGACCCTTTTCCTGGGCTGAAGCCTCTCTGATGGTCAGGTTGCTCCTTGAAGGCTTAACAAACTGCTTGTTTTAGGAGCTCAGTCATAGCTCTGTCAGCCCTCTCCAGCTCCAGGGCTGCCTCATGGACCTCCCAACTGTATGTATTTTCCTTCCTGATTCCCTCTGTAGCTGGGGTTAGTTACACTTACAAATCCCTTTCTAGGAGGCTCAGCCCCTTATGAAGCCCCAGTACCTTCCTTTTAATCAGTCAGGTAATTAGTTCAGATGTACTGGCCCCAGCTCCCACTTCATAGCCAGTCACCCTGTAAAAGGGAGAAAGGGAGACAACATTCTCATCAGTGAGTTCTCCCCAAATTGTTCCAGTGGGTCTGGATTACTCTCCTGGACCCCATAGAATGAGTAGTTTACTCAGACTCCAGAAGTCATGGATCCACCCAACATACACATGGTCATCTATGTGGAGGCTCACCTGTGCCTCTGAATTGGCCTTGGAGGCCCCTTCTCCTGCTTTCACACATACACAGTTGAGAATGTGGGAGCAGTGGGCTGCCTTAAGCATCATCAATTTTTAATTTCCCTGTGAGGTCTTGTGCAGGTCGAAGTTCATCCTCCAGTCCAAGCCTCCAGCCCTCCCTTACTTGCCCTGTGCCCACATGTGAATCCCTGGACCACAAAGGGCTATCCGTGTGGTCTAGGAATAGAGCCGCAAGTACCACAGAGGCAGTTGCCCTCCCAATACTAGTCAAAGAAGGGAGAATTCTACACATGGAGAATCCTGTCCACACTCAGAATCTGTGGAGATTGTTTCCTCCTCACTGAACAAACACTCACATTTTGTGTACCAATTTTAAAATATATGTATTATGAACATGGACACTAGTAAATTTCTGTCACTGGAGGTCTGAACTTACATTCAGTGAGGCATAACCTGAGCTTTGCCCTGATGTTACTGATATGTAAGATGAAAATATTTGGTATGTAGAGGTCGAGGAGATGAAAAGGAAATAATTTGCCATTTGAGGTGTCTGCTGTAGAGTGCAGAGAGCTGTTGTCAGAAATTAACTTTCTGAGCTTAGTGCCAATAAGTATGGCAAAAAGTACCCCATACCTCTCAAGTGATAAACCTATGGAATTTAGCACAAAACCTCAAAACAGGCCATTTATATTGTTGGCTTCAAATATAATTTCCTGTGTAAATCAGTCTAAAGAATTTAATACATAATTTAGGTGTGTGAATACATGTATTTATGTTGATGGCATGGGAAGATATTGTTTAGATAGAAAACATGGAAAAAGAATTACCCTGTAGAATCCCAAGATAAATTTGATTATCGTCAAATATACTCTATATGTGGTTGGTTGGAGAAGTTCTGTTGCCATTGTTCTCCGTGCCACATAAACCTTAGGAAACAAATGCTGGTTTGAAAACTAGGATAGTTGAAATAGTATTATTTGGATCTGGGTTTATTATCTAATTTCCCTAATAATAATAATAATAATAATAATAATTAATAATAATAATTAATAAAGACTTGACAGCTCATTATATAGAAGGAAGATATTTTTAAATACTTATTGAGGCTTGAGAAACTCATCAGTGGCCATTGGGTTTTAGGTATTGTTTTTACTTGCAAGGGTTGGAGGGGAGAGATAACTTTTTGGTGATGGTTTACCTATTCTCTAGGACCAGGCAAGTAATCTTGTAATTTTAAACTTCTTCCATTTTTACCGAACTAGCAACTTCCATGGTCTCTTTTAACATATATTACATTTCCAATTTTTTTATTTGGCAGTAAGCTGTTATCTTTGTCAAAATCTAGCCAAGCCAAAGAGAGACTTCCAGGTTAGGAGAAAAAAAGGCAATGATGCATTTCCTAAACAAAAAATGTTGTTAAAAAAAAAGCCGGTGAGGTTGCTACTCAAGTGCATATACAACCAATAAAGCCAAAAAAAGACAGATCACTAGTTAAGTCCTCATCTGATCCTTGCAACCTATGGCCATGATTTTGCCTTCTCCACATTGCTCTGTATACATAAATAAACATTGTTAATGGATTTAGAACCTTCATGTTAGCCTATGTGAACTCATACTCTCATTACCAGTGGCCAGATATTGACATCCTTACTCACACTGGGTTGCATTTAACTCCACAATTAATCCTGTAGAATGATGGGCCAGTGGTTAAAGTAGACTGAAATAGGATGGAGAAACTGTCTATGTGCCAGCCAAGAAGGAGAAGGAGTTGGAGGAGGATTATTGCTTATCCAAGCCAGGGAGGGGTGGAAGGGTTGGGGAAGATAGTGTTAGGAGTCTTTACGCCATGCCTACGTTCAGAGTGCTTTGCTTGCCTAGGTTTATTGGCATACTACACCGCTTAAAGCACTGCTCGTATGGATGCAACTTGAACTGGGGAAGCTGCAGTGTTGTTGGATTAGCTTTTTCCACCACACCCGAACCAGACAATATATATAGAAACAGTGCAGTTCTGTCACTATACCTGCATCTACACTGGGGACTTCTGCCAGCACAGTGACGTCAGTCAGAGATCCTACTTCTTCACGTCCCTGACTCACATAGCTATGCTGGCAGAAGCCTGTAGTGAAGACATAGCGTTATGGGAGCCAGTGAATGAGGCAGGCATCATTGATGAGCCAGGATGGTGAGGAGTAAGTTCTGTTGGACATCTGGCATTTCTAAATAAACTATAACATTCCTTTTCCATTGCTACTGCCTCATGGCGAGGCTTGTTTTGTGTCCTGTACAATACAGAGTACATTTTTGCCACTTAAATAATTATAGCAAGGGATATTCAATACTGAGGCCATGTTTTTCATTACATTTCTGTATTTTTTACAGAAATCTTCACCTGCAATGTGTCTGTATCTATATTTGACAGTTTTCATTGGAGACTCTGGGTTGTTCGCTTAAGAAAGATCTGATACCCTGAAATAGGTCAATTTCTTGTTAAGTGACAGTTCATTGTTTCTAGAAGCTGATGTTCTGACTGAACATACAAAAGTCAACATTATTTAAGGCTGTTTTGATCTCAGTGACATTGTTGGCTGTAGCTTATTATCCCAGTAGTATTGTCACTGAGGGCAAGGGAATGACTTGCTGGAGAATTTCCAAATAGACTTGTACTTGTGATCCATTATTCATTAAATGAGACAACCTATACAGCAGTTTAGGATAGTCTAGTATAGTGTGTCTATTTACCTCTGATAGCTGGTGTTGTGTTCTATTGGTTGTAAACCTAGAAATGTGTTGACAGCAACTTGCATAAAACAGAAGGTGAGCATATTATTTTGGCAAATGTAAATAAAAAATGTGATTAAAAACAGTATAGGAATGGGCCAGAACAGAACCCAAACATGTTAAATAGTGCTTTCATCACCCCCAGGTTCAAACTACTGCTGGTCATTCCACCTGGGCAGTAAGATGACATCTATGTGAAAAATCACATGCACAGCAACCTGCCTCGTGAGCAGGAAAGACAAATGATATAGCACATTGCACCAATTCTTGTATTTGACACTGGGTCAAATTCATGGTCCTATCCACATCTGTCAGGCTGCTAGTGGTTTAGGGCCTAACAACCTTAGAGGCCACTGTACTCAGTGAAGACCCAGCCGGTGATGGAGACCAGAGTGGAACTTTCAGCATATTTGTAGTCCAAGGCGCCAGTTGTAGAGCTCCATATGGGAAGAAATCAGGTTGAGCCTGGACTTGGTGTCTACAGAGTACATGCCTGTTCTCACAAGCCTTCCCATGATAACAGAGGCTGGCTTGAGGAGGAGAAGGAAGAGAAGGTCTGCAGCTAAATCATGGGTTGAAAGAGACTGTGTGTTGTGGACAATTAGTTGTACAAGTAAGTCTGTATTTGGCACTTGGGTTACTCTTTGATGGACACTCTAGAAATACCTAACTATATAGGATCTAACTATGAAGCATCTTCACCCAAACTTGGTGAGTGTGGGGACCTTTGGGAATGAAACCTTCCAAACTTTCTCTACTCTCCCAAACTTTGGACATCTTAATATGGTCTCTCCAGCATAACATAGAGCAGTCCAGAAGAATGGGTACACTTAGGTTTTATATTGCACAGGTGCTGAGTGACGCTGTTGATTGTTAAATTCTGATAATTAGAAATTGCTCTTTTTCAAAGAGGAGGCCAGAGAATTACAAGTGGGATTTTTAGAGAATGTCTATATTTTCCCTTGCTAAGGCCTTAGTTCATCAAGGAAGTTAAGTCCATGACTAACTTTGAGCCTGAGAGTACTCACTACTCCCATTGATTTTATCTTTAAATTAGGCATTTACTTTTATTACCTTACTGAAATTGGGCCAAAGTTCTTAAAACAGTCTCATGAACTGTATAGGCATGAACTGAGCTGTAATTATGCTATAAAATTCAGCTAAAAATTCATTTCCAAATTACTTCTAATGAGCTCCAGTCAGTAACCATTGTTTATTTTTATATTATTTACTGACAAATGTGGTTTAAAAGTGCCTGAATAATACCACATGCCAGGAACGTAATATACTGTTGTAATCCTTCTGCCCCTCTGAGTTGGCAGCAACAAGGGCTGGGTTCAGTATCCAGGGGTTCCGTTTCAGTAACACAATGCATAACCGCTCGAGCCCCCACCCAGTGACTTGGGACACTTACATACCACACCCTCCTGGGCGCCTCTAGGAGGCAATACTTCCCCTCTCGCAAGCACGGAGTCTGAGTGTAGCAAAACCTTTTTAATAAAGGAAGGAATCAATGCACCATCCCTTTGGAGAAACACTACAAACAGAGTTATAACACAAACCATAAACAAAAACCCACACCCCAAGTACATTTGGCAATGTCCTTTTCCCCTTAGGGTCTTAAGTCCAATCACTCCTAAGTCCAACAACCCAAAAAGTCTCTGGTCAATGCCACCCCAGAATTCAACAGTCTATCTGTAGAGGTCCCTCCCCCCAGCCTGGGTGAAAGGGGCACCTTACGTGGTCCAGGGCCAACTGCCCTGCATCTCCGTGGGTTCTGCTTCCGCCTTCTCCATGAACTGCTCCGCCTTACCAGCCGCTCCACTCTGCTCCTCCAGCCATCCTCACAAACTACTCCGCTCCACCAGCTGCCCCGTGAGCTGCTCCAGTTGTCCCTGCAGACTGCTTGGCTCCGCTCGCTCCATGGGCCACTCCACCTGTTCCACAGCTACTCCACTTTGCCAGCCACTCCACTCCACCAGCTGTCCCGTGGTCTGCTTCAGCCATCTCCACAAACTGCTCCACTCCGCCAACTGCTCTGTTCTGCAGTATAGCTTCAGGCTTCCCCACTAGTTAGCACAGTACTCAGTGCTCCCAGCTCAGTAATTTCAGCTCTTTTGTGATTTCAGCTCACAGTAAGGGAGCCCCAGTGCTAGTGCACCATTAGCCCAAAGTGAGCTCAGCTCAGTCACCTGTATCTAGATTCTTAAGGGAATAAAAAAATCAACTCTGACATTCCACAGTGGAGAGAGGAGGTGTGGAACTGGTGCATCTGGCTCCACAAGGAGACTGCACCACCAGGCACAGATACCTGTCCCCACCCTCTCTCAATTCAGTGGGTTTTGGAACCCATGTCCCTTGTCTAGCAAGTATCACCCAACTGAGGTTGAGTCATTTCTGTCACAAAGCAGTCCCACAGCTCCCCATTCACACAATCATGGTGACAAACTTTTTTTTTCCCCCTGCCCCAATAACAAAGAAATTCTTGACATTCTTTCCACACTCCCTACAATTCACCACCAGATGTCAGGATACAGCTCATCCTGACTCTGCTTACACTGTGTTTCGCAATGATTCTACCATCTACCAACCTCAGAGCATATAACAATGTTTAGGGCCTGTACACAGCTCTCCCATGTGGCAGCATGCTGAACTGCCAGTAGGATGCTGCACCCACCCAAAGTGGGGGTTTCTGAAGAAGAACAATGAGAAAGACAAAAAAACAGGGAATGAACTTTAGAATGGGGGCAAAAACATTCAGAAACTGTTGGGAGAGAAAAAAGGATGGGTGCAAAATCTGCACATGGGTTAAAAGAGTAAACAGAATGGTAGGTGCCTTGTGATTCGACTTCCACATTTAATAGTCTATTTAGTCAAAAAGCTCTCTTGACTTTGTTCTACCTGTAACTGTACATAAATCACATTGAGGACCTTGGAGTACTAGATGTAAGTAGATACATTGGACCAGTTCCATCCCTGGTTTAATTCCACTGAAATTAGTGGAGTTTCACCAGGGATGACTTTGGCACATACAGGTTTTAATTATTGGTAAAGATGTCTCTTTTGATAGAAGGATATATATGTACGTACATACTTGAAAGATACCATGCCTTCTGAGGGTCAGTATCCAGGGCCGGTGCAAAGATGTTTCGCGCCCTAGGCAAAACTTCCCCCTTGCGCCCTCCCCCGTCCCTGAGCCCTCGCCCTGAGGCGCCCCCCCGGTGGCAGCTCCCCACCCTCTGCCCTGAGACACCCCCCTCCCGGCCCCAGCTCACCCCTGTCCCGCCTCCTCCCTGAGCACACTGTGGCTGCTTCACTTCTCCCGCCTACCAGGCTTGCGGAGCCAATCAGCTTAGGCGCCTCAAGCCTGGGAGGCGGGAGCAGTGAAGCAGCCATGGTGTGCTCAGGGAGGAGGCAGGGCAGGGGAGCTGGGGTGGGGAGTTCCCCTGCGTGCCACCCGTCCCCTTTCTTGCTGCAGGCGTCCCTCCCCACGCTCCCCTGCCTCAGCTCCCTACGCCTAAATGCCGGCTGCAACCGGAGCGGCCGAAGATCTGGCCACCGCGGTTGCTGCCAAAGAAAATGCCGCCCCCCAAATCCTAGCGCCCTAGGCGACCGCATAGGTTGCCTAAATGGTTGCACCGGCCCTGTCAGTATCATCCTGCCAGTATTTAAAATGTATTTCAGCACTGGTAACATAACCACAGTGTTGGCTCTGCACAACATTTCTGGTTCAGTGAACAAAATTCAGACTCTGTCACTTTGAAGATAAAATAGTCTCTCTCAGAATGTACTGTCAAAAGTCTGATGAGACAGAGCACTGAACCTTTACTGTTTCTTTAGCTTTGACTCTAGAGTCCTTTGGGTTATTCTTTATTAATCTAAAGAAATCACACCTTCTGGCTATTTCACACTGTTTGAATTGTCAAACAAGCCTGACTAGTAGGTTTCAATTCTGAAGGAGTTCTCGGAGCACTATGAATGACCTCGGGCACTATTTTGATACCTGATAATATTCTCTAGATTTAGATGCTAAAGGTGTAGCCAGTGTTACACATTCTTATTGTGGCAACGTTCTTAGAAGCAGAAAATCACAGTGGAAATTTTTTAAATTTCTGGGTTGGAACCTCAGTTGCTCCTGGGTCACAGCTGGCACAACTGAAAAAGTTGCAGTGGGGAAAGATAGCTCTAAACACCTTTCCACTTCCTTGAGCGTGGGCTAGCTAGGGAGTGGAATTAAGGCTTGTTTTAAATTATGCTAGCTCTTGTGATTGTACAGAAACAGCTGTGGTGTTTGAGTATCACCGTACAATTTGTCCCACCTGCTCCCACTTCTGTGGCCTAGTGTCTAGAGCACTGGACTGGGTCGCAGGAGACTTGGGTGCTAATTCCAGTGCTGTCACTAGTCTGCTTGGATGAGACACTTCATCTTTGTGTGCCTCAGTTTTCCTGTCTATGAATTGATGATAATGATACTAACCTTCTGTGTAAAGTGCTTTGAAACCTAGTGATGACAAGCACGATATAAGAACTAAGTTTTATTTATTTATTTATTATTTATTATTTCATATTACCTTACCACCAATATACATGCACTATGTGGAGTGGGGGAGTGAATGATATTTACAGTCAAGGCAGGTACTGTCTCTTGCTCGGTGTTTGTACAATGTTTAGCAAAAGGAGGTCCTGATCTCAACTGGGGTCCTGAGGTGCTACCATAATACAAATAATAACTAATAATCTCTGCTACTCAAAGAATTCCTATCTGTCAGGAGAAATACTCAGTTGGCAGGTTAGGTTTCAAAGAATGCTGAACCCAAGACTGAGGACTGAACCCTTTGCTTCCAGTATCGGGTACTGGTTTTAGCTCTTTTAGTGCTTTTATTTTATGCATGTGTTTGTTTAATAATGGAGATATGTAATGCTTCAGGAGTCACACAGTTTTATTCAGAATGTGTTCACATCAGAACACAAAATGTTCTTTCTTTCTTTGATGTGGACCCCAGTGCAGGGCATTTGCAAGCTCAAATGCAAATAGGCTGGAATAATTTAAGAGACCAACAGTGTTATCTCCTCATAACATTAATAGTTGCCTTGATTTGAAGACATTTGGCTCTGAGAAATGTGCAATTTGTTTGTTTTAAAATTCCTTTTCTGTTTTTGTTTTAATATTTAAATTGTCCTGAGTAATTTTGCCATGATGATTGTTTCCCTGAAAATAGATGTTTCCTCGACCTCTTTTATTAGCAGTGATTGCGGATGTAGATTATTGTGGAGGATGAGAGATTTGTAACACAGTGGGTTATTCATTAGCTTTTCTACAAAAGGGACTTGACAGAAAATCTTTCCAATAAAACATTTGTTTTATTTTCTAAGTAAAATGAATTTTATGATTCAAATAAATTCCTAGTTTCACTGTATATATTTTATGAGTAATTCTTTGAGCAACTTCTTTAAAGGCATCTAGTACAGTATCTGGAAAGAACCCTTCATCTACTGCTATCACCCTCTTTAATTCTGACTTCTTATATCCTTTGTCCAATCTAAAGCCTCCTATCTCTGACTATCCCATCTTGCCTGCTGACTTCCCTTTATACCTCCCTTGTTCCTTCCTAGTCTCTTACTTCCAGCAACTCTCTGTCTTCTGGCACCTTTCACTCTGCCTTCAGGGATGATGCTTTTTTCCCTATTCTTAACCCTTCACTCAATCCCACTATCTCCCCTTCATCTCTAAGCTTCCTTGCAGGTAGAAGTTCTTCAGCTGTCTTTATTAGTAGGAGTGACTACCATAGCCAAAACCAAATGGAGCCACAGCAGAAAATTTCCAGCATAAATTGGCCTGTCTCAGGGGTCAGCACTAAACTCTTTTTGGTCTGCAGTTGTCATGGATGTGATAAGTGAGAATATTACAAAGGAAACCACCTTGGAATGTGTTGTTCACTGATGACTTAATGATATGTGCGGAGGATTGTGAGTCCCAGCAAACCAACTTTGAACAGTGGCAACACCGTTTTGACCAGGTAGGACTTAGAGAAAACATTGTTAAGACTGAGGCTTTGATAACTGAGGGAGGAGGTCCCACAATAAAGGATATTCCAGGCACAGAGCTTAGAAGAGTGAAAGAATTTAAATACCTGGGATCAGTGTTTGCTGACAGTGGTGCCTTCCTCAGTGATGTCCAGCACTGTAACAAAACTGCTTGGTGAAAATGGCAGGAACTGTCCCCAGGTCTCTGTGATGATAAGATGCCAATAAAGTTAACAGATAGAGTGCATAAAATGTAGTTCGACCCATCTTAGCATACCAAACAGAGACTTGGCCTGCCTCAAGAAAAAAAATCAGAAATTAAGATGGTGAGGGGCCTAATGCAGGATGCCCCATTGAAGACAACATGAGGAAGGATAGGCTACATTGGTACGGACATGTCCAGCAGAGATCTGACAGTTATATTGGTAGGATGGCCCTTGCAATGTTTGTGGATGCAAGACATCAGTGGATGTTAGAAAGACCAATTTGCATACAATCATTTGTTTTGAAAGAAGGCTATGAAAATCACTACCCACGAATAGGGAAGAAGGTAAGAAAGGAGAAGATTGCTGATATAAGTTACTAGGACTGAGGTGTGTAGGAGGTTATTCATTAGCTGTACCTTTAATGGATATGCCTTTCTCTCCTTCAACTCTGCTCTGGCTTCCACTTTCCCCATTCTCTTGAAACTACTCATTAGGGCTGGTTGAAAATTTTCCAGTAAAACTTTTTTCCAACAGAAAATTGATTTTTCAACTAAATAAAAATTTGGGGGGAAGAGTCCACTTTCTTTTTTTTCTTTTTTTTGTAAAACAAAATAGTGAGAAATTTGTGATTTTCAGATTTTTAGGGTTTCTTTTTTACAAAAAGTAGATTTTTCTCACAGACACATTTGATGAAAATGAAAAAAATGTTTTTGTAGGCATTTTCTGTGGGGAACTCCCCTCACTTACCATTTTCCAACCATCCTTACTACTCTCACAAAAGCATCCAACTGCCTTCTGCTGATGTCTGTGCTCATTTCATTTGCATCTCACACCCTGAGCTCCACCTGTGACACCCTCACCACTCCCATCATGTCCTTCTCTCAGGCTCCCTAAGTTCTATTGGCACCAACTAGCATAGTATCCAAGCGTCTCTCATCTTTGTGCATTCTTCCTAACTGTGGAACAGCCTTCCTATTTCTGTGATTCAGACTTCCACCTTCTCTTTGGTCTTTTAAACTGCTGCTGAAAATCCACTTCTTGCCAAAAGCCTTCAAACTCAGAATCCTGGCAAGAACACCATTATCACTTTCATTTTATATAAATAAGTTGCCATCATCCTCTGTGTAAACCACAGCATTTTACTCTGTTGTTTGCCTGTCTTTCAGATTATGAAGTCCTTATGGATGCGAAGTCTGTGTATTTACAATGCACCCATCACCATGACTAAGAGTCTAGCATTGTGTTTTATATAAGGACAGATTATGATGTCGGCACTTAATCAAGCAATAGCATTCTTGGTCAAAAAGAAGCTGAAATAAAATGAAGTTTGGAATATTTCGCCCGAGAGAGGAGAGATATTGCTCTTGTAGATTATTTTACTGTAGGAGAACTAAATCCTCTAAAAGAACGAGGAGTACTTGTGGCACCTTAGAGACTAATAAATGTATTTGGGCATAAACTTTTGTGGGCTAAAACCCACTTCATCAGATGCATACAGTGGAAAATACAGTAGGAAGATATATATATATACAGAGAACATGAAAAAATGGGTGTTGCCATACTAATTCTAACGAGACTAATCAATTAAGATGGGCTATTATCAGCAGGAGAAAAAAAAATTATGGTGATAATCAGGATGGCCCATTTCAAATAGTTGACAAGAAGGTGTGAGTAGTAATTTTTCCCTTACTGTTACTCACACCTTCTTGTCAGTTGTCTGAAATGGGTCATCCTGATTATCACTACAGCACATCCCTTGGCCCACACCGCTTCCTGAAGCCCCCATTGGCCTGGAACATTGAACCACGGCCAGTTGGAGCTGCAATCGGCCGAATCTGCAGGCGCTGTAGGTAAACAAACCATCCCAGCCTGCCAGTGGATTTTGGCCGCGTGCCAAAGGTTGCCGATCCCTGCCTTAGTGCAACATACGACTGTCTATTGGCAACTATGTTGTGTCATAGGCAGCAGCGTGTCCCAGTGAAATTCAAAATATCATTTTAATGCTTACCAACCTGGTAAACTTCTTTTTTGAAAAAGTCTTGACTAAAATCTGATAAATAGCACTGGTAAGCTCATATGACCTTTTATGGAATTGAGCCTCTCAAACTGTACTATAGCCTCTTTATGGATAGAAATTCCATGCTTGAACAATAAGAGTATATCAGTAGGAATATTGTCAGACACATCTATGAACATGATATGTTGAGGAAGATTCAACACGATTTTGGAAAGGGGAATCATGACTCACCTGTCTATTTTTCTTTGAGAGATTCACCAAGCATATGGACAAGGGTGATCCAGTGGATGTAATGTATTTGGACTTGCAGAAAGCCTTTGACAAGGCCCCTCACCCAAGGCACAGTAGGTCTTCTCATGGATCAGTAACTGAATAAAAGTTAAGAACCAAAGGGTAGGAATAAATGGTCAGTTTTAACAATGGAGAAGGCAAATAGCAGAATCCTCCAAGGAGCTGTACTGGGACTTGTGCTGTTCTACATATTCATAAATGATCTGGAAAAGAGGGTGAATAGTGAGATGGCAAAATTTGAAGACAATACACAGTTACTCAAGATAGTTAAGTCCAAAGTTGACTCTGAAGAGTTACAAAGGGATCTCACTGAACTCGATGACTGGGCAATAAAATAGCAAATGAAATTCAATGTTGATGAGTGTAAAGTAATATGCACTGGAAAATATAATCCCAACTACGCATACAAAATGATAGGATCTAAATTAGCTGAGGTCTTGGAGTCACTGTGTCTGAAAAAATCCACTCAGTATGCATTGGCAGTCGAAAAAACCATACACAATGTTAGCAACCATTAGGAAAGGGATAGGTAGTAAAACAAAATATATAATAATGCCGTTATGTAAATCCATGGTATGCCCACACCTACAATAATACATGCAATTCTGGTCACCCCGTCTCACAAAAGATATATTAGAATTGGAAAAGGTACGTAGAAGGGCAGCAAAAACCATTAAAGATACAGAACAGCTTTTATATGAACAGGGATTAAAGACTTGGACTGGTCATCGTAGAAAAGAGACGTTGTGTAGGGGGGTATGATAGAGGACTATAAAATCATGTGTGGTGTGGAGAAAAAATGAGTAGGGAAGTGTTATTTAATCCTTCACATAATACAAAACCTAGGGGTCACCTGATTAAATTAATAGGCAGCAGGTTTAAAGCAAGCAAAAGGAAGTACTTCTTCACATAGCGTACAGTCAACGTGTGGAGCTCATTGCCAGGGTATGTTGTGATGGCTAGAAGCATAACTGGGTTCAAAAAAGAATTAGATATCTTCATGGAGGATAGGTCCATCAATGGCCAAAATAGTCAGGGATGCAACCCCATGCTCTAGGTTTCCCTAAGCCTTTCACTGCCAGAAGCTGGCACTGGACAACAGGCGGATACATCACTCAAAATTGCCTTCTTCTGATCATTCCCTTCAAAGCATCCGGCACTGGCCACTGTTTGAAGACAGGATACTGGGCTAGATGGACCATTGGGCTGACCCCATATGGCCATTATTATGGTCTTATATGGCCTTCTTTTCTCCAGATTGGCAGCCTTGCATCTAGCATGACAGTCTGGTTTACACTGGGACCGTAATAAATGAATGTACCAAACTTCAGAGGCCTAACTTTCTGACATGCTGTGTACATACAGCTCCCATTGCTTTCAGCTGGAGTTGTGGCTGCTCGGCACTTCTGATAATCAACTCCAATAGTCCCGCTCCCCGTGTGTCAGTCAGCAAGCGACCCGTGACAGGCACGTGCTTTATATTGCGTGTTTATTTATAAAGCTCCTTAAGATGTTTGGCTGAAAGGTGCTCTGCTGTATAGTATTACTATTAGAAATACCTTCTCTGATATCAGCCAATAAAATGTGTGGCTAAAAGGTTTTCATTCTGGTTTTCTTCATCCAGCATGAGTCACCTCTTTTTTGTGAATTGAAAGGGCATGAAGATAGGAGTTTTTGGCTGATATTGTTGATGAGTGAGTCAGCATAAGTTGCTTTGCTTGCACAGAGCAGCAGATGTAAGAGGCTGAATGTGTCACTTTCATGGCATGCTCTCAGACCATGGTGAGGTTATTTTTCTTTGCGTGGAATGCGTTGCTGTACAAAAATGTTTCTTTTTGAACAATAAGTTGTGTACATGGGGTATCGCATACATTTGCAGAATGTGAGCAAAACCTGCCGCATGGAATTTGCTAATAATGGCCACCTTTTTCATTTGGCCTTTCAAGTTGTTTTATAGTTTCATAACTACTACAGTAGCTGTTTTGGTCTTGAGATACATACAATAATGAGACAGTTCGGCACCTTCTTCTTGAATCTGAGGTATCACCGAAATCATATTTCCATCAGGATAATTTTTTCCTGACCTGAGATTGTTGTTCACATTGTACTGAAATGGAAACTGTTACGTTTGCAGGTATCGGAATTTAGCATAGCTCACTCGTGAGTCAGGTCATATCCTTTAGATTCTGACCTCTCACCCTTCTCTTTGAATCCCTCTGCTGTTTTCCTTTGCCCACTACATCAAGTTTAAATGTCTCTACTCATCTTCAGCTTCTCCCCACCCCACATCTTGGATCACGTTTCTTACCTTCTTCCAAGTCCCCAGCTTGCCAGTCTCAACCTCCCCTTCCTTCTTGCATTCTCATCTTCATGCCTTTTGACATGCTGACTCCTACTGAATAACCTCCCAAGCCCACCCTCTCCTTATTCAGATCCCTAATTCCCACTGCTTTGCTTCCCTATGGGTTGTATAGTGAAAGGTAGTGGAAGGGTTCCAGGTTGTATTGGTCTTTTCCATGAACAAAGACTTTCTGGTGAGCATCATACTATGCCACTTGTTAGGATGTGTGATCAGTGAGAGGCGGCATGGTCTTGGAATGGAGCATGTGAGTGTGAGCCAGGAATTCCTGAACTCTAGTGCAAGATATTCCATTGGTTTGCTGTGCAGCTTTGGGGGAAATTACGAACACCCTCTGTATGACAGCTTTGTCCAGCTGTAAAATGACCAGGGATAACACTCCACCTCACAGTAGTGTTGTGAGGATTAATTAGTTAATGCAGCACTTGGAGAATGTAAAGTGATACATCCACTTTTATTATTAATGGTTCCTAAGAAGTATAGCAAAATAATGTTGCTGTTCATTGGCTTGTATAGGAGGGTTTTATCCACTTGATCCAGATGTGTTTCCAGATGTTTTCCACAAAAAAATGGCATAAACCAAGAGCCATCTAGACACTTCCTGTGAAATCTTGGCCCAGTTGAAGGCAATGGGAGTTTTGTCACTGACTTCAGTGGAGCCAGGATTACACGCAGAGCTCATATGGTGGTATTGCATTACTATTGGCTGATACAGTGTCTTATAGCAGTGTTCTTTTGATTCACTGAACACTAAAATAAAAATGTATGACAGTTTTAATTACTCTACACTGCACACAACAATTTTAAATATTAAAACCTATTGTACTATGATTTAATATGCATGTCACACCATAAATTCTCTATATTGTAGTTCTGTGCAGTGTGGACTAACCCCTCGCCCCTATTTTTTCTTTAAATAGAGCATCAATCTTCAAAACTAAATTGCTTTTAAAAATTGAAAGTCTTCCAGTAACTCTCAGTGTGTTCATTTATGCAACACCATAACCCTGATTTGATATTTTAATTAAAAGTATTATTTCACCCTAAACTCACACATTTGAGGTGTAAAAGGAATGTACAGCATTTTCTTTAACGTCCAAGTGTTAGCATTTGATCTACTTATCAAATGCACAATTTAGCAGGTACAATGGCCAGATGCCCGGTTTTCGAAAGTCCAATCAAAAAGGGGACCTGACAGTGTCCAGTCACATCTACTGACTGAATACCCAAACTCTGGTTACTGTGGATGGGGGAGGCAAGGAGGCACTGTGTTATCACCCGCGGCAGCTCCTACTTAGCTGGGATCACCTCCTACCTGTGTCTTGCAGCTACAGCTCCCAGCCTGTGCTCCACACCAAATCCCTCCTGATCCAGGCAGGGAGGTGGGAAGGGAAAAGCAGTGAGCGACAGGGGAGATGGGGGAACAGGAGCGAAAGGGGCTGGGGGCTCAGGGAAGGGGCAGGGTAGGAACAGGGCCTCGGGGGAAGAGGTGGGTCAAGGGTGAGGCCTGCAGGGAAGGGCAGGGGAAGGAGTGAATCCTCAGCAGGAAGGGGTGGGGAAGGAGAGTGTCCTGCAGGAGTGTCCAGTTGTAAAATATTCCGAAGTTGGCAACCCTATGTACAACTGTGCTATTGAGGTTTTTGGAGGTTTTCTTACTGGGAGAAATTATGGTGTGATTATGAATGTTTCATATATTGCATGTTTGGTAATAACATGAAAGATCTTTATTAAGAGAATTATTACAGAGATGCTGCCACTGCAGATAGCATTCTAAGCATGTGCTGACAGATCGGCTAATGGACAATATTAGGAGTCAAGATACCTGGTTTCTAGTCTCATCATAGCCATCTACTGATTTCTTAACAAGTTATGACCTTATTATTAGGTGCCAAATTTAAAATGAAGGGTGCACTACGTTTGTCTTTAATCAACCTTACTGTTCTCTACTCTTGATTTTGGCAGATATTACTTATTGTTCTGAACTATTGGTAATGAGGGAAGGCTTGCATGAAAAGGTGGGGTTTGTATCGTGTTCCAAAACTGGTCAATATGATCTGCAGTAATGAAGTCTGCAGCTGGGGCTGAGTCAGACCCTCATCTGGTGTAATCTGGCATAGTTCCATTAAAATTCATGGAATACACTGATTGGTACCATCTGAAAATCTGGCCCTAGTCTCTAAGTTACCAGATCCTAGTCCTTTTAAAACCTTAACAGTTAGGACCAGGATTTGGAATAAGACTACAGAAATGAACGCAGAGTCTAGCAGAATATGTGGAGAAATGGTGTGATGCACTTTTTGTGATCTGTCTTGCTTAAAATGTGGAATTCAGCATATTGCTCAATTTTTTTGTATGACTTTCACCACTGTTCCCGAGTGGTGTGATTTGCAGTAATATAAACTGAAGGTGAAAAAAACATAGATTACAATGTCTAGATCTGCTCCCATCATAATTATTCCTGGGCAACTGAAGGGAGAACAATGCATTTCTTGCCGTTGTTTTTATCAGTGTGTTTCAAAAGCCAGAACAAGCGGATTCTTGATGTTAGATACTGGAACACCTTATTGGAAGAGATCTGTTTTCATAGCCTGTTGTCACCTCCTTAATCTCAAAAACAGGAAGGAATAAAAAATAATCACATCTAAGCAGCCAAACCCAAGTATTATGTATTATTTTAACACTGTGTTATGCATAATTATTATGCTTATTTCAGTGCTGTTTGTATATTCGGCCTTGATACTATGGCAGTGTAACTACCTAAAATCTGAAAGTTAACCATCCTGCCAGTTGGATTGGTGTCATTTGGCAATCCTCGGTTACAGAGCTGTCATCTTTGTACAGGTCTTCAATGTATTCTACAGTGGGTCCCAAATGCTTTTGGAATGCCATAGTTGTTGAACTCTTATTTAATTTTCAGGTGTTTTAGTTTTATTTTACAGCACTATCAAAATGCCTTCTTATCTTGAAATCTCATGCTACCCTCAATACCAGAGGGCCACTGCACAGTACAAGTATATTTGCTGCATAATAAAACCATATTTTATTAACTAAAAAATTGCCTAATAAAACTCCAGGGCTTCAGTTCATGAAACATTTAAGCATCATTTATCCAATAATTTGGCACGCTCACCTCAGAAAGAAGCATGCAGCACCTGTTCTTAGTTAAAGCATGTACTGCTAATTCCATCAGACACTTTTCATCTTCTAGAAAGAATCCCCTTGTTATGTAGCCAAGGTGTTCAGAGCCTGACAGAAGAAAGGAAACAAATTGAACAACTTTCCTTGCAAGCACCTTTGTGCTTTGTCCCCTACATTAAAGGATCTCCTGATAAAGATCCACAACGCCACTATATTGTCTTCTTTTAAATCCTTCCTTAAAACTCACCTCTGCCCTGATGCCTCCAATACACTTGACAATGAGCAGGCAGCTGGCATAGTGTACTCACTGCTTACAATGCTAATCCTAATTGTCTGCCTGTTACCTTGTGCTGGCTCTGCCCATGTATTGTCTCACATCATATACTTACACTGTAAGGCCCAGAGTCTCAGATGTATTTAGGAGCCTAACTTCCAGTGGGCCTAAGCTCCTTGGGTCAAGGCTATCTTTTCATTATGTATGTATACAGTGCTTCATACAATGCTGCCCAATTTCCAGTTGGAACTGATAGGTGCGATCATGTTACATATAAATAATGGTAACTTCTCAGGTTACTTCATAGAGATTTAATAAATAAGATGAAAATGGAAGGTTTCTACACCCTCAGCATCCATCAAAATGAAACATGCATATGACGAAGTGGGTATTCACCCACGAAAGCTCATGCTCCAAAACATCTGTTAGTCTATAAGGTGCCACAGGATTCTCTGCTGCTTTTACAGATCCAGACTAACAGGGCTGCCCCTCTGATACTTGACAAAATGAAACAGTTGCCCATAAATCTTGTTCATGTGTATTTAGTGTTGAAATAAGGGGAGAAGCTTCTTTTCAATACTTGTCACCTCTGGTTAGCTGTCCTCCAGATGTCACACAGACCCACCCCCCCAAATCCAATCACATGTGGGGTTTCCATCAACTCACTGATTGGGGGAGCATCACATAATGTTTCTGATCCTGCTTCTTCTTCGTTCAGGGCTTTCTGTCAGTTTTTCTGCCCTTTTCCTCCCTTCTGCACCATTTAGACAATAAAGAATCTGGCCTTTTATCTGTAACTAATACTGGCTTATTTTTAACTAGTACTGGTTTTGTGTGGGTTTTTTTAATGCATTTCCTAAAATACTGTGGAGAAAACACAAGCTGCTCTTACCATATTCCATGTCAGTTTTAAAACTTAAACATTTTTATTTAAAAAAAGGCACAAAAGTGGAGGTTTGTTTTTTTTTAAAAGAAGAGGGGTTTTGTGCTTTTTATTTGCATGCAGAAAGTAAGGGAATATTTATTAGTTAATTCTCTTTGGTGGCACGGTCTCTTGCAAATGCATAGCATATAACGTTAGCTAAAATTGAATAAGGTCCAGCGTATATTCCAGTTGGGAATTTGTGATCTTATCTTCTATTATTGAGCTTGATTTTTTTTCCAGTACTGTATAGTATTTGATTTTTGTTCACACTTTCCCTCTTACCAGGGGCGGCTCTAGACATTTCGCCGCCCCAAGCAGGGTGACATGCCGCAGGAGGCGCTCTGCCGGTCGCTGGTCCTGCAGCTCCGATGGACCTCCCGCAGGTGTGCCTGCGGAGGGTCCGCTGGTCCCGTGGCTCCACTGGGAGGGAGGTCCACCGGAGCCGCATGCGCCCCCCGCGGTATGCCGCCCAAGCACGTGCTTGTGCTGGGGTCTGGAGCCGCCCCTGCCTCTTACCTAAATCCTACCCTAGTCAAATCAGTGGAGTTTTTCTTATGGTAGTGATAGATATCCTACCACCAGTCTGACCCCAGAACTCCCAGTGACTTCATCTAGGTTCTTCATGCAGACTAATTCCAAGATATGGTGCTAAAGCCTAATATATAGTAATATTCCTCATTATTGCCATGAATTGTAATTAAGTTAGAAGCAATGAACATGCAGCAAGAGAGATATCTATCTCTTTAAGGAATCAAAAAGTATAATCTACAAATGCTGGGGAGGGAAAAGCCGCATTAAACAAATCTGTGAGAAAAAGATCCTAAGACTAAATAAGCCACCAATTAGAACTGTTTGTTCTCACGTAAAGACCAAGTGCCATAATTATGCCATTGATCCACACCCTAAAGACTCATTGATTTTGCAATGTATTTTGTGTGTGAAAGCATGGTAAAAGATATGGCTTTTAGTGAAAATCAACTTCAAGAAGATGAATGATGGTCTAAACACCTTGTTTCAAATCATTTAAGAAAAGTTGTAACAACTCAATTATTCTTACATTGGGACTAGGGTTTTCCCTGCCACAGGGTGTCTGTTGGGAGCTCCAGTTCTCTTTTTGTACAGAGTATATTCAATCTTACAGATGTTCACACTTGGAAATAGTGCCATGAGTCAGGCTTGGCTCTGGAGCAATGGCTTTCTTAGTGCAGATGGGATACAGTGTTTTATGGGGAGAAAGATATGTTCTGCCCTGCTTTTCCAGTACACTTCAGTCATATGATTGGCTGCAGAGGACCATGAAGATGTTATGGAAGAAAATATATTGTTGTAAGGGAAGAGGGGGATGAAGGGTTATCATGAAGGACAAAAAGAGTTCCTGAAAGAAGACGTGACAATAGTCCAGGTCAAATATTTGGGCTAAATATAAAATAATAACTTGGGTTCATGTGGTACTTTTTTTCCCGAGGCTTTCAAAGACCCTTGCAAATAATTAGCTAAAGTCTGTGAGGTAAGGAATTCTTATAATAGTGATTTTGATATTCCTTTTACAGATGCATGAATTGAGGGACAAAGAAATTAAATGTGAGGCAGCCAATCAATGTCCTAGCTAGGACCAGAACCCAAAAGGCTTAAATTCCAGACCCCAACTTGAGAACACTAGTGGTATTAGTTGCACAGGGTTTTGTATTATTACCTGAAATATTTTACATCTACAGTAGTGCTGATTATCATATGCTGGTTATTAAGATTAGATTTTTAAGTGGCACTGATGTAATAAAGCGCTTTGGATGTAAAGATTTATCCTTGTTTTGGAAAGCTGGGATTTTCAAAGGTCCCTAGCGGTGTAAAGAGTACCATTCCCATGAAAGTCAATGAGAGTAGGGACCCTAACTTCAGTAATTGCCTTTGAAAATTGCAGTCTCTTTGTTTAACTACTGCACAATATCTTTTTGCTGTGAATACTGTTCTTCCCCCATGCCCAGTACTGACAAAACATTAATTTGGAAATAGTGTGAAGAAAATGTTTGCATGAATATAAAATTGGGCACAGCTGTTCTAGGAAAACACACAAGTAAAATGATATGGAAAATGCAAGCAAGGAATCCTGTTATGTTTAAAATATGAAACTATGTGGGAAGAGAGTAATGAGAAATTGTGGTGAAAATGATTTCATTTAAATAGGAAATATTTCCTTTATGGACCCAGTGAGTTAAGGATTCATGAATATTTGTCAAAGTTAATGTTGTGGAGCTGAGCTGTGTTGCTCTTTCCTGGAGGATTAAAGGTGTTGTCTTCTTCTGTATTACATATTCTCTTTTAAAAATGAAGAGAATGCAATCATTAATACATATGCTGCTAAACTCTCAAAAGTGATAAAAGCTTGATTCAGCTTCAGAACATGAGTATTTTGCTTCCTGTGAAAAACTAATGAACTGTATGAATAGAGGAGTCAAAACTGCAAATGATGAATGGTACTCTCCCCAGGAAAGTCAATCTTTGTTCAGTTTCTGGACTTGCTCGGGAAGAGAACCATAAAACTTTTTCACTCTTACTCTTTCACTGCCACCCTTGTTATATGACTCATGGTCATGGTGAAAGAACGATGCCTTATCTACTTTTCATGGTACATACTGGGAAATGTAGTAGTCGCAGATGCAGATTTTAAAATATCTGAATAAAAATGACTTATTTGATTATTTTCCTCACTAAAACAATGCATCAGAGACTTTATCAAAAGAGCTTTTGCTTACTTATAAAAAAACCTTCTTGTGTTCTTATTACACAAAATGGCACCATATATAGCCTGAATCTTGACTTGTAAGAAGCCATTATAATCTTACATTAAACTGGCAAATCTGTAACACACAGAACTGTTAAAATCTGTTTTATTCTTGACAGAATACTATTTTAAATTACATTTAGCTTTTGGACAAACTAACAACCAGTTTCCAGAAAAGGATAATACATCTTTTCACGAGCTGTTTCTCACAGCTTGGGAGAATGTTCGACCATATTGTGACAAAGTTCCTCCTTTACCTTGGTGGGTCCTGTGCTTATTGGTGGATTTGTTCACCTCAGTGATCTTCCCCTCTGGTGGAACCCACAGTCTGAGTCAGCTCCTCCTGTGTCTGATCAGGAGTTGAAGGTTTAGGGGGAACCCGGGCCCCACCCTCACTCCGGGTTCCAGTCCAGGGCCCTGTGGATCGCAGCTGTCTATAGTGCCTCCTGTAACAGCTGCATGACAGCTACAATTCCCTGGGCTACTTCCCCATGGCCTCCTCCAAAACACTTCTTTAATACCTCACCACAGGACCTTCCTCCTGCTGTCTGATAATGCTTGATTGTCTGATAATTCCTCAATCCTCCAGTAGCACACCCCATCTCAGTCTCAGCTCCTTGCGCCTCTTGCTCCCAGCTCCTCACACGTGCTTCGTCTCCTCTGGCTCCTCTCCATCTGACTGGAGTGAGCTCCTTTTTAAACCCAGGTGCCCTGATTAGCCTGCCTTGATTGGCTGCAGGTGTTCTAATCAATGTAGCTGTCTCCACTGCCTTCTAGAAAGATCTTAATTGGCCCCAGGTGCCTTGATTAACCTGGAGCAACTGCCATTTGGTTTTACCAAGGGTACTAGGGATTTGTTTAGCCTGGGGCTAACATACCTGTTCTCTCAGTACTTTACTGTAGGCATCTGGCCTTGCCCCCCATCACATATCCCACCCTCTGCTCAACACCATAGGGTTGGGCAACTTGGGACGCCAGGCAGTGTGCTCATGAAAGACATCACATGGTGGCGTCCAGCCCTGTGCCGTATGCGTAACTGGAATGGTTGGAAGGATAAGAACCACCGGGTGACCTTGCATTCTTTTCCTTATTTCTCCTGCATCCACTGGAGGGGTGCATGGTCCGTCGCAAGAGTAAATCGCCGGCCTAAGAGGTAATAACGCGCAGCGTCTCCATGGCCCATTTGACAGCAAGGCATTCTCTCTCGACTACTGCATACTTCTGTTCTCTTGGGAGCAGCTTTCTGCTTTAGGTAGAGGATCGGGTGTTCTTCTTCTCTAATCGTTTGTGACAGAACCGCCCCCAACCCCACCTCAGAAGCATCTGTTCTATAAAATAAATTCCTTGGTAAAGTCCAGGGCTATGAGTATGGGGTCATTACAGAGGGCTGTCCGAAGGTCTAAAAATGCCCCCTCTGCTGCGTCGGTCCACTTCACCATGTCTGGACCTCGGGCCTTCACCAAGTCCATAGAGGACTTCCCCTACTGGCGAAGTGGGGAATAAAACGTCGGTAGTAGCCTACCACGCCTAGGAATGCACGGACCTGCTTCTTTCAGGTCGGCCCGGGCCAGTTTTTGAATCACCTCTAGCTTATTAGTTTGGGGCTTCACTATACCCTTCCTACACAATATATCCCAGATACCTAGCCTCTGCTAGTCCTATGGCACATTTAGCAGGATTAGCGGTGAGGCCAGCCCACCTTAAGGTGCGTAGTACTGCCTCAACTTTCTCCAAGTGGGTTCCCCAGTCTGGCGTATGGATGATGACATCATCTAGGTATGCACTGCATAACTAGTATGGGGGCGAAGCAGCTTATCCATGAGGCGCTGGAATGTGGCTGGGGCCCCATGTAACCCAAAAGGGAGGACTGTGTACTGGAATAGCCCGTCTGGGGTGGAGAACACTGTCTTTTCTTTAGCTTCTTTGGTCAGGGGAATCTGCCAATACCCTTTTTGTCAGATCCAGTGATAGTCAAGAATCGGGCACTACCAGTCGGTCAACCAGTTTGTCGATGCCGTGGTATGGGGTATATGCATCAAATTGGGATACTTCATTCAGTCGGCGAAAGTCATTACAGAATCTCATGGTACCATCAGGTTTAGGCACTAGAACTATTGGACTGCACCACTGACTGTAGGATTCTTCAATAACACCTAATTCTAACATTTTCTTTACTTCGGCCTTGATTTCCTCTCTTTTGGCTGCTGGGATTCGGTAGGGTCTCAGTGTTACCTTGGCTCCGGGGATCGTGTGGATATGGTGATAGAGTCTCAGTCGTCCGCCCTGGTTTTGTAGAGAACACATCTCGATTGCGATTAATCATGTCGGCTGCCTCGAACCTTTTGATTTGGCGTCAAGTCGGGTGATATCCTCACTTGCTCGTGTAAGTTATCCTCTGGGGAAGGGTCTCCTGGGTGACTAAGCATGCCTCTCGATCATGCCAAGGTTTTTAGAAGATTGATGTGGTAAATTTGCTCAGGTTTCCTGTGCGGCCTGGCTGCCGCACCTTATAGTTTACCTCTCCCACGGCTTCAATCACTTCATAGGGTCCCTGCCACTGGGCCAACAGCTTGCTTTCTGCTGTGGGCACCAGGACCATTACTCGATCCCCTGTTGGAACCGTCGAAGCTTTGCTTGGTGTTATAATGGGTTCCGTTGGGTCTCCTGTGCTTTCTCCAAGTGTTCCCGTACAATGGGTGTAACTCGAGCTATCCGATCCCTCATCTGTAGTACATGCTCGACTATGTTCCTTCTGGATTTGGCTCCTCTTCCCAGGTTTCTCTGGCTATATCCAATATGCCCCGGGGATGGCGCCATATAGTAGTTCGAATGGAGAGAAACCTGTGGAGGCCTGTGGGACTTCCCGGATGGCAAACATGAGGTAAGGCAATAGGGTATCCCAGTCTTTCCATCCGGCTCACCACTTTCCTGATCATGGCCTTGAGGGTCCTATTAAAACCTTTCTACAAGACCGTCTGTTTGTGGGTGGTATACAGAGGTCCGTAGGGCTTGTACATGGAGCAATGAACAGAGATCTTTCATCAACTTGGACACGAAAGGTGTCCCTTGATCAGTCAGTATCTCCTTGGGTAGCCCAACCCAGGGAAAAGATCTGTAGTAGCTCCTTAGCTATTGTCTTGGAAGCTGTGTTGCGTAGGGGAACGGCTTCTGGGTACCGGGTTGCATAGTCTAATACAACCAGCACATGTTGGTGGCCCCGAGCTGTCTTCTCCAGGGCCCAATCAGATCCATGGCTATGCGTTCAAATGGTACCTCTATTATTGGAAGAGGTATCAAAGGGGCCCGCAAGTGTGGGCGAGGGCTATGTAGCTGACACTCTGGACAAGAGGTGCAGTATCGCCTGACATCTTCATGTACTCCTGGCCAGAAGAACCTCCGCAGATCCTGGCCTGGGTTTTCTCTACCCCTAAGTGTCCTCCAAACAGGTGACTGTGGGCGAGGCTCAATATGGCTTTTTGATGTTTTTGTGGCACCAGAAGTTGATGTATCTCCTGCTCCTGCATTTGCACCACACGGTACAGGAGATCTTTCTTCACTATAAAGTAGGGTCCTGGACCCCGGACCTTCCCTCCACTGGTGTCCCATCTATCTCAGCCACCTCTTTCCTGACGTTATCATATCTAGGGTCCTCTGCCTGGTCCCTCCCGAAAGTCTCTCTCCAGGACTAACCTGCCTGAGCTCCCAGGGGCCAGCTTCTGTTTCTTCCAACGGCTCGTCGCCATCATGGCTGGGCCAGCCTCCGGCTCACCTTCCATGTTGGTAGTTTCTCTGATGGCTGCTCGTGTCCATCTGCCTACTAGCGCGGTCTTCTGGCCCTGGGTCAGGATCGGGTTCCCAAGCCTTCGCGGCCTTCCTTTCTTTTTTTGTCTTCTAGGCCTTTTAGGGGGGCTGAGAATAGATCCTGAGAAAACTCAGAAAACATTGGGGTTGACATTCCCCCAATGATGAGTCACTGCCAACAGGGTCTCCATCTCCCTCCAGCCTCTCCGGGGGGAGTAAATTATCAAACCCTGGATAGTCCCTCCCAATAACTACAGGATATGGGAGTTTAGGAACTACGCCCACTGTCACCTTAATGGGGTTCCCTGAACCTCTATCTCCACTGGGATGGTGGGGTAATGGCTCATGGCCCATGTACACACATGTCACTGCTATGCGTTTGGCTTGCAGCAGCTGGCTACTTTTTACCAGCTTACCCGATATAAGGGTGATAGCACTCCCCGAGTCCACAAGTGCTGTAGTCTCTGCTCCATTTATCTTCACCGGCCTGGTGTAAGTTATGCGGGGCTAATGCAGATGCCTGCAGGTGGATAAGGGAGCATGGGACCTCCAATCCCCCAAGTTGCATTGCATAGGCTCCTCGGTGCTGGGACACTGTGCTGCTATGTGTCCCCACTCCCCACATGCATAACATCTATAATTGTTTCTAATTATTCTCCTATCATGTGGGCTAGGGGTTTAGTCCTCAGGGTTCCCCCACTCAGGCCAATCCCTTCCTTCTGGGGTCTCTGCTGGTTTTTCAGGCCCCCTCTTCCTCCACCTAGGACTCCCCAGGGGGTTTGGCTGTCCCACCTTCCAGGGCTGGGGTTGGGTGTTTGCTACGAAAGGGGCTTTCCTTGGGTAGTCGGGTCAATTCCCTGGCTGTCATGCGTCTTTCTACCAGCGTGATCATCTCATCATAGGTGGACGGATCGTTCTGGCCTACCCATTTGCGGAGATCTGGTGGCAGTGCCCTCATGTACCAGGTCGATGACCAGAACCTCTAGTATCTCTTCCGGACTCCGGACTCTGTTTGCAACCACTTTCGTGCAAGATGTATGAGGTCATACAGTTGGGACCGCGGGGTTTTGTCTTCCTGGTACCTCCACTCGTGATACCGCTGGGCCCGCACTGCGGTTGTTACCCCAGATCTGGCCAGGATCTCTGCTTTCAGCTGGGGTAGTCTGCTGCAGCCTCTTCAGGCAGATCATGGTAGGCCTTCTGGGCCTCCCCACACAGGAATGGGCAAGGATGCCAGACCACTGATCTGCGAGGCCAGGCCTCCCGTAGGGCTGTCCTCTCAAAGGCCAGAAGGTATGCCTCTACATCATCCTCCCGCGTCATTTTCTGCAGCCAATGGCTGCCCGTATGAGCCGCGTCCCATCATGGCCACGGTTCAGCTCTGTAAGGGTCTCTTACCTGGTTTACCAGTTCCCGCAACATAGCTTGGTCTTGAGAAGCAGCTTGTCCATCAGCAGGCAATTAGTCTTCTTGCTGCAGCCGCACTGCCTTCTGCTGGGCAGGCTGCCTGGACACGGGTAGCCTCCTGCTGGGCTGCCGTGGTGGCTTGTATCAGTGCCCGCACTACGTCATCCATTGTGGTGACAAAAAAAATTAACCCTCTCTTTTTTTTTTTTTTTAAATCACCCTCCTTCTTCCGCCGCGCTGTGCACACCAAAATCCCACCTCTAACACCAGTTGTGACAAAAGTTCCTCCTCCACCTTGGTGGGTCCTGCGCTTATTGGCGATTTGTTCACCTCAGTGATCTTCCCTCTTGTGGAACCCACAGTCTGGGTCAGCTCCTCCTGTGTCTGATCAGGAGTTGCGAGGTTCTCCACTGCCTTCTAGAAAGATCTTAATTGGCCCCAGGTGCCTTGATTAACCTGGAGCAACTGCCATTTGGTTACCAAGGTCCTAGGGATTTGTTTAGCCTGGAGCTAACATACCTGTTCCTCAGTACTTTACTGTAGACATCTGGCCTTGCCCCATCACAATATATATTCATTCAAGGAGATTGTTTCTTGGCTTTCTTTTCCTATATTGTTGTATTCTAACACAGCGCACTAAATCCGCAATTCTTCAGAAAACTAATGTAGGTCTGATGACTTGGGGAAATGACTAATTGGTTTTCCACTGGACGTGTTTGTCTGGTGCTCACTTAGGTGACATTTGTACCATATATACAGAATTATGAGCTTGAGGCCACTGCAAACCAATTTCAATTATATTAGCCACTTACCCTGAATTAATTTCTCAGTCATAAATCTATATGAGAAATAGGTGACTTAATGTCAACATTTTCAGTACACAAGCAAATGAGGATGTATCTAAAACAACATGTATTTGAGCTAGGCTGACCAGACAGCAAGTGTGAAATGTTGGTACTGGGGTGGGGGTTAGTAGGCTTCTGTATAAGAAAAAGCCTCAAATATCAGGACTGACCCTATAAAATCGGGACATGTGGTCACTCTAATTTGACAAGACATGTAGGTTTGTGTTCTTGAGCTATTCCTGTATATGCACTGTGGCAAAGTTATAGGTATTGTGGGAACCCTAAACTTTGAAAGATTGTGCATACAAAAGGCAGAAAATTTAGTTACTGTACATTTTTGTTATTGTTGTAAACATGAGAGAGAAAAGATTTGAACAGACAGATAAATCCACACAACTAAGTTCTACTCTGTTACAAATTAAGAGTAATCTTGTGAAGTCAGTGGAGTTACTCTAGATTTACAACGGAGTAACGGAAAGCAGTATTTGGTCCACAGTGCAGTTTTTTGGATGACTGTACCAATGCATGTTCAAATAAACATTTCAGTGTAATGGGGCCTAATATATATACACCAAGGAATTATATACTCTGTATGAAATTCATGCCAATTCAATGGGACATATTTGCCCTTAGTACAACTTAAGCCCTTAATATGTGCCCTAAACATGGGTATGTTTGGGGTATTTTCCATAGAATTCAGTGGGGTGAGGATTTTACCCTAGGTCAGTTTCACTTTTGATATTGTCCCTGTTTAAAAATATAGTAGAATGTAGTGCTACACTGATTTCTTAATATATCACTGACCTACCCTAGCAGAGTCACTATATATATTGAAATTCTGTACTGGATCTCTCAAGTGTTGCTGATCAGATCGCCTATGCACCATAATTTTTCCTTATTTTTTGAATTATATCATTATGAAACTATTGCTTTATCATAACGTGTCACAGAGATATAGACAATAAGCAATTTCTCAGGTACTCACCAAGTCATGGGTCTAAGTGCATTAAAATGTTGTGGGTGAAATTCATTCCTGTGCAGAGTGCCTGTATCAAGGACATCATACAATTTAAACTATACTTAAATGCTTAATCTGGGTGTGGGTTCTCTACTGACATGATTTTCACCCTGTATGAATTCACTTGCTATTGAATGACATTGTGTCTTGGCCGTGGAACTAAAAACATTCAGGAATTTGGGACATGTCAGGAAATTGTGATTGTGAAGTGCTGATCACAGCACTTTATCACGGTTACATTAATTTAACAACATTTTCCATTTTCCACCACAGAATTGAGCTCAGAACTGTGTTGGATCTTACTCTGCTGAACAGATGTTGTAATAAGATGTTACAAAAACTAATTTGCTCTGTAGAGGAAAGCAACAGCAAAATATTTCAATTAACATAACGGTTGTAGTTGCATTAAAACAGTTTGACAAAAATATTATGTAATCATTAAAAGGATCACTGAATATATTTAGTCAAATATGTGATGTCATTCAACGGTTTCTACAGGTAAATTGGTAGCACAATATAATAAAGATCTTTGTTGATGTAAACATTAGCCAGAAGAATATATGCCTTATTTTAAACCTTGTATTTTAAAGTTGTTGCAAAAACCTGAATGTTTTATATTAATGTATTCATTCACTGCTTCCAAATTATACATATTATTTTGTTGCTTCTTAAATATAAACATTATAAATATTTTAGAGTTTTTATGCTTCTGTCTTCTGTTTTCCAGAACTGGTGATCTAATTTGCCAATTTTGGTTAAAAAAACACCATCAATTTGAAATCTAATCCATTTAAAAAACTGAATTAAAAAGTCAACAGCTGATGAGCCCCCTGCCAATGTTTGTGGTTTTCACAATCACAGTTTCCTATTTCTTTTTAAGAATTGTTTTTTCTCTCCCGTGTTGCTCTGCAAGAACTTAATTCTGCATTCGTGGCTATCAAAGGAAGTGTTGCCACTGACTTCATTGGATGCAGACTCTAAGAGTATGTCTACACCACGGGATTATTCCAATTTTACAGAAACCGTTTTTTTAAAACAGATTGTATGAAGTCGAGTGCACGCGGCCACACTGAGCACATTAATTCGGCGGTATGCGTCTATGTACCGAGGTTAGCGTTGATTTTCAGAGCGTTGCACTGTGGGTAGCTATCCCATAGCTATCACATAGTTTCCACAGTCTCTCCCTCCCATTGGAATTCTGGGTTGAGATCACAATGCATGATGGAGCAAAAACAGTGTTGCAGGTGTCGTGCAGGTTGTGCAGGTTGATTCTGGGTAAATGTCGTCATTCAATCCTTCCTCCGTGAAACAACAGCAGACAATCATTTCGACCCTTTTTCTTATGGTTGCCTGGCAGACAACCGTTAGCATGGCAACCATGAGCCCATTTTAGCCTTTTTTCACTGTCACCGGGTTTTTTTTTTTGTACTGGATGCTGCTGACAGATGCGGCTACTGCATGCCATCACAGCAGCAGTCATTTGCTGTTGCAGTAGCAGGAGACGGTTACCAGCCCTATAGTGCCCATCTGCTGCTTTGAAAATTGGTGATGACGCGTTACCAGTCATATTGTACCATCTGCTTGCCTGTCATGGTGCTTTCCTAGCTGGCCTCGCTGATGTCAGCCAGGGGGCGCATGGACAAAAAGGAAATGACTCCCAGGTCCATGCCCGTTTTAGCTTTTGTCTAAAAATAGAAGTCAGTCCTGCCTAGAATATAGGCAAGCGTACTAGAGACCAGAGAGCACAGCTGCTCCGGGGTTCAGGAGCCCGAGATATCTCGCAGAAATGATGAGCTACATGCCATTCCTAGGGGTGCCGATGTGGCATGCAGACATGGCAATACCGATTTCAGCGCTACTCCCCTCGTCGGGGAGGAGTACAGATATCGGTTTTAAGAGCCCTTTAAATCGATATAAAGGGCTTTGTTGTGTGGACGGGTGCAGGATTAAATCGGTTTAACGCTGCTAAATTTGGTATAAATGCGTAGTGTGGACCAGGCCAAAGAGACCCACACAAACAAAAGAAGAAATTGACTGTACAAAGAAGCTAAGCAAATGATCATATCCAAAAGGCTGTAAATGCACAAAGTAAAAACTGGGGAGGGAGGAAATTCAGAAACATGAGTTGATATGCCTTTTCATGTTTATAAAATGCATTTTATATAACATATGAATGTGTTTGATACTCCTTAATGTATCGTCTTCCACAGGATGCCTAGCAAATCTGTGAATGTGAAAGCCATAACAGGATGGAAAATTGCTATTTTAAGTTTACACAAAGCTGCCAGTTGGTATCTTCTGATTTGCCCACCCATCTGCTTCACTCTGCCAGTGATGTCACCCTTCTCCAACAATTGACTTTGTGCTTACTGCCACACTGTTGCTTACACATGGAATGTGCTTCCAAAGCTTGTCTGCAAGGCCACTGCAACTACCTTCTCTCCATTCAAATTCCTTCTTAAGACCTGCTTATTCTGTGATGCCTACAGTAAATTAGACAATCAATAATGACATGGTTGAGAGGCAGTTGGGGATAGTCTAGATAGCTAGTAAAAAAGGGAGTGTCCTTACTCCAGTGGTTTTAAATCTCTTCCATACCAGACCTCCCTCCAATCACTTATATAAGTGGTACTTCCCCCCCATTTAGCAGTGCGGATGAGCAGGGTGGTTGGAATGACCATCTGATACATGTTTACAACTCTAAGTTACAATCCTGCCATACTGCATCAGACCAATGGTGCATCTAGTTTGACATTTTGCATCTTTCAGCAGCAGCTAATACCAAACACTTCAAAAAGAAGGTATAAAACTTAATTAATGTACAAATTATGTAATAACATTGTGATAAATGAAGGGAAGGGGGTCCTTTTATGGACACCCAGCCAATAGTTATAAAATCCTTCTTAAATAAATTGGAGTATTGGGCCAAAAAAAATCTGATGAGGTTCAACAAGGACAAGTGCAGATTCCTAGACTTAGGAAGGAAGAATTCCATGCACCGCTACAGGCTGCAGACCGACTGGCTAAGCAGCAGTTCTGCAGAAAAGTACCTGGGGATTACAGTGGATGACAAGCTGAATATGAGTCAGCAGTGTACCCTTGTTGCAAAGAAGGCCAACGGCATATTGGGCTGCATGAGTATGAGCACTACCAACAGATCGAGGGAAGTGATTATTCCCCTCTATTCAACACTGGTGAGGTCACACCTGGAGTATTGTGTCAAGTTTTGGTTCCCTCACTACAGAAGGGATGTGGACAAATTGGAGAGACTCCAACAGAGGGCAACGAAAATGATTAGGGGACTGGGGCACATTACTTACGATGAGAGGCTGAGAGAACTGGGGTTATTTAGTCTGCAGAAGAGAAAAGTGAGGGGGTATTTGATAGCAGCCTTCAACTACCTGAAAGGGGTTTCCATAGAGGATGAAGCTACGCTGCTCTCAGTGGTGGCAAATGACAGAACAAGGAG
>NC_133769.1:24172950-24176022 GCF_003597395.2 Chelonoidis abingdonii
GGGAAGACGCAAGTTGGTATAATTCCGTGTTATTTCATGGATGGCTGTGGACTCTCTTGCTAACCTCTAGGTGCTTTATTTGGGCTGCAACCTTTAAGCTTGGACCTCAAGTAAAGCTATTTCTGACTGCTTTATCTTGAATTGAGAAATCTAGTAATAGCCTGAGTTCCCAGATATATTTCTTCGTTTTTTTATTAATACAATTTACTTTATTAGGAACGAACGGATTTTTCGTGTCTTATTAAGAGGTTTGTGTACAGGTTGTTTAATTTAGCTGGTGGCAACCAGTAGTATCTTTTTTTTCTTTCTCAGCTCTTTTACGCCCAGAGAGGCTGGGTGAAATAGGCTTGAGAGTACCCCCGTCCCACAGGAAGCAACTCCCGAGTGTGCCTCCTGGCTGCAAGGGTTCTGCACTTGGTGGTAGCAGCATACTACCAATTCCAAGGTCAAGAGCAAAAGCTGTAACCTTGTAGTTTAATACAAGGCCTGGAGTGGCCACTATTAGTCTTTTAGAATCCTTGTGGTGTCCTACCTTCCACGGCGGCTGTCCCAAGAGGAGCAGTTCTGGGCCTGGGGAGCAAAGCAATTTTGGGGGCCCTTTCCATAAAAAAAAGTTGCAATACTATAGAATACTATATTCTTGTGGGGGCCTGGGGCAAATTGCCCCACTTGCCCTCCCCCTCTGGGCGGCCTTGTCACCTTCTGCACACAAAGTGCCAGAGTGGGGAATTAGCCTTGACAAACATGCTTATAGGAGAAATTTCTACCTAGACCCATTCATGCCAGCTTATGAATTTTACCTTGTAATTTTTCATCCAAGGTGGTGTAACTCTTATTATTCATATACATGGCTAATCCTGTTCTGTAATTAGCGCAGCGATCTTGACATAAGTTTCTTCCAATTTTCCAGATCTTTATTCTTTTCAGGTCAGAATTGTTTTGACTCTTCTCCCATAATTAAGCACCAAGATCCCACAGAAGAAGCAGTTTATGTCAGTGAAATGATGATTAGCTTAAGTAATATTTTAATTATTTTCATCAATTAGCAAAAACAACAGTGATAATATTTACCTTGTATGATTCCAGTTTTAAATATCCCACTCGCCCAAAGAACTTGACATTTTTGTTCTCTAATATTATTTTTCATTACATTCAATCATAGCATTTTCAAGGTTGTTTGTAACATTTTGGCTAATTGCTTGTTATGATCAACAATGTGATACTGTTGCAAAAAAAAAGCAAATGCAATTTTAGGTTGCATTAACTGAGGCATGGCATGCAAGTCACAGGAGGTGATAGTACCACTCAGTATCTGGTTAGACCTCAGCTGGAGTGCTGTGTCCGGTTTTGGTCACTGCTGTATAGAAAGGATGTAGAGAAACTGCAAAGGATACAGAAGCAAGCAACAAAAATGATCAAAGGGATGGAATGCAAGCCACGTGAGGAATGCAGGCTGAAGGAACTGGGTATGTTTAGTTTGGAAAACAGGAGATTAAGGAGGGACATGATAGGGGTCTTCAAATACTTAAGAGACTGCTACATGAAAGATTGAGGAAAATTGTTCTTTTTCTCACAGGGAGCAGGACAATGGACAGTGGGTTCAAACTACAGCATAGTAGATTTAGATTAAATCTCAGGAAAAAAATCCTAATTGTAAGAACAGTAGGACAGTAGAACAGACTTCCTAGGGAAGTTGTGGAATCTCCTTCGCTGGAGGTTTTCTGAAGGAGGCTGGAATAGCCGTCTGTCTTGGATGGTTTAGACCAGGGATCAGCAGCCTTTGGCAAACGGCCCGTCAGGGAAATCCACTGGCGGGCCAGGATGATTTGTTTACCTGCAGCGTCCGCAGATTCAGCCGATTGCAGCTCCAACGGCTTGCAGTTCGCCGCTCCAGGCCAATGGGGGCTGCGGGAAGCGGTGGCCAGTACATCCCTTGGCCCACGCCACTTCCCACAGCCCCCATTGGCCTGGAACGGCAAACCGTGGCCAGTGGGAGCTGCGATTGGAACCTTCGGATGCTGCAGGTAAACGAACCATTATGGCTCATCAGTGGATTTCCCTGATGTGCCGCGTGCCAAAGGTTGCCGATCCCTGTTTTAGACACAACAAATCCTGCATCTTGGCAGGGGGTTAGACTAGATGACCCTTAAGGTCCCTTCTAACCCTATGGTTCTATGAGTCTATGCTTATGTACCTAATTCAAAGTCATCACATCTGTGCTTTCTTTTTGGAGTTGGGTGTTTTGCTTTGGTTCATTGGTGCAACATATCATTTATTAATTTTTTTTTGTCTCACGCACCTAGAAGTTTGCTAAGCTGCGGTGCTCTTCTCCTTGGCCCATAAGGAAGTGAAGGAGTGGTTTGAGACTGACCCTTGTGGTAATGCTGTTCCTAGGGTATCAGTTTACAAAGAAATCCCCTGCTGATTGGCTGCTCTTCCTCATAATTCTGCCCCCTGGAAAAGACAGCCAATCACTGGTCCTGCTGAAGGGCTGCTTTCTCTCTCAGCAAATTTCTACTCCTCACTCTCCCTAGGTATGCTGGGGGCACTATTGAAATGCTTGATCTGTGTTTTGGAAATGGCTGGGGAGCTACTGCTTTCTGTTAGAGTTGAGTCTGTTGTCTTCGCGCCCTTCGCGAGGCCCTCCAGTCCATCTCTATTGCCTAGGTCTGGAAAGATGAAGAACCCTTGGACCTGGCCTGTGAGGAGATAAAGAAGAACCTCAAGAACTGCAGGAAGAACAGAAGTGTGCTAGGGGACTGGGGAAGATTTGGGTATGGAGAGCATGTAATAGATGATAGCATGAGAGACAGCAGGGTGCTCAGAGATAGTTCATGTGGGGCTGTTGCAAGGGATGCAGAGATAGTTCATGTGGGACTCTGGTGGCATAGAATTAGTTTGTGTAAGATTTGGATGCTGGCAGGAACAGAGATAATTAATGTGGGACTGGAGGACAGAGGCAGATGTGGGGCTGGAGGGCACAGAATTAATTAACTTGTATTCTATTTTTTTTTTTTAGAGGAGCTGGAAGCCCTGTGCCATGAGGCAGAACTTTATTCATATTTGAGTATT
>NC_133769.1:24176445-24245489 GCF_003597395.2 Chelonoidis abingdonii
GGTGGCCAGTACATCCCTTGGCCCACGCCACTTCCCACAGCCCCCATTGGCCTGGAACGGCAAACCGTGGCCAGTGGGAGCTGCGATTGGAACCTTCGGATGCTGCAGGTAAACGAACCATTATGGCTCATCAGTGGATTTCCCTGATGTGCCGCGTGCCAAAGGTTGCCGATCCCTGTTTTAGACACAACAAATCCTGCATCTTGGCAGGGGGTTAGACTAGATGACCCTTAAGGTCCCTTCTAACCCTATGGTTCTATGAGTCTATGCTTATGTACCTAATTCAAAGTCATCACATCTGTGCTTTCTTTTTGGAGTTGGGTGTTTTGCTTTGGTTCATTGGTGCAACATATCATTTATTAATTTTTTTTTGTCTCACGCACCTAGAAGTTTGCTAAGCTGCGGTGCTCTTCTCCTTGGCCCATAAGGAAGTGAAGGAGTGGTTTGAGACTGACCCTTGTGGTAATGCTGTTCCTAGGGTATCAGTTTACAAAGAAATCCCCTGCTGATTGGCTGCTCTTCCTCATAATTCTGCCCCCTGGAAAAGACAGCCAATCACTGGTCCTGCTGAAGGGCTGCTTTCTCTCTCAGCAAATTTCTACTCCTCACTCTCCCTAGGTATGCTGGGGGCACTATTGAAATGCTTGATCTGTGTTTTGGAAATGGCTGGGGAGCTACTGCTTTCTGTTAGAGTTGAGTCTGTTGTCTTCGCGCCCTTCGCGAGGCCCTCCAGTCCATCTCTATTGCCTAGGTCTGGAAAGATGAAGAACCCTTGGACCTGGCCTGTGAGGAGATAAAGAAGAACCTCAAGAACTGCAGGAAGAACAGAAGTGTGCTAGGGGACTGGGGAAGATTTGGGTATGGAGAGCATGTAATAGATGATAGCATGAGAGACAGCAGGGTGCTCAGAGATAGTTCATGTGGGGCTGTTGCAAGGGATGCAGAGATAGTTCATGTGGGACTCTGGTGGCATAGAATTAGTTTGTGTAAGATTTGGATGCTGGCAGGAACAGAGATAATTAATGTGGGACTGGAGGACAGAGGCAGATGTGGGGCTGGAGGGCACAGAATTAATTAACTTGTATTCTATTTTTTTTTTTTAGAGGAGCTGGAAGCCCTGTGCCATGAGGCAGAACTTTATTCATATTTGAGTATTATTATGCAAATTGTAAATCTACTGTTTTTGTCACCAGATATTGGCAGATACAGACTTACTACGCTGTGGGTGTCTCCATGTCGCTGATGGGGTAGTGCTACATGGGAGCGACTGCTTGAGTCTGTTTATTTAGTGAGATGTGTTTGAGAGTTTCTTAAGGGTGTCCCTCCAGTGTTTGCTTTGTTCAGTGTAACATTAAATTGAATTGGTGAATAAATAAATGATTCACTTGGCTATTAAACTAAAAGAGAACTACTGTATCTGTTAAAATAAAACTTTCCCTCACAAAATTCTGGATGTATTAAAAAAAAAAAAGGCTATTTCCCATCTTTAATGGCTAGCTGTCCTGGAAGCAATCAGTAATTGGAAAATTTTGTTCTCTTTTCTTATGTTAACACTGATTGACAGAACATTCAAGCTGTCAGGACATTTGGTGCTATTCAGATGTACACTGCCTGCAGTGAAAAGAAATCAAATTTTAATGGATGGTTCATAGTCCAGGAATTCCTAATTGTTATGAATAAATCTGAGTTTATTTGAGGGAAATAGTTGCAAATAAAATCATCTGCTCTCAACAGCCTATCTAGATCTCCTGCTCTTCAGCCATAAAATTCAGTACTGAGACTGGGGGGGGGCTGTGATAATCATTTGCTTCTTACATTTGTTCTAGGAATTTCTCCTGTATTACTAGTGGGGAATTTTGACTTATGGATATGCTTAGTGAAAGTGAAATTGAGCTTAGTGCCTACAGGAATTCTTCCAATTAAGGGTTCCATCCTGCAGACCCTTATTGGCTGTGCAGTTAATTTGGAGTAGCCTAAAGACCTCAAAAGAGAAGCAGCTGGGCCTCTGCCCTTGTCCCCACTCCAGTAAGTAAATTGGGCTCCTGATCATGCAGTGTTTACTCAGCTTAGTAGCCCTATTGATATTGCAGGGACCTTCAGAGAAATTTGCACCCATTCATTTGCGGAATAGAATAGAGAAGGCAGGAGAAGCCTCCATGGTTTTTCCTTGGACTCTCCATTCAGAGTGTTGTTCCCATTAACTAAAAAGAGAATAGGGGTAGGTCTCTCTAGTTTTTAAATCCTGATCATTGATCTTCTGCTGAAGGAAAGATTATTTAGAGCTACTTTGATTTAAGGATTTTTTTTCCCCATCCTCTTGCCAACCCTGTGGATCTGGAACTGGAAGGTAATTAAAAACCCAAACTCACAGGATTAAAATTTCAAAGGATGTGAGTGTAATATTTTTTGCATTGATTTTTCTTTTAATGAGCATTTTGATGTGATGTAAAGGCTTGTGAAGAAGCTTTATAGTCCTAACATGAGGGTTTTTTTTGTTAAGAGAAAAGTACATGGGCTAGAAAATGTCTGAAGCTAATGAAATCTCAGGTCACATCCAAACCATTGAATAGCTATAACCCTGTGATCATGGAAACAGCATGAATTTTTAAATATGTGCTCTGATATTAATTTTTAGATTGATTTATTGTACTTCAAATTTCTATGTACATGAATTCCATGTTCCCTTACCAGACCTCTTTATGTAAAGATGGCTCTTGAAGTCAGTGGCCACAAGATCTGCCTTGATTTTTAGATTGTAGTAGTTATCCTACATTGCTTAATTTAGATGCTACTAGGTTTTATTTTCAGAGCATTGTCTCTTTAACTGTACCCAGGATAATTTAATTCCTTGTTTATGCAGAGGAAGGATGGCCTTGTGGTTAAGGTACTTAATTGGAACTTGGGGAAATTTGGCTCTGTCACAGGACATCCTATGTAATCTAGGGCAAACCACTTAAAATCCCTGATTCTAAAATGGGGAAAACAATCCTCCCTCCCCTTGTCCCACTCTTTCTGTCCACTCTATTTGGACTATTCATTCTTCAGAGCTGGGACTGCCTCTTACTACACACATGTACAGAGCCTAGCACAATGGAGCCCTTATCTTACCTGGGGCCTCTAGGTGCCACTGTATTACAAACAATAAAATAAATACTCTTAACTGCATTCATCTTTATGTATAGCGTGTCTAGTGTACAGGTTAGGTGTCTACTCTCTCTTACATCTGTTATTGTGTGACACTTCAGAGTGAATGCAGTGCATTCTTGGGTACGTTTTATGTATTTTTGCTATCCTTCCTGAATGCATAATACTCCTCAGATGAGAAACTTGCAGTATAAAATACTGTTTATTTCCTTCACAAGATACATCAGCATCTGAAAAGCAGTATAAACACCAACTGTGTCGAATATCATGTGGCAGATTAATTGCTGGTGTAATTTCACAGATCTCGGTGGAGATTAAACCAGTGGTGAATGTGGTCCAGTGTGCATATATAAACATAATATGTTGAAATTAATATCTGTTCTACTTACATCTGCAAACTAATATCTCTGAATGCAAATATTTTGGTTCCCTTAGTGGAGTGTTTCGACTTGGGATGCTGCTTGTGTAGGGACAGCCCCTGGCAGGCCGGGCTGGTTTCTTTACCTGCCCTGTCTGCAGGTCCAGCCGATCACGGCTCCCACTGGCTGCGGTTCGCCGCTTCAGGCCAACGGGAGCTGCTGGAAGCTGCAGCTAGTACATCTCTCTGCCCATGCTGCTTCCAGCAGCTCCCATTGGCCTGGAGCGGCGAACCCGTGGCCAGTGGGAGCCACTATCGGCCAGACCTGTGGATGCGGCAGGTAAACAAACCAGCCCGGCCTGCCAGGGCTTTCCCTACACAAGCGGCATCCCAAGTTTGAGAAACACTGCCTTAGTGTTTACCGACATTCTTTTTAGACTCCAGGTTTACTGCATGATGGTCACTAATCAGTTACATTGAGAAAAAAGCTAAACTCTCAAGTATGCTCAGCAGCTACTTTAAATAATTGAATTACAGGTTTACAGTTTAATTTGCCATGTGATAATATAAAGTCCATGCTATAATTATTGCCACTGAAAAGCACAGAGAATGTAATAAATACATAAGTAATTTAATGTTAGCAGCAAGATAAAATTAACTATCACTGAAAACCTTAAAATTTAAATTGGTAATAATGTTTTGCTAATTGAGTCTCTTTTAGTGGACATTTGTGCATATCATAAGAGCACAGTCATTTAATGGAGATGAAAAACCATTGTTTTTGAGTTTCTGTGTCATGCAAACATTTTCGAGAAGTCAGTATGCTACAGCAAATGAATGATCTCGGAAATGTTAGCTTTGAGTGTGCATGTTTAGTGCTTCATTTTCATACTGAAGTCCTTCCATCCTCTTTCATAAACATATCAAAGGCACTTACCTATATGTAACCTGAAGCCCCTGTGTGCTGATTCTACTTTTAAGTCAATGACTAAACTCCTGGGCTACTACACCTGTTTTGCTTTACTTTGCCCTGAAGAAGGACAAAGTAAAGCAAAACAGGTGTAGTAGCTGGAAAGCTTGCATCTCTTAGCAACAGAAGCTGGTGTTAGATATTCAGGCCTGCCTGTAAAGACCTATACCAGGGGTCGGTAACCTTTCAGAAGTGGTGTGCTGAGTCTTCATTTATTCACCCTAATTTAAGTTTCATGTGCCGGTAATATATTTTAATGTTTTCAGAAGGTCTCTTTCTATAAGTCTATAATATATAACTAACTATTGTTGTATGTAAAGTAAATAAGGTTTTTAAAATATTTGAGAAGCTTCATTTAGAATTAAATTAAAATGCAGAAGCTGCTGGCCAGGACCAGGGCAGTGAGAGTGCCACTGAAAATCAGCTTGCGTGCCGCCGTCGGCACGCATGTCATAAGTTGCCTACCCGTGGCCTATACTTTAAGAACTTAAGTGTATTTTTAACAGTTAGCTAGTTACAGAGGTATAAAAACAAAGAATCAAAATCACAATCTGCCTGTGTATGTGCCTTCTTTCACAAGGATAGTCTGAGGCCTTGTTCTTCAGCTAAGGCCTTTGACTAAGCCGCAGGGGCAGCCATAGGCTGGGAAGCGTACAGTCATATCCTCACATTCCTAATCAGTCACATTGAAATAAGATGGCATTGGATTGTTAGGAAGACGATCCTATCCTGATAATGCATCCTGTCTGACAAGAAATCACTTATCAATGATTGTGGACCCTGCTTTTCTAACGTTAATCAGTCTGGTTCTCGAATTGTTTCTGTCTGCTGTATAATTAATTTTGCTAGGTGTAAGTTAACTAGGGTATAATTGGTTAGAGAATTATGTTTCAATATGTTAGAACTGTTTAGTTAAATTTCAGTAAAAGGATTGGTTAAGGTATAGCTGAGGATATTACTATATAAATTGGGGTCAAACAGAAAGTGGAGGGAAGGGAAATTGGAATCATATTTGCTAAGCGGAGGAATGGGAATAGGAACGGGGAATAGGGACATGGGGTAAACGCTCTGCAGCGTCAGAGCTGGGAAGGGGACACTGGGGAACAGGCTCTATTGGCGTATAGAGATAAGCCTGCCTGGTGTGAAGGGCTTCGGAATATGCTTGTTTGGAAACTAACCCCAATAAACATTGCATTGTCTGCACTTCAGACTTCTGGTCTTTTATTGCTTGCTGTCTGCATGACAAGAACCAGAGAAGTGGGAGGGTTGAGGGAAAGCCCTGTAACATCTGGTCCAATAAAAGAGATTACCACACCCACCTTTTCTCTCTAATACCCTGGGACTGATGTGGCTACAACAACTATGCTTTACTTTTGTGAGTAGTCTCACCAAAGTCATCAGTAGGTTTTGAAGGGAGTCTCCTCCAGCTCCGGAACAGAGGATGTTCCAGTTGCAGACAAAGTGTGGAGTTGGAGTGTGGAGCAGCAGAACCAGGTAAGATGATTCAGGCTCCCAAAAAGAGGACATTGCTGGTGGGGATGGGGAGAAGGAACTAGAGGTGGGGGTACAATTGGGATGTGTGTGCTGGGAGCCAGGGCATGGGTGAGCAGGATCCAGCAGCTGCAGAGGACCAATCAGATGCAGGGGAGGGACCAATTGTGAAATGTTGCAGCTCAGAAAGAGTTCTGATTGATCCATCTGCTCCCCAAAGATCCCAGGCACTGCTTCTTATTGGAAATTTCCACCCAGGCAGAGGGTGGAGGATCAAAAAAGAGACGACCTCTGGGAAACACCCGACACATGGTTACCCTAAAATAAGAGTCATAATGGTAATGCTGAACACACCTGGTAGTGTGACCATGGTTAAACTGGAGACAGAGATGGAAGGTAGAGCTTCCGAATGGACTTTTGATGTTATTCCTAAACTTAAATAGAAAACTGCTGAAGCTGGATTTCACTGGCACTAAGCTGCTTCTCAGGAGACAACGTTCAGCAGATATATATTGTCAAGTGATTTTTATCCAAGTTATTAGTAAACATAGAAGACAATGTTTACGGTTTTATTAGTTACTGTATGGGTACAATACAGTAATGTGGAAATGGCAGAAGTACTAAATGACTTTTGTTTGTTTTCACAAAAAAGTTAGCAATTGAGTGTCTAATATAGTGAACACCTGTGAAAATGAGGTAGGGTCAGAGGCTAAAATAAGGAAAGAACAAGTTAAAAATTACTTAGACAAGTTAGATGCCTTCAGGTCACCAGAGACTGATGAAATACATCCTAGAATACTCAGGAGGCTGACTGAGGAGATATCTGAGCCATTAGTGATTATCTTTGAAAAGTCATGAAAGACAGGAGAGAGATTCCAGATGACTGTAAAAGAGTAAATATAGTGCCAATCTATAAAAAGGGAAATGAGGACAACCCGAGGAGTTACAGACCAGTCAGCTTAACCTACCTGGAAAGATAATGGAGCATATCATTATGCAATCAATTTGCAATCATCTAGAAGATAGTAATGTGATAAGTAACAGTCAGCGTCGATTTGTCAAGATCAAATAGTGTCAAACCAACCTGATAACTTTCCTTGACAGGGTAACAAGCCTTGTGGATAGGAGGGAAGTGGTAGACATGGTATATCTTGACTTTAGTAAAGCTTTTGATACTGTCTCGCATGACCTTCTCATAAAGAAATTAGGGAAATGCAACCTAGCTGGAGCTACTATAAGGTGGGTGCAAAACTGGTTGGAAAACTGTTCCCAGAGAGTAGTTATCAGTGGTTCACAGTCATGCTGGGGTCCCGCAGGGATCAGTTCTGGGTCTGGTTCTGTTGAATATTTTCATCAATGATTTAGATAATGGTATAGAGCAGGGACTGGCGACCTTTGGCACATGGCCTATCAGGGAAATCTGCTGGCGGGCCAGGATGGTTTGTTTACCTGCAGCATCCACAGGTTCAGCTGATTGCAACTCCCGCTGGCCGTGGTTCGACGTTCCAGGCCAATGGGGGCTGCAGAAAACATTGGTCAGCACATCCCTCGGCCCTCACCATTCCTGCATTCCCCATTGACCTGGAGCTGTGAACCGTGGCCAGTGGGAGCTGTGATTGGCTGAACCTGTGGACACTGCAGTTAAACAAACCGTCCCAACCCGCCAGCAGATTTCCCTAACAGGGACTGGCAAGCTTTGGCACACGGCCTAGTATAGAGAGTATACTTACATAGTTTGCGGACGATACCAAGCTCGGAGGGGTTGCAAGTACTTTGGAGGATACAATTAAAATTCAAAATGATCTTGAGAAATGGTCTGAAGTAAATAGGATGAATTTCAATAAGGACAAATGCAAAGTATCCCACTTAGGAAGGAACAATCAGTTGCACACATACAAAATGGGAAATGACTGCCTAGGAAGGAGTACTGCAGAAGGGGATCTGGGTGTCCATAGTGGATTGTAAGCTAAATATGAACCAACAATGTAACACTTGCCAAAAAAAAAAAAAAAAGACGACATTCTGAGCTGTATTAGCAGAGGCACTGTAAGCAAAACACGAGAACTAATTCTTCCACTCTACTCCGTGCTGATTAGGCCTCAAGTGGAGTATTGTGGCCAGTTCTGGGTGCCACATTTCAGGAAAGATGTGGAGAAATTGCAGACAGTCCAGAGGAAAGCAACAAAAATGATTAAAGTTCTAGAAAACATGACTTGTGAGGGAGGATTGAACGATTTGGGTTTGTTTAGTCTGCAGAAGACAGAGCCACCCAGAGGATTCAGGGAGCCTGGGGTCTTCGGCACTGGGTCCCGGACTGGAAGGACCCACCATCACCAAATTACTGCCAAAGCGGGGACCCCCCGCTGCTGAAGTGCCCTGAAGACCCAGCACTTTGGCGGTGGGTCCTGGGGCGGAAGGACCACCCCGCTGCGGGTCTTTGGGGCACTTTGGTGGTGGATCCCAGAGCGGAAGGACCCCCTGCCACCGAATTGCTGCCAAAGACCTGRAGCGGCAGAAGCTCCAGGGGCCTGGGCCCTGCGAGAGTTTTCTGGGCCCCCTGGAGCAAGTGAAGGACCCTGCTCCAGGGGCCCTGAAAAACTCTCGTGGGGGCCCCTGTGGGGCCCGGAGCCTGGGGCAAATTGCCCCACTTGCTCCCCCTTGGGCAGCCCTGGCAGAAGAGAAGTAAGAGGGAACATTACAGTTTTCAAATACATAAAAAGTTGTTAAAAGGAGGAGGGAGAAAAATGTTTCTCTTTAATCTCTGAGGATAGGACAAGAAGCAATTGGCTTAAATTGCAGCAAGGGGTAGATTGGACATTGGGAAAAACTTCCTAAGTGTCAGGGTGGTTAAGCACTAGAATTAATTGCCTAGGGAGGTTGTGTAATCTCTATCACTGGAAGTTTTTAAGAGCACGTTAGACAAATACCTGTCAGGAATGTAGGGGACTGGACTAGAAGACTTTATCGAGGTTCCTTCTAGTCCTATGATTCTATAGTGTTTATGTATAAGTGTCAAACCTTAGTTTGGCTTCAGACTCCGAAATATTAATTTCAAATGTAGATATTCTTCCTCTGGTCCCTAAGAGACCAGAAAAGCATTCATTCTAGGTACAGAAATGAATTTATGATGTTGTTGTTTTGGCTTTATTTCTGGGATAACTGTAGAGCTTACCTGTAATTCTAAGAACATTGGTGGCCTGGTCAAGCTGTCTTTGTATTTTTAAATTATCTTTACTTTTACAGTCTGTTTTAGATTCTATGCTGACAAAAGATTGTTTTTAATTGAATGTGTCTCTGATTCAGTAAATATAATAAAGTATAAGCGCCAGCTCCGTGGGTGCTCTGGGGCTGGAATATCCACAGGGAAAAAATGGTGGGTGCTGAGCATCCATCAGCAGCTTTCTTTCCTTCCCCCAGGGCCTTCCACTCGCCGGTGGGCCCCGCTGATCAGCGCCTCCTCTTTCATCCCTGTGCCTCCCACTTGCCACAATCAGCTGTTTCACAGCATGCAGGATGCTCTGGAGGGGAGGAGAAGTAGTGAGGACATGGTGCGCTTGGGGAAAGGGGTGGAATGGAGCAGGAAGAGATGGAGTGGGGATGGGGCATGAGTGGGAAGGGGCAGGGAAGGACTTGGGGGAAAGGGTGGAGTGGGGGCAGGGCCTGGGACGCTTGTGTAATAAAGCATAAATTGAGAGAAGAATGGCACGAATTAAGGTGAGATAAAACCAAGAACGATCTTATTTACAACCAGGAACTATACAAATGCAAAGGGAACAAGTGTGTTCCAAGCAGCAATAAATCAACACTGCGTGCTCCTGTTTCAGCAGTGCTAAACATGACAAATTAAACTGCAATTACTGCATAGTACTCAGAACACCATCACAAGTAAAAATCTAAAGATAATAAAAGGCTGCTGTAGAAGCATGTCATACAGAATTTACTCCAACTCGTTAAGGAACAAACCTGGTTTTGCTGAAAACATCCTCTTAAATAACGAATGGGAAAATAAATGAAATATGAACAGAAAGTTTATTAAGGGAGAAAGCAGTTAAATTATTTTCTCACAAATTATCTAGTACAAATACATAAGCTTTAGGTTTTTCCTTCCACAAATATTTGGTCGAAATGTTAAACAGATAGGCTTAAAGTACTGTATATATGCAACAGATACATGGACACAAGGGACTTTGAAAGCTTTGTAGGTACAGTGGCAATGATCTGATAAAGAAGGATTTACTGAATCCTCTGACAATCCCTACTGCACGTCTAGTCAATCTGCTTTTTAAAAAAGTCCTTAAATATTTGCATAATGCATCATAATGTACGTCAGTCCCATTACAGACTATGAACACACCTTATTCTGTTTGTAGAGCACTGTGCAAATTTACAGCACCGTAACTGACTTATTAATTGTAATAATCAGGTCAGATCTTTAATATTCCTTCCAAGCTGTGTAAGCAACAGATTAACTCTCTGAAGAAACCATATGGAGCCATCAGGCCAGTAATTCATATATATATAAAATCCCTGAATAATAATCTGTGGTAAACTTTGTCTTCCACAATTTGTTTTTTAAGTATCCAAATACTTTCAAAGTGTCTGTTCAAAATAATCTGTAAGTGTGCATTTATTTTGCGCATAGACTTCTTAAAATTTGACTCTACTTTGAATTTGAATGTCCATGGCCAATGTAAAGCACCTGTCCTCGCTGTTTACTCTTGAAAAATGTTCTGATAATAGTAATGACACTTAGGCATGTCAATACTTTTGTGGATCTAGGCTTAACTTCTAGTTTAAGGTCCCCGGTGATCCACAAAACCCATGCTCAGCTGCTGCCTATCCTCATAAACATCTAAACTTCCAGAATAAAAGATTCCTAGGTGCCTCTCTTTCTGCCTCTGAGCATGTGCATTGCTGCCCCATTCTAGGTGTCATGCTGTTGTGATCCACGAACTCGGGGCTGATAGTGCTCACCTACCAATCTTACCTGCAGGGCTTGATCTGGTAGGTGTGCTCAGAAAAAGCAGAGACAGACGCCTCTCTGCAGCTTGGAATTGGATGCATAACTCCATGGGAAGAGTGGGGGTTAAGACACGTTGCTCTTGTTGGTATCTCCTATTGGCTAGCTTCGGCAGCTCCCTGCCTAGTGTGCTGGCTTTTGTGGATCACTTTCTTAGGTGACTATCTCAGGGGACTGGAGAGCCCCCGTATAGGCTGCACCCTTAGATGCTCCTGTGTCCCTAAGGCGAGGCACCTTTACCCTTCCTGTTTTTAATGTTTGTCTTTTTAGTATGTGTTTCACATTTTCCAGCGATTGGAGGAGTCGTGGTTGGACATGTCTGGACATGCTGTGTGTGTGCGTGTCACAAGGTGCATGCATAGCCTAGGACAGAGTTTCTCAACCTTTTTCTTTCTGAGGCCCCCCAAACATGCTATAAAAACTCCATGGCCCACCTGTGCCACAACAATTGTTTTTCTGCATATAAAAGCCAGGGCCAGCATTAGGGGGTAGCAAGCAGGGCAATTGCCTTGAGCCCCATGCCACAGAGGCTCTCGTGAAGCTACATTGCTCTGGCTTCGGCTTCAGTCCCAGGTGGCAGGACTCAGGGCCCTGGGCTTCAGCCCCATGTAGTGGGCTTCAGCTTTTTACTCTGGGCCCCAGCAAGTCTAATGCTGGCCCTTCCAGGTGGCCCCACTGAAACCTTTTTGTGGTCCTCCAGGGAGCCCCGGAACCCTGTTTGAGAACCACTGGCCTAGATATATAGGTGGCATGTGACACTCTGTACACCATGTTAACCCCTTTATATGGTTGATATATTTTGTACAAAATATATGCTGTGTGAGGTGTCATTTAAAATCCATAATATGCTCAACGTCATTGTTCTGTTAAGATGTGTATGTCCACACTGTGTTTGTAAAATCTATCTATCTATATATTTTTTTTTAGATTTTGCTATATGATTGTTACTGAAACATGTTGTAGTTCTGGGTAATGCCCACAGACACCCTAGCATGCGTCCTCTCCTGTACACACTGGTTTAGATAAAGCAATAAAACAAGTTTTTAACTAGAGAAAGATAGATTTTTAAATGATTACAAGTGGTCAGGCACAGAAGTCAGAATTTGGTTACAAAAGAAATAACAAGAAGCAAATTCCTAAATTTTACCACGCTAAATAAGATTTGAAGCAAACATCCTTCTCACTCCACTAGATGCTGCAGTTCTCAGTTCACAGGATGGATTTCATTTCAGCCTGGGACCATTTCCTTTAGTTCAATGTTCTTCAAGTATTCATTGATGTGATGAGCAGAGACATATAAGGTGGAGAGGAGTGGTAAGTCTAGGAGCATTTGCCATCCCTTCTTATACTCACAACTCTTTTGTGGTAGAAAAATCCTTGCTGGCTCATGAGGGCAGACATGGAAGGCAGTTCCATTGCATACATGACTCTCAAACTGTCCTTCAGATGAATTTTAAATGTCTTGTTTATTACTCCTCTCCTCCCCCACTGGAGAATGCCCAATTAAGCAGATAATAGCTCTTTAGCACTTTGATGGCATGCTAGGATTTCTTTGTCTCTGAGAAATGGGTTTGTGGGCATTACTCAGAACTACACCATGTTTAAATAACAATCATATAGCAAAATCTCATAATTTTTTATACATATCTTAACAAGACAATGACATTCAGTGGATTATGGATTTTCAGATGGTACCTTACAAGGGATATATTTTGTACAAAATATATCCTAACCATATAAATGGGTGAACATGGGGTATTGGGTGTCACAGTGTGTTAGGAGCTTCTTTGTGGTGACAGACTCTAAACAGAGAGAAAGGTTACTCTACCCGCAGCTGGTACACCTTGCTGGACCACCCAGCAGAGAGGGAGATTATTTCATTGCTTGCTGTATTGTAGCCTGGGATCACATATTTGGATTCTGTTCCACCTCGTTTCTCTCAAACTTAATTGAATTGGTCTGGGGGAAATGCACTTTGCCCCATCGCTCCCCCTGCATTGTATAGGGAACCTAGATGTGTAACTCAAGCTTTGGACTTCCTATGTCTTGAAATCCCTGTGTGGATCCAGGCCTTAGTCCTTTAGTCTCCAGCAAAGGGACACCCACCAGTTCTGTAGTTGCTGAGCATTGTAATTCAGTGGCAGTACTTGCACTAATATTTGGCCCCTAAATGATGGTCCTATAAGGGGCACCCAGTGCTCCACTGGGTGGCAAACTGCTGCAGTCCTTTCCTTACACTCTGTTCCCTGCCTGATAGAGAGCTACAGCCTGAGCCTCAGGTACTGTTCTCTCTACTGGCAAGTGGTTTTCCTTGGTGCTTTAATGGTAGATTTCCACTTTCCTTGCAGTTCTCTGTTCCTACAGTCTGTCTGACATCTCAGAGCAGTAGTTACCAAGAAGCCAATTGCCAAATGGAATCTTAACCTGGTTCTCTGGCCTCTCCCCAATCCTCCCTTCATATATTTTGGGGACATTCCCTTTCGTTAGCCGTGAAGAAGGTAACCTTCATGGTTAAGTATCTCTTTATCATGGTGCCATACACTGTGTGAAACATATTTTTCTCTCTCATTTTCCCTGACACAGTTGTCCTCTGGAACTCTCCAGAGCATCTTTTCAAGATTAATTTGTTATTGTTCCACATAATAAAGACATTTCCCTTCCAAGTTCAGAACAGAATGAAGAGAGGGAAATGTCTTTATTAAGTTGGCTCCAGATTTGCTCAGGTGGCTGATTATGTTGGCCTCTAGCACATGGCATACTAATAGGCTATTATACTTGTGTTAGCTAACATTTTCCTGTTGCTCAATTAGGAGAGGTCTTTGGTTTTTTTAGAGTAGAAATCTTGTGTTGCACTTGTCAGACACACTACATGCCTGACTTAGCTAATGATGATGTGTGACGGGGGCTTCTTTCACTGCTAGTGGTGCTTCCTCCTGTCCATCCTGGGGATTAGCTCTACCAGGTGTTGCACCTTCCTCTGCCATTGTCTTCACCCATTTTGTCTCACCCTGTGGCTCCTCTCACATCAGGAACTGCAGCCTCCTCTTCATGACTCAGCCCTCTGGCCAGGTCACTGCATAGTTTCACCTTCCAAGAGGGATATAACAAAGTCTTTCTTTCTCAGACAAACCATCCCAGGCAGTCCATTGTCCTCTGCCTGGCCTGTACCATGTCCCCAGTGGCAGGTATAGGAACTGAGGCCCACCCTCTACTCCAGGTTCCAGCTCAGGGCCCCTATCGTCAGCAGCCACGGCCTGCACTATCCTACCTGGCTGCTTTCCTCTGAGTCTTCTCCTACCTTCTTAGCTTCCCCACTCTCTGGGTTTGTCAGCCTTCCAACTCCCTCCTCTCAGGAAGTGACTGCATCTTATTTTCCTGCAGCCCCTTTCTGTGGCCAGCTTCTGGACTTTATACAGGCCACTCCTGTTCCTGTCCAGCTGAGCCTGTTCCCAGTCAATCCCCTGCTCCGTCTTATCCTCCAGGTGCAGTCTGTGGAGTTAATTTGCCTGCCTGGCCATCTTAACCTCTGTCCAGTCTTGTGACAGCCCATCACATGCTGGTATCTGACATTATGAATATCATAGAAGCAACTTGCTTTCATTGTTACAGGAAGTATTGATAAGGCCTTTATTATTTAGTATTAAAGGTACAGAATTAATATGTAACATTTTAACAGATTTTTTTTAAAAAGTAATGCCAGTTCTTATTAGGTTTTTAATCCTGCCATAAACTTATTGTTTTGTAGACCTGTGTGCCTGGGCTTGGGGCCTAACATTTTATCTCATTGCATTTTGGCATTTACTTACGTTAGAAAGCATGATCCATACACAGTCCTCTGTCTGTAAATGCTATTATGTCTGATTCTGCCTTATGGAATTGTTCCAGGGACTATTCTGTGATTCACTTTCACCTAAGAGATACCAGGGCTGTCTTTACTGACGCACAAGAATGTATCTTACCTGAGTGTGGAGAGTTAAGTGACATGAAAGGGGCATTAAATTCTGCTGTAAAACACTGATGTCATTGTAACTTTAAACTTTTGTGTAATATTTTAAATGCCTTTTTGATTAAGGTGGCATAGAACGCACAAATTCAGACTTGTGGAAAAATTGATTATTAATGTTGTTATAGAAATTGCATTGTCGTTTTTTTTTTTTAAAGTCTCCGTGTTTATGAAGATGCATAACTCTCTAATCTCAGGTATTTTTTTCATTCCTTTGTATCACAGAATTTGGAACTTCATTTAATATTCTGATAGTATTAACATTACTTGCAATGACATACTAAAGTTGTCTTGGAGTTCACAATTTAAAAATTTTGCATGCAGTTATTCTTTTTTGTCTGTTGCAAAATCCTCATCGCTAAATAGGGTGAATTTGACCAGGCTTTGGTCAATGCTACTGGTATATTAACGCCAGGGGGCTTACAACTTGTAATAAGTATTTGTCTGATGAAAAATGCTTCATTTCTATTTTTTGATGAAAAGGCTAAATTACACTTGCCACTACATGAATGTGATAGATTACTGGGGAAGAAAGCCACAAGGAGCCTCTCTCTACATGCATATAGAAAGCAGCCATCACTGGGCTGCAGGTGCAAGGTTTGGGAAGTGTGCTGCCTGTAATGAGAGGGATCAAGCCATGACCCTACAACAAGCAGGTGAGCATGCACATAACCACAGATGACATCTTCCCAACAAGTCTAATAAGTTGTATACTTTGGCTCTTGGAGGCATTGTAAGTTTCTCAGCCATAATCCTGTTTACAAAGCATGGGGTGCTCCTCTCCCATTGTCACCATAGCACATATATCTGTAATTTAGTCCTTGGTGCTTTGAGACCATCACTTTATCTACTTCAAATTACAAAAGTTTGGGAAAATTTGATTACATATTTGCAAAGAAAACATGCCTGACTTTCCAGGTCACAGCAGTTTGACTGCTGTGTGTTAACTCAGTGGACTCGATAAATTGTTGAGAACCTCGGTGAATTGTTGTCCCTCTGCTCATTAACAGGGTATCAAAATGAGGTCCTAATGTGGTAGGAGGATGCTATTAAGATTTTGAGTCCATACCACAACAGCTGAATTCCCAGCTGCTTCATTTCATTATCGTGTGCTTTTAGGATGTCAGGGGAGTTCTCCCTGTTAAATGTTGCTGTGCATTTCTGGTAATTAAAGAAAAACAGGAAGCACTGTATGTGAAAACGGAATAGTGATGGTCGAGTCAAACTGCTTTGGGTGATTTAGGCATTCAAATAAATTGCATGCATTGCTTATTAAAGAGCATGAAAGAGTCATGTATTGACTCATTCACTTTAGTGCCTCTCTCGGAGATGCATTCTTTATGCCTTTTAAAAAGTAAAATATAGTAATTAACGAAGGACAAACTTCAAACCATGTTGCAGTACTTATCCTTGCCTTTCTGCCTTTCTTAACTACAACTTTCCAAAGAGCTGCTGAAGCTTATTTTGCAGTCATCTAGCCTTAATTACAATATTTATAGAGACTCTGATGGTATCATAATTGACACTTTCATCTTCTGTTTGGAGTCACAATAATGTGCTACCAATCAGTCTTATATCTGCCATCCAGAGTTATATGTGCTTATGCTTGTTGTACAGATTTTTAGGGTCATTTGGGTTTTTTAATCCCGAGATAACCTTGGTCTCTTTATTTTGTAGTTTTCATTCCTTGGTATTTGGGCTAATGCTTCCTAGATTTAAATGTAAAAGGCTGGCATCTGTGGGCCCAATCCTATATAATTCTGAGCACCTGCAAAGTCCATTGATTTTATTAGCTCTCAAGATTGGGCCCCATATTTCTTTTTCACCTTTTATTGCTTTTGTTCGTTTGTTTTCCACTGCCAGAACGTTCATATAATAAAGGTTGTGACTCTTAGACAGATGGACTTCTTATCCCTAATCCTGGCCAGCCAGCTACTAAGCAAGAGAGCTCCATAAATACTTACAAAAGTGACTCTGTCTTGCCCCATGTTCAATATATGTTAATCCACATATCTGCATATTGTCTGTGTGCTAATCTGCCCTGATTGCAACATTGATTTACACCTTGAGCCAAAGCCTACTGAAATCAGTGGAGACTCCTAGGGCAGAGGTTTTCAACATTTTTTTTTTCATTTGCGGACCTCTAAAATAATTAGAATGGAGGTGCAGACCCCTTTGGAAATATTAGACAAGGACCCTGAAGAGTCTGTGGACCACAAGTTGAAAACCACTGTCCTAGGGTATGTCTACACTGCACCTGGAAATGAGCCTCCTAGCATGTGTGGACAAGACTTGCACAAACAGGGCTCAAGCTAGTGTACTAAAAAGTTCCATGTGGATGTTATGGTTCTAGCAGAGAAGTGGCCTAGCCACACAAGTTGGACTCAGAGGGTCATGTGGACTTAACAGCCCAACCTGCTGCCCTAGCTGCAACACTGAACTGCTAGAACCCACTCCAGCTATAGTGTAGACGTACCCAAGGAGTCTCCGTTGGGTTCAGTGGGTTTTGGCTCAAGCTTTAAATTGACTTTGTAGTTGGGGTGGATTAATGGATAGCCAAACAAGGCATGTGCCTAAGGCCAAATTCATGGGAGCCAAACCTGAGCAGCATTGAAAGCTCATGCACCAGGTCGCAATGCCACCCACTCAAATTTGGCCCAGCCACCCTCTTGTCATGATGGACCTGGCTCATGGGGTCTGTGTTGCAAGGGTTTAGTCGAGCCACACTTCTGTCATGACGAGGGGGTGGCTGGGCCAAACCCGAATGGGCTGTGAGGTAGCCAGTGCTGCTCCTTCATGCCATTGCACCAGGATTTCTCCTCCCTCTTCTCCCTCACGCTGCGGTGCCTGCCTGGCCTCATCCTGCTTCCAGCAGCCCATGTACTCTCTGCTTCGCCTGCAGGACTTGCTCATCAATGCCCTTGAGGTCCAATACAAGTATGGGGAGTTGCAGTGAGTGCCCACATGGCAGGGCCAGAGGAGAGAAGGGATTAGAGGAGCCCTGGAGAGGTGGACATGAGGGCTAATAAGTTGGTGTCTGCAGCAGGAGCCTGATTGATCTGGATAGGAGAGGGTTAACTAAGCAACACCAGTGCATTACAAGTAGGAGGTGCTTGGGTTAACAATCGCTAGCACAGTTATGCTTACTAGGAAAGGGTTAATATACAAGCATCCATACCATGGGAGCCTGTAGTTTAGCTGGCCAGTAGAGGGGCCCAGAACTGTATATTTGCCTAGGGCCCTGTGCTGGGTTAATTCAGCCCTGACTGGAGTGGCGCTCAGGAGAATGGCCTGGGCTTTTAATGTTTTCAGATTGAAGTTACTAAATAATGTCATGGTAAACAATAACTTGCAGTGGGTGGGTGTGGTGGATGTTTTTGTTTTGGGTTTTTTGGTATCAGAAGACATAAACCTGTGACCTTTTAAGGAACTTGTATGGCTGTTAAGCTCTGGAAGCAAATGCCTCTCTGGTCTCTCAAGGGAAACTAGATTCTGAGTAAAATGTCTAGTGGGGGATTGTGACCAAATGCACCCCAGTATTCACACTTTACACACTACTGAAATCTTTGCATAGAATATGCTTTGTGAGTTATCATTCTGAAAACTAGTAACTCCCTGGTCAACAATGCAGTGTTGCTACATACATTTTGCCATCAATGTAAAGTTATGAATTCTCCCTGTAAGTTGTTGATGGCACATAGTCAAACCCATGTAGCCCTGTCTAGGCAGGAGCGGCTAAACAAAGGAATGTGTGTTCATCTCAGTTTACATACAAATAGTAAATGTGGTCATTGAGACAGAAAAAGGGAGATAAGGCAAATCTGCATTTCAGCATACATTGGGGAGGCAGGGAGCTTCGGGCCACCTTCACCCCGAGACTCCACGTCACCTTCATTACTGTTTGAATGATCTTTGCTTTGAGGGGCAATCCTCAGCAGAACCCACTTCGAAGGGTGACAGCTATAAAAATGAGGGGCAAAACACCCTAGGTTATTTCTTCCTATCCATCTGTCTTTCCCTAAGAAGACACAGAACCAGCCATTTGACTTTGAGGAGAGCTCCTCCTGACTTGAAATTTGGTCAGTAGTGTTGCTGGGAACATGAGGTAAGGATTTTACCTGGAACCAAGTTTAGTTTAAGATTCAGTACTAGATAGTGTTGTACATTTATCTCTTGTACTCATTTCTGAGTTTAATACCTTGTACTTGTACTCACTTAAAACTTCTCTCTTTGTAGTTAAATAAACTTGTTTTATTTTTTAATCAAAACTAATCCAGTGTTGTGTTTAAACTGCATTGTTTGCTAACTCCAATTAAAGTAGCAACTATTGTCTGCTGCACCTGTAAGGGGTCAATGTACCTCTAGTATTGGAACTGTCCAGAAGAGGACTAGACCATACACAACACATTTTGGGGGGAGAATCCAGACTGGGGGTGTGCTGAGGTCACCCTGCAGTAACCAAAGCTGGTGGAAGCCAGAGTGTGGCTGGTGTGTGGTAGCAGACAGGGTATGTGTGTGACCTGCTGTTTGTGAGGAGCCCAGGTTGGGAGCTACAGCAGCAAGGCATTGTGAGGCAGCCAAGGTTGCAGGGCAGGAGGCGAGAGTGCACTGAGTTGCACCCCAGATTGTGATGGGGATGTTTATATTGAGTATCTAATATTTTGAGAGGGGAAAAGCCTCTCATAATACGTGCTTATCTGGGAGGCAGGGTGTGGGCAGAAAATGGGCTAGTCTGAGGAGACATGGGCTAAAGTATGATCCTTGGCAGGCAAAGGGAGAAGGAGCTTGGGTTTCCCTCTTAAGTCTTATCCCTACCATTACGCATGAGTAATGTAGCCCCATAGTGGCATTCTGATTAATGCATGATCCAGTTCCCCGGTGCTTCCTGGCTTTCCCATTAGTAATATTTTATTTTTACATTGCATTTATATATGCTGCCCTTGTGCTTTACAGGATCAAGCCTTTCATATGTCTTTAGTCAAGAAAACAAATTGGGGATGGGGGGGATGGGAAACATGTTCTTTCCCAATGACCTTCTGGGAACAGAGAGGTACATTCTTGCTGAGGGAAGAGAGACTCGAGAGTGACAGAAAAGGCCTGAGGCAGAGAACAGTTTAAAGGGGCTACAATCCTGTAATTCATCACTCTCTGCTGAATCATCAGCTGGGGAGAAGGTTGGGTGTACCTGCTTGAAGAGACTCCTTACCACATTAGGTCATTTGGGTGTTTGCAGACCAAGCATAGGTAGCAGAAGCTACCTCCCCCTTTATTGTCACGTACACAGAGCCTTATATTGTCCTAAAATAACTGCCGTCTCCATATACTTTTGTGTTTTGAATGTGGAAGAGACAGAGGAAGTGACTATTATAGACAAGTGTCCAAGAAACCTCCAGAGAGGACTGAGCTTGGTAACAGCACAAAAATGCTACAGAGTAATGGCCTGATCCAATTCCCATGTAAGTCAAGGGAGTTATTTGGGATATTGAAATGTATGCCACCAAGACTGGTGCTGATAACTGTGCAAGTGACAGCCTCCTTACTGAACCAGATTTTCTGTTACTTTTGGCATTTATTTTCTCTATAACTTATTCAGTGGTGGCACAGTTCTTTTCCATGTCTGAAGATGGATCATACGCCTGAGGCATTTGTTGTTGCCAGAAGCATGTATTCGATGTAGATTTTTCTTCTGTGTGAGTTTTGTGTTTAATACCTAATCCCAAATCTGGACCTTAGCATCCAGAAGTCTGGGTGCCTGCATGAACCCCTCTAAGCTTAATTACCAGCATAGCTTTGATCTCACTGCCACCATCCAAAAATTTCCAGGGTTTTGGCTCCCTCTGGTCTCCCCAAAACCTTCCCTGGAGGGACCCCAAGACTCAGAGACTCTAGATCTCACAACAAAGGGAAATAACCCACTTTCCTTCCCCCTCTCTCTCTCCACCCAGAATTCCTCTCTGGGCTAACCTGAGAGTTATGATGCAACTCTTACATCACAATACCAAGAAGCATGTCTCCTTTCTTCACAAAGAGACAAACCCCAAAGACAAGGAAACAGAAAAGATTCATCTCTCTTCCCTCCCACCAATTCCCTGGTGCTGCAGAGTTTTACCCTCCGTAGATCTAACACAAAGAGAATTCCCCTTCCTTCGTTCCTTAGCCTACCCAGAGAGAAAAATCCAAACAAGTCTAAAAGAAAGCTTTATATAAAAAAGAAAGAAAAAAACACGTGAAATTAATGATCTCTGCATTAAGTGACAATACACAGGGCTATTGCTTAAAAGAAAATATGAATAAACAGACTTATTCAAAAAGAGAGATAATTAAACATTCCAGCAATAACTACATACATGTAAATACAAAACAAAACATATAAAAGCCTATTGTTTGGCTACTTTGGTATTCACAACTTTGAAACTGAAGATTAGAAGCTGAAGATAGAAAGATCCCTCTCATAGCCGAGAGACAGACAAAAGACTCAGACCCAAAATTCCCTCCCTGAGCTTTAAAAAATCCGGTTTCCTGATTGGTCCTCTGGTCAGGTGTTTGGTTCCCTTTGTTAACCCTTTACAGGTAAAAGAAACATTAACCCTTAGCTATCTGTTTATGACAAATACCTAAGCTGAAAGGCACAATAGGACATGTCTTTTAGGGTGTTCTCACTCGGCTTCTGGTGCATTGAGACACAAAGGCCAAATGATTTCAGCTAGCCCCAAAGTGGCAAAGTATCAGTATATTAAGGCCTGGAGTGTCATCTACTTTTTCTCCGCTCTCAATATAACTTGTTAAGAAAAAAAGCAAGAACTAAGTTAAACAGCCATATCACTGAAATAGAGTGTCAGAATTCTGAAGATGAATACACAGACACATGATATACAGCAAGACCTGTTGACACTTTTAAAGGTCCTAATAACTGGAAAACTTGTAACCACTTCTTCTACAGTATTTGTTATCATGAGTCATTTGTATACAGTTCATCCTTATCTTCATTTTGTTTATAGCTGATAAACAGTGTGGTTTTCTATTTAAAGCCAAGACTGGGAACCAGGGCACCTGGATTCACACACTGACTTTGTCACAGATTTCGTGTGTGACCTTAGACAAAGTGCCTGCAGTAGGGCAGGAGTGTCCGCTCTGGAGCCACATGTGGCTCTTCAGAAGTTAATGTGCAGCTCCTCGTATAGGCACTGACTTCGGGGCTGGAGCTACAGGTGCCAACTTTCCAGTGTGCCCAGGGGTGCTCACTGTTCAACCCCTGGCTCTGCCACAGGCCCTGCCACCACTCCACTCCTTCCCACTTCCTTCCCTGAGCCTGCTGTGCTCTCTCTCCTTCCCCTCCCCCAAGCCTCCTGCATGCCACAAAACAGCTGATCAGGAGAAGCTGGGAGCAGGGGGGGTGGAACTGATGGGGGGCTGCTGATGTATTACTGTGGCTCTTTCAAAATGTACATTGGTAAATTCTGGCATCTTCTCAGACTCAGGTTGGCCACCCCTGCAGTAAGGTCTCATTCAGAGAGGTGCTAAGCACCTCTAATTTTCATTAAGACAATGGGAGTTGAGGGTGCTCAAAAAACTTTCATGGGATGCTGTCATGGTATAATTCCCCACTCTGAACTTTAGCATCCAAAAGATGGGGTACCAGCATGAATTCCTCTAAGCTCAATTACCAGCTCTGCCACCAACCAGGAATTCCAGTGCCTGGTATACTCTGGTCCCCCCAAAACCTTGCCCGGGGAACCCCAAGACCCAGACCCTCTGGATCGTAACACAAGGAAAGAAAGCCCTTTCCTCCACCGTTGCCTCTCCCAGGCTTCCCCTCCCTGGGTTACCCTGGAAGATCATTGTGATTCAAACTCCTTGAATCTTAAACAGAGAGGAAAATGCACCTTCCCCCCTCCTTCTCTCTCCCCCTCCCAGACTCTCCCTGAGAAAGAAAGTAATCCTAACACTGAGAGAATTTAGCCTCTCCCTCCCCCTTCCTTTTTTCCCACCTTCCCTGGTGAATCCAGACCCAGTTCTTTCTGGGGCCACAGGAATAAAAAAACTCAGGTTTTAAACAGAAAAGCTTTAATTAAAGAGAGAAAACAGTAAAATTATCTTTGTAAATTTAAGATGGATTATGTACAGGTTTTCAGCTATAGAACTGGAATACCCCAGCTAAGTATTCAAGTTAACAATTAAAATCCTTCAGCCTTATCTCTCTTTGGGTCAGTTAAAGCCTGTGCTAGGTTTGCCATTGATTTCAATAGAGCATAGACTCATAGGTCAGAAGGGACCAACATGATCCAGTCTGACTCCTGCACAAAGCGAGGCCACAGAACCCTACCCATCCATTCTATAAAAACCCTAACTATGTCCGAGTTATTGAAGTCTTCAAATTGTGGTTTGAAGCTAAGCAGAGAATCACCAGCAATGACCCATGCTCATGTGCGGGGAAGGCGAAAAACCTCCAGGCGAGCCAATCTGCCCTGAGATTCTTTTCCCGACCCCAATATCGCATCAGCTAACCTGAGATGTAGGCAAGGCTCCCACCAGCACCCAGGAAAGAATTCTCTGCAGTAACTCTGATCCATCCCATCCAAATCCATCAGACCATTGCAGACCTATCTGCTGATAATCCAAAATCAATTGCCTTAAACTATCCTATCATATCATCCTTCCATAAACTTCAAGCTAGTCTTAAAGCCAATATGTCTTTGCCCCCACTATCCCCTCGAAGGCTGTTCAGAACTTCACTCTCTAATGGTTAGAACTCGTCTTATTTCAGCCTGAACTTCTAGTGTCCGTGTACCCATTGTCCTTGTGTCTAACATTAGTTACTAAGCTTAACTTATTCCTCTTCAATTCCTCTCCCTCCCTAACGTTAATCCCCCTGATATATTTATATAGAGCAAGCATATCTCCCCGAAGTCTTCTTTTGGTTAGGCTAAACAAGCCAAGCTCTTTGAGTCTCCTTTCATAAGGCAGGTTTTCCATTCCATTTTAACTATATTTTTGCAAAAGGGATGCAATAAAAAGTGGGTGAGAATTACTGAAACCAGGTTATCCATTCCTGTTTTCTGTCTAGCAAAATGAGGCTGTTACTTTAGCTCTGAGGTGTTGTGAGGTTATATTTATTAGTGCCTGTGAAGTGCTTTGAGATCCTTAGATGCAGGGCACTATAATACCACTGTGACAGAGGGCTTGGTATGAAACTCTGAGTCAGCACTCTGTTCGCAGCAGGTCCAATCAGGCATAGCAGACTGGAGCTGACGAGACAGACCTGTGCCTTATTTGTGGGTGGGGCAGGGCAGAAAGGCTAATTAGGTCATTAGCCAGAGCCCACAAATAGGCACAGGAAGGAAGTAAAAAAGGGGGCAACAGGAAGAGAGAGACAGAGAGAATATCGATATCGTCCCCATCCCCTGCTTGTAAAGGCGGTAGGTATGCTGTGAAAGTGGTGGGATTCAATTATAAATAAATTGCACAGGGTGTTGAACCAGCACAAGGGTCTCTGCATGGTTTGTAGATGGAGACAGAAGCAGGACGGGGGAGGCCTGTTACAACCATCCATACTTTGCATTGCATAAACTGTGAATTTATTTGTTAGTCAGGATTGCTTAATCCTGATGCCTGACAATGTTATAGCCATAACCTGCAGCAAGATGTTCTTGATTCTAGTTTCTCCTCTTCATTTAAAAAAGTAGATTATGGCACTTTAAAAAAAAATAGAATATTAAATTTAATAGCCAGCCTAGCTGCCGGTGAAGTCCTGTTCAAGGTCATGGCTGTGGCAGCTGCTCAACTGCATTTAAATTTCTTTCATTTTAACTATACTTTTGCAAAAGGGATGCAATAAAAAGTGGGTGAGAATTACTGAAACCAGATCTGTGCCGGTGCAGGAAGGAGGAGCATGTACAATCTATCATGTATGTGAAGTCTTTTTCCCAGAGGCAAATGTTATAAAAAGCTGTGGGGATTTTATAGGAATGAGGTGGCTGGATGTCTAGGATACATCTTTAATGTGGGAATAAATAGAGGTATTGATTACTGTGGCTGAATGCACCTCTGTATTCACATCCTACACACTACTGTAGTAATCTTTTGTACAAAATATGCCTTGGTGAGGTATCATTTTCAGATGAGTAACATGCTGGTCAATAATGTCACAGTGAAATGTGTGTAGCAACGAAATGAAGATAAATGAATTATGACTGAAATGTGACTATCAGACAAATCTGGGGAGTGGATAAACCTGTTTATCAAAGACAAAGGACAAGCTGATGCTTCTAGCCAGGTGTCATCAAAGTTGATGGGCAATCACCTGTCAAATGGCCATTCTCTTGGCAAAGAATGGGGGCAGGAACAGATCAATCTTCATTTCACCAACCAGCAGCATTGAACCTCTTTCACCATAAGAATCCATGACTCCAACCTCACAGTGGGAATGAACTTTATCTAGGGATGAACCCTCAGGAAAATGCATTTCAAAGGGTGACTGAACTATAGAAGTGAAGGGCAAAACACCCCAAGCCATATCTCCCTGTCCATCTCTTTCTCTTTTACCTTCGAAGGCAAAAGAAGCAGCCATTTGACTTTGGGAGAGATCCAGACCTGAAATTTGGTCAGCTCTCTTGCAAGGATTTTATCTTGAGATAAAGCTACCTTGTTGAGTTTTTAGCACTAGAAAGTGTTTTTATCTTTTTCTCTGGTAATCATTTCTGACTCTAGTGCCTTCTATTTGTACCCCCTTAAAATCTATTTTGCAGTTAAATAAACTTGCTTTGTGCTTTAATGAATACTAATCCATTGTTGTCTTTAAATAGAACTGTGTGGGTAAGTCCATTTCAAGTAGCAAACTGTTGTACATCGAGCCCTTACAGGGGCAACTGACCTCCAATATCTGGACTGTCCAGGAGAGGGCTGGACAGTGCAGAACACACTTTTTTTTTTTCTCTCTCTCTCTCTCAAGAACTATCCAGATAGGGTGTGTTTGGGGTCCTGCAAGTACTGCCACGGCTGTGGAGCCACAGTGACTGAGCAGATCTCTGCAGCGGTCTGGATCATGCAGACCGCTGCCATATAGCGGAGCAGGTAATATGTACTTTGTGTGGCAGGCTTGGGCCAAAAAGTCAGGCGCATTAATTTGTGGAAATACTTTCAACTTAATATTTTTTTTTTTTTTTTTTAATTATGGGGATATCCATCTCCTAGAAATGGAGGGACCTTAAAGGTCATCAAGTCCAGCCTCTCCACCTAGCAGGGGGAAGTACTGATTTTTGCCCCACATGGCCCCTGAAGGATTGAACTCAACACTCTGAGTTAGCAGGCCATGCTCAAACCATGAGCTATCCTTACAAAGGTTTGAAGAGATTGATGTTGTCTATTATACAAGTTAAAATTTTTTTCACAGGTTTCAGAGATTTTGTTTTGTGTTAAATTTCTGAATTCTGTGTGTGTATTTGTTAATATTAACCATTTTTTGTTTAAATGCATGGGGAGTCTATTCAGTGCGATTTGTGGATCAAGTTTTTGCGGGTGGGGCAGGAAAAATGCAAAAAATAGTGGGAGTGGTGAGTATTGCAGGGTGGATGGGATGGCTAGTAGTCTCACAACGTTTAGTGGAGTGGTGCTAGCAGACACTAGTTTATCAGTCGGATTAAACAAGACGTGAATGGCTTGCCAACTACCAAACCAGTTTCTTCTCCTTGGTTTTCACACTCAACTGTTAGAACGTTCTCATCCTCCCTGATTGAACTAACTTCGTTATCTCTAGCTTGCTTGCATATATATACCTGCCCCTGGAAATTTCCACTACATGCATCTGACGAAGTGGGTATTCACCCATGAAAGCTCATGCTCCAAAATGTCAGTTAGTCTATAAGGTGCCACAGGATTCTTTGCTGCTTTTACAGATCCAGACTAACACGGCTACCCCTCTGATATTTGTTTTTATTATTATTATTATTTGCATTTTCCTCTGCAATTTGCTTTTGATACAGATGACAAGATGCCATTATCTATTACTGTAGCTTGCATATTTCTGAATATACTTTAGTTATCTTCCTTTATTGTTTCTATCTTACTAGTTTACTAATGTTACCTGACACAAATTGTCGTACAAGTATTGTGTAGTTAACTGAAAATTCCTTCTCATGGAAAAGGAATAGGAGTATCCTGTGTCCCTCTACTTTCTGATGGTTTGGTATTATACGATTAATACACTATAAAGACAAATAGCTTTTGGCTGGGTTTGATCACTAAAATCGCCTAGATTTATGATCGCATCATCTTTGCCTCCTTACAGAATAGCATGTGCTGTTCTTATATGTGGGATTGGCTCCAGTAGTTGTTTACTGGATGAAGCTTCCGTCCTTGCCTGTTTAGCACCATCATTAAAATGATACCTCCCTTTTAGGACAACCATATTGTATGCAGAGAATCCTAGTGCTGCTGGTATTTTTGCTGTAGTGCATAAACTGTTCACCTTATTTTCCGTTTTAGGAAAATCTGCAGTAATACCACTGTCTATGCAGCCCCACTCATGGTAAAAACAGTGAAAATGCTAGCATGGATGCGGAATGAGTATCTGAGTAGAAAGACTTCAAATATATGTGGCTTGAATTTTCAGAAATCTTGAGCACTCAGATTCCACTGGCATCAGTGGGAACTGGAAATGCACTGAATATCTGGCCACATATTTAGCCCTGCTTCAAGCACCCATTTCTGAAAATCTTGACTAACGAAATTCAAGATTCCATTTGTAGGATCTATTTGTGAGATGAGTCCATTCTAATTAAAATTTCCAATTTTGGGTGGCTTTTTTGGTCTAGCCCCTACCCACTTAAAGTATGCCCTGAATTTGATCTTCCTACCTTAATTACTTTAAAATATTGGGGAAAGGAATACACTCACAGATATTAAGGCCAGGAGGGCCCATCAGATCGTCTAGTCTCACCTCCTGTATGACATGGCCATCAAATTGCATCCCATCACATATGGAAAGTGAATGCACTTTGAAGAAGATATATTGCCCCAACATTAAAGACTGACATATGCTGGTAAAACTGATCTTGTACCCCATACACAAAAGGGGGGAGGGCATATGGTAAGGCTGCTTAAAATGAACGTGTTGCAGCTACTGAAGCAAGACATAGCTACTGCAGATGAACTTGCTTAAACAACCTTAGTGATATATCATTACTTTAAAGATCAAACTGCTTCTCATAAATGCTGATCATAAAACCTATAGTCTACAAATTTTAATTCTCCTACAAAATTAGTATTCATCAACATGAATTACTTGTAATGCAACTGGACATCATCTGGCACAGGATGTACTTACTAATGGAGGTGCATTAAGTTCAGAAGCAGATGGACTGAAAGGCAGTACTGATTTATGAACAGATAAGTCAGGTGTGCACTTGAAAACTGTTGCCAAAGAGTTCATTTAACACTTATGTAAGGACAGCACTAGAAAAAATATTTGCATATTAATTAACACCATATAGTTTCTACAGGTTCTCACAGCCACCCAGCTATCAAATGTAATTCCCTACTCACATTATCCTGGATCTGTTCCCATCTGTGTTTTGCTTCTTCTCTAGGTGGCTGCTAGTCTGGTACCAAACATCTGTGTGTATGTCTATCGGGTTTTCTTATGAAGTTCTTTACTACCCATTACTTTTATGTAATTAACATTCTCATGCCCTCAAGTTCCCTGTTCAGTCTCCCCAGTGATTCCCCAGCAACATTCCCACTGCTCTCCTACTCCCTTCAGCACCTGGCTGTGCTCAAAGTTCCTCAGCAACTGCCATTAATCTCTTGAGAATTGAACTTGATCACATTTTCTCCATAACCCTGAAGTGTCCTTTCCCAACAACAACCATAGAGGGTCTGTCTTCCACTTCTATAACACTGGAGAGAGATTCTGCTACTTGGACTCTAACTAATTTGGGAGGATGGTATCTAAGTGTGAATAAGAACAGTATATTGAGGATACCATGTAAGTTTTCGGGCTGTCCTTGTAATGGAAAAGCTTTCACACAAAGTACATACACCAGAAATGTCAAAAAGAGGATCAGTATTTAAAAAGAGTGACCAAATTTCTAGTGTACTTGGAGGAGGAGAAGGAGGGCTCCCCATCTAGCCAGAATCTTTAGCCAAGTTCTTTGAATATTAACCTGATCCTGAATAAATAAGTAATGTCTGATGTAGTATGTTAATGTTTTATTGCAACTTTTGCCTTAATAAAAAATTGAACTAAAAATGTAGTCTAGAAAAACAAATTATTAAAAATAGCTTTTCTTGTAGCTAAGATCAGGTATTTATTCCACTGTTCACTAACCTCACTGTTTCAGATTTGCAATGAATATTATGGCCTCATCTCATCTTTTCAACTTCCATCCTTTCCCACCTGCTTTGCTTTTCCATCCTCAGTGGCAATCTCCCTCTTCCCTTTGGAATAAGCTGTCCCATAAGCTCCGCTGTACAGACAGCTTCAGCCTCTTTAAATCCACTTCTTTGCTTTGTTTCATGCCATCCTTATGTCATTCTAATTCCTTAACCACTGTTAAACTACTATAAACCTGCCCCAATGGCCTTTTCATGATCAGATCACTTCTTTCCTTGCAGACAAACTGGGGTCCAGTTAGTGTTCATCTCCCCAGATTTTACCAGTAACTGTATGGATGAGACCCAAAGAGCCTCTCAGTTCCCTCTGGTAGAGACCTCACTATAATATACCTCATAGTATGCCTCACACACTCACTACCACAAACACCTTTTGGATACATATTATGACAACAGTGTCTTGTAAGTTTATCATATGTTAACTGGTGAAATGCTGGTGATGAATATCATTGCCTGATGTATTTATGGCTTGTGGGAAAAGATTTATGTATGTGTCCTGGAAATATGTTATGGTTTGGAGGTAGTACATAAATCAAAACACCCCACATAGAAGAAAATGGATTTATCTTCTGACCAGTTTGGTTGCAGGCAGAGGACAGAGAAAGTACATTTATTTATAAATGGTAAACAAAGCAATGAAAGCTAACAGTGGAAAACAGCTACGAGAACACACTGCGGGACAGAGTCTGCACCCTCAGGAAGCCTTCCTGGCTCTTGAGGCAAAGACAGTAGACTTTGGGGAAATTTAAGGGGAACAAACACATTCTAGTCATCCATCACTAAAGGCACAAAAGAGGCCAGAGCTCTTGGAATCTGTGAAAGGTAGCCCTTCAGTCATGGGGGTTGAAGTCTCTGGGAACTGACTATAAGTGAGAAATTGCCTGAGACCAAGGTAGTAAGCTGTTAAGCTTTAGACAGGAAAATGCCTGTCTTGTTTTGTAACTTGACTTGTCTTTCTTTGTAGTTCTTAGTATCACTTACATTTGTTTATTAATAAACTTATTTTTGTTTTTTACAAAACCTTCTCAGTGCCAATTAGCAAAGTGCTAGTCTTCAGCTAGTCACACTGGTGTGTACACTGTCTCCAGAGCAGAGGTCACCCACTGGTAGATTGCGATCAACTAGTCGATTCTGGAGCCTCTGCCATTCGATTGCGATCTCCAGCCACTAAAAGTCTGGTGGGGCAGCAGAGCTAAGGCAGGCTTCCTACCTGCCCCGACCCCATGCTGCTCCTAAATTCGAGGCTGGGGAAGGGCAGGGGTCTCCGTGTGCTGCTCCTGCCTGCAAGCACTGCCCCGCAGCTCCCATTGGCTGGAAAGAGGGAACTGTGGCCAATAGAAGCTGTGGGGGTGGTACCTGCAGAGAGGGGCAGCATGTGGAGCCATGTGCCACCCCCTTTGGGACTGTAGGGGCATGATGGCTGTTTCCAGGAGCAGCATGGGGTCTGGGCAGGCAGAAAGCCTGCCTTAGCCCGGCTGTGCCATCGACCGAGAACCACACCCCTCCTGCACCCCAACCCCCAGCTCGGATCCCCCTCCTGGAGCCAGCATCCTGAACCCCCTCCTGTACCCCAAACCCCTGTCCCAGGCACAGCCCAGAGCCCCCTCCCACACTCCAAATCTCTTGGCCCCAGCCCAGAGCCCACACCCCCTCCTGCACCCCAACCACCTGCCCCAGCCCAGTGAAAGTGAGTGAGGGTGGGGGGAGCGAGCAATGGAGGGAGGGGAAATGGAGTGGATGGGGCCTCAGGAGAGGAATGGGGTAGATCCTGGGTTGCACTTAAATTCAGAAAGTGATCTTGTGTGGAAAAAGATTAGAGGCAGCCAACTTAATTTCTGTGAATGTCCCAGTGAGAGAGACTGGGCATTGAATGGCAAACTGGAGTTCACAGATTTATATGTGCAAGACGAGGTTTAGACTGGCAGAGACTGATGGGGTGGACAGACTAGTGATGAGTCTAATATTCAGCAAAGCTGACTCTTTCTGTGGCAGAGGGGTAACATAGTGGCTTACAGTTCTGGGCAGTCCTGAGGACAGCGTCACATGTGGGCATTAGAATAGTCTCTCTGGAAGTGAATGCTAAACCTCCCTCTTTCTTATATCATAAGGACACTGCAAAAATATACAGAGTTGCCAGTTCTTGAGACTTTTATCATGTTTCATGCTATTGATATATTACTTAGAGCCCCAGCTCCTGAAGACAGGTTGGTATGTGAAAATCTCAGCTTTTGTGTAAAAATAGTGTCAGAAAAAGTTTGAAAATGTGACCCTAGTGTAATCCTAAAGGGCCCCAAACCAGAAGGTCATACCAATGGTCCATCTAATCTAGTATCCTGTCTTCTGACAGTGGCCAGTGCCAGATGCTTCAGAGGGAATGAACAGAACAGGGCAATTTATTGTATGATCCCTCCTCTTGTTATCCAGTCACAAGCTTTAGAAGTCAGAGCATGGGGTTGTGTCCTTGACTATCTTGGCTAATAGCCACTGATGGACCTATCCTTCATGAACATATCTAATTCATTTTTTGAACCCAGTTATACTTTTGGCATTCACAACATCCCCTGGCAATGTGTTCCACAGGTTGACTGACTGTGCAAAATACTTCTTTGTTTGTTTGTTTGTTTGTTTTTTAAACCTGCTGTCTATTATTTACTTTGGGTGACCCTTGGTTCTTGTATTATGTGAAGGGATAAATAACACTTCCCTAGTCACTTTCTCCACACCATTCATGATTTTATAGACCTGTCTCTCATATTCTCTCCTCGTTCTTTGTCATCTGTTTTCCAAGATGAACTGTCCCGTCTTTTTATAATCTCTCCTTATGTGGATTTACATAGTGGCACTATGTTTTCCATCTTCTTATCTATCTCTTTCCTAATGGTTCCTAACATTGTCAGCTTTTTCAGCTGCTGCCACATATGGAGCGGATATTTTCATACAACTGTCCATGGGAACTCCAAGATTTTTCTTGAGCGGTAACATAATGTAATCTCCATCATTTTGTATGTACCGTTGGCATTATGTTTTCCAATGTGTATTACTTTGCATTTATCAACTTTAAATTTCATCTGCCATTTTGTTGCCAGTCACCCAGTTTAGTGATATCCGTTTGTAACTCTTTATAGTTAGTTTTGGACTTAACTATCTTGAGTAATTTTGTATCATTGGCAAATTTTGCCATATCATGATGTACCCCTTTTTCTGGATCCTTAGGGGACCCTACTATTTACTTCTCTCCACTGTGAAAACTGACCCTTTAGTCCTACCCTTTGATTCTTATCTCTTAATCAGTTACTGATCAATGAGAGAACTTTCCTTCTTATCCCATGCCTGCTTATTTTGCTTAAGAGTTTTTGGTGAAGGATCTTGTCAAAAACTTTCTGAAAGTCCAAGTGTACTATATTCACTGGACCACCTCAAAGAATTCTAACAGCTTTGGTGAGTCATAATTTCCCTTTACAAAAGCCGTATTGACTCTTTCCCAAAATATGAAGTTCATCTATGTGTCTGACAATTCTGTTCTCTACAATACTCATCAGCTAATTTGCTTGGTGCTAAATTTAGGCTTAATGTGTTGTAATTGCCAGGATTCCCTCTGGAACTTTTTTTAAAAATCAGCACTATATTAGCTTTCTACCAGTCATCTGGTACTGAGGCATATTTAAGCAACAGGCAACCTTTCACAGCTGGTAGTTCTGCAGTTTCATATTTGAGTTCCTTCAGAACTCTTGGGCAAGTACTATCTGGTCCTAGTCCTAGTGACTTATTGTTTAATTTATCCATTTGTTCAAAAACTTACTTTCTTGACACCTCAGTCTGGGACAGTTCCTCAGATCTGTCACCTGAAAAGACTGGTGCAGATATGGTGCTTACATCCTCTGCAGTGAAGACTGATGCAAAGAACTCGTTTAGCTTCTCTGCAATGTCCTTGTCTTCCTTGAGTGCTCCTTTAGCACCTTGATTGTCCCATGGCCCCACAGACTGTTCAGCAAGCCTCCTATTTCTGAATACTAAAAGCAATTCTCTTAGCTTTTGATAGTTGCTCTTCAAATTATACTTTTTTATGCTTGAGTTGATTAGAGTTTTATATTCCTTTTTATATTCCTCACTAGGATTTGACTTTTGGTTTTTAAAGAATGGATGGAAGGGATTGTGTGTGTCGGAGAAATTCTCATGATCTTAAAGCAAGTTTCATTGTTTTTGAGCGGATAGCTGGCTCCTGGGATGGGAGGCTTGTTGTGGTTCTTTTTTTTTTTTTTATTTTTTTTTTGTTATTTCTTATTTTTTATTTTTTTTTTTTTTTCTTAGCGCCTTTCCCAATGTTGTAATCTTGTCTCTCATAAAAGATTGCACGGCCTATTGTGACAAATTGAATGAAAGACACAAAACTGTATGAAACAAATTATCATTGTTACATGTAAATGGCATCATTGTCTTGGATGTTGTCCAGGGCTGAGCTCCATACTCCTTCAGTATTTCACAGGATTGCACAGTAATCGGCAGAGTCACTTCTGACTGGATTAGTGTTACACTCTTTTTAGGGAAAATATTGGCAATTGATGTAAAAACATTTGCCAAGTACCTTACTCTGATTCAGGAGCTGGAGGAAAGTGATAGTAAATTTTTGGAGTACAGTTTCCAAAATAAAGGTCTTCATCATATATAAACAATGCAAATTTTCAAACAACTCTGTTATAATATTATAAAGCAATATATGTGTCGGGTAACAAAAGTTAAATTTGACAGCAAAAATCCATATTGAGTTAGGCCACGTCTATACGACGCGCCGTATCGGCGCGTTAAAATCGATTGCTCGGGGATCGATATATCGCGTCTCATCTAGAAGCGATATATCGATCCCAGAGCGTGCTTAGATCTATTCCGGAACTCCAGCAAGACGAACGGAGTTCCGGATTCGACATGGCGAGCCGCGGACATCAATCCCGCGCGGTGAAGACGGGTGAGTAAATCGATTTTAGATATTCGATTTCAGCTACGCTATTCTCGTAGCTGAAATTGCGTATCTAAAATCGATTTTTATCTCGTTGTGTAGACCTGGCCTTAGACTGGTGAAAATCTAGACTAGTTCTGTGGATTTTTGAATAAAAATCTTGCTGTGTTTTTTGGCTTGTTTTAAAAGAAACGGTCTCCCACAGCGTTTGCATACTGAAAACATTTCTGAAATGTTGTTTGTAAAGCCCTTTGAAATTATAGGTAGAAAGTTGTTGTACACATGAAATTTGTTGTGAAAAGAAATGCTCTTTAAATATTTTGCTTAAACTTTAACAAATGTAATCCATCAAACCCCAAATTTGTGAAAGTTTAAGTACATGCTTAATTTTAAGCATGTACATAAGGTTTTTTATTTGTTTTTGTTTGTTTCTCACCTCCCACCTCCCCAGAATCATGACTGAAATTTGTAAAGGCTTCATATTCCATTACTGGTTTCATTAAAACAATTTTAAATGTTTAATCATACTGCTCAGTGGAGCACAGTTTGGAAGCCTGTGGTCAGCGTGTGCCCCTGCCCCCAGCAGTCTTGCCGAACCCCAAGAAATGATCACATGCCTGGCTCCCAGGATTGATTCTACCTCCTGTTTGTCTTGTGAAAATTTGAGATGGGAACTACCCTGAATCCCACTCCTATCCCTCATATTTCCATTTGACCATCACTGCGACCAGGTCATTTCTCTTCCAGTGCTATGCAAGGTCCGCTAGCACTAACCCTGGAGGATGGTGCCCCTTGCTCTTTTACTTAAACTCTTGTCCGTTGTGCTGGCTTAGTGCACTGCATAGCCTTTCTGGTGTTTGCTGTAAAATAAGGGTTATTCTAACTTGTACCTGAGCACCATCCCCATCCTTACTTTCACCACAGTGGAATGAACCTGTCTGTATTTTGGCCTGAAAGGCCCTATTTTAATGCAGGACAGTCTTCTTCTGCAGAGATGTAAAGAGTACTGGGATGCTTGGTCAACTCACCTTCAGCTTATTTCATATTCATGTCATACTTGCTTTCCTCTACTGCATAAGCAGCTATATTGGTAGAGCTGGAGCAGCGTATGGAGTTTTTTTCTTGTATAGTTTGTGAAGCAAGGAATTTGACCCCCAGTAATTTTAAATCATTTTTAAGTTACATTTCTCCATCTTTTAGTGAATGTGAAAAATAAACAGTTGTGTATGATGCAGCTTGTTGGTAAGACTCTAAACCTGTTTTAAACACCTTTTTACACAATGATCCTGTGGGGGGAAGTAGATTGGCACAGCTCTGTGTGATCACTTGAGCCAAGGCACATGGAAAAGCCTGGTAGACACTTTGTATGGTCTGTTAGCTTGGGAAAGAAGGAGCTGTTGCTTGGCTTCAGGGAGTGCATTCTTTCCACTGCGAAGCAAAAGTGCCACGCTTTTGGCACAAAATCTGTTCAATGAGTGATCAGTGCTGGCCAAATGCTATATGCAGTCAGGGTGGGAGGTATAACTGCCTTTAATCTACTGTTTTGCACAGATGTTAACCAACAGTGAATCCAAGTGGTGCAGTGCAGTGCAGAGATTTTTGGTTCTTGAATTTTACTCATCCTGTACGTCGATTATACCATGAAATTATGAAGATGCAGAACAGCCAAAACATGCAGATGTCTCATTTGTGCTGAGTTGTGATTTCTTAGCTTTTGAGAATAAATGTCTAAAGGACAGGAAAATGAAGTGGCATTGCAGCACTTTTAGCAGAACTTTTGACATTGACTGTATACTTTTCCTTTCCCAGCTGAAAGACTTATTTTCAATTCAAGGGAAAGTGAAAAGAACCATAAATTGCTGAATTTGAAAGAATCTGTTGGGTTGGTTAGTATTCTGGTCTATTGTCCAGAATAGATGTGCAAAAATATACTGTGTTAAATAGTTACTAGGGCTTTTTTCCTGAAAAAATTCCTTATTTTCTTAAGAAAAACAGTTTCTTATGACTATATAGACTCCTAGACTTTAAAGTCAGAAGGGACCATTATGATCATCTAGTCTGACCTCCTGCACAAAGCTGAGTTCCTTTGCTGATGAGATAAATGGAATATAAAATCAGTAAATGTCCAATATGAAAAGGAGGAAGGAAGGAATTCTTAGGATTTACCTTATTCATTTCAGAAAAAAACATAATCAAAGATTGACCTGGCATGTGTTTGGGTTGTGGTTTTGTTTTTAAAGTTTGGGCTTTGAATGAAGCCCATTGAAGTGAGTGTAAAAAGCCCATTGATTTCAGTGGGCATTGGGTTCAGTCCATTTATTAGTAGCTTTAGTATAGTACCGCCTCAAAAAGGTGGCTGGCGTTTTGTTTTTCTTTTTGTTTTTTAAATTGAGCTGTTTTGTTTTTGTTTTTTAAATTGTGGGCATAACTGCCTGATTGCACATGAACTGCTGTTTAAGATGTCAGCATTGGTTTGCAATTTCTTGGACTGATAACTACTAAGGGAAACAATGTAGAGGCAGGTAAGAATGTTTGTTGTGCTATTGAAGTGGCTCATGAATATGCAGCTAGAAATACAAAAGTCGAGAGAAACTGCATACATTGTTTTAGTGAATTCTGCTGTGCAAATAGTGTTGTCAGTATAAAGGAAAAGAGAGATGTGTGAGTGACGTGATGTGGTAAAAAGTATGAGTTGTGATTTAGGAGTGGCTGCTTTAATTGCAGTTGATGAAGCCATGAGTGAGTTGTGCAGGAGATCCCAAACAAGTGCTGATAAATCTTTTTTTCATACTATATCCTGTAATTTTATATATGCCACATGAAATGGTGGCCAGGAGCCCCGGGGGTCCCTATTGCCCACAGCGGCTGGGAGCTCAAGGGGTCCCCCGGCCGTCTGCTGGCTGAACTTATGGACGTCTTGGCTAAATCACAGCCTTACTCATGAACAAAGTTTTATTGCTGCATGCCTAACTGTCATACTGTAGCATTCCACATAAACATGCACTAGGTTCTGGACTGAACATGCATTTTATTTTCCTTGGAGAAATTTGAACTTAATATCTCCAGAGATGAGAGCTAATATTTGGCTCCAGTGAGTCACCTTGTCCTTGATCAATGTCTGATAGAAAAGGAGGTGGTGTGGCTAACTGAAACATTGACTGAGTTACAGAAATGAGAACTGTCTTCAGGAGACAGAATATCAAATTAGTGCAATGATAGATCACCTCACTAGCAACAAACATGAACTTTTATTTAAAAAAGAAAGAGAAAAGGAACTGACTGGTATGGGCGTTAAGGCTGTGGATCTGAAAAAAATAGAAGTTGGTCCTCTCGTAAGAGAGTGATTGGAATGTCAGTAAGAATTGAAGGCTTCTAAAAAAATAGACTTTTCTCTGGACTTGGTTCATGTAACATCTGAAAGTCTGTTTTTTCCCTGTCCTCAGTGAGGGTAGAAAGAACACTGTTTTATTTATTTAACAGTAATTGGACCAAACAGCCATTATAATACTCTTGCCATTTCTATGACAAAACAAGACAGGTAAGAGACCAGGGATGGATAATCAGTTTTTTCTTTATTCATCATATTACTAGCTTCATCTGTCTAGGTTGGCAGCCTTTTGTACTAAGGAATGCCAAATATTCAGGATTATTTACTTTTTGTTCCAACAGCAGCACCGGATACCCCCTTTTTTTTTTTTCTCCCCCCTGGATGGTCACGCTGTCACTTGCCTTCTCAATAGCTTCCCTGACACTCTATTGTATGTTGCTCAGTGGCTTACTTTTTTGCCGTTTTCTGTATCCGGAGTAGTCTTTCTCTTTAACTTGTTGGTCTTTCAAAATTAAAAACAACCCCTTTGTGCCATTGATTAAAGTATCCATGTGCACCTCTGTGACCATAGAATTTGTTAAATATCACTGGTAGTGATTGATGTTTTTTTGTTTTTAAATCCCTATCTTCCTCATACGTGCTTCCTTTGGGGCCAGATTTCACACCAACAAATAAAAGCTTTTCTTGGGTCTTTATCCCATTTTCTCAGGTGTAAAATGGCCATTAAACAGAAGTAGCGAGCATATTAAAAGTGAAGAATATGTACTTAGTAAAGATGTAAAAACACTTGAGAGGTGGTATTCAAATATACATCTCAAGTCAGCAGTTAGGATTTATGCTTGGAAAGTAATTTAAGTAGACTCTGAGCTGATCTCTTAAGGACAGAATGAAAAAACCCTTCTTGAGATAAACTGCCATTGAAATTGTTTGATATGCTCTCATTTTCCAAAGATTTGCTTCCTGTTGCTAAAAGTGTGCATTTTTCTTTAGATCTCAATATTTTAAATTCCGATGGCAATTTTCATTTATACAGAGATTTAGTTTGTGTAAAACAGATGTCTTGTGGAAAGACAGAGCTTTAGTAATTTGTACTAGAGAGCTATCTGTTGCAGGATCTGGCAAATCTCCTAGTCCTAAAGAAGCCTCTACTACATTTTATAGGAGTTTCTGTAATCCTCTGCCTTCATTACACTTAAAGTATTTCCTAATAACTACCTTTCTGCCTGTGGGCTCTGATGCAGGAAAGCGATCAAAATCACATATTTAAATCCACTGAAGAGGACTTCAACACATATTTCTAATTAAACATCTCTTTTCAGTGCTTTCCTGAATTGGGGCCATTAATAGTAATTTTGTTACCCTGTTAGTAATGTAGAAAACTAAAAACCAGTAGCATTATAATTAATATTGCCCATTGTCTCTGGCCGAGGTCCTGACTGGGGCTTGAGGAGATGCTACTCGAGAGGAACAAATAAGCAGTCAATAGGCCAGTGGGGGAAACTATGAAAATTTGCTCTTAGGATACATACAAGATGCTCTCTCTGTAGATAAGATTCTACATGCTTCCTGCCTCCAGAAAGATAAAGATATTTCTCTTCCCATGAAAAACATACTATCATAATGTAGGTCTGGATTCTGCAAGGTACTTAAACATGTGCCTAACTTTAAAGTCATCTGGACAAATCATGCTGACAGTTGGGCATGTGTTTATACACCTTGCTGGTCTGACATTTCTCTCTTGCCCTTGAAATGACCCAAGTGCACTCTAATGCAGGCAGTGCTGTTTATGGAATGTCCTGTGCAGATTATCCTGCATCTGTTTCAGATCCTTGCACAACAATTCATATGTTTTTAAAAGACTTAGCTCAATGCGGGTGTTTCTCAGGTTCCAAAACCAATTTAGATAGATCAGGGATTATGTTTCGGTTACTGTACTGCAGATGGCTTTCTCTTATCTTCCCTTGTAAATAGTCCCTTGCTTTGATTATATATTTAGGTACAATAGCATGTATGTTCTTAAATCATTGCCTTTTGAACTATGTATCTTAAATAGTTTTCATCTTCTGACCAAATAAGATTAACTTTCTCATTTCTATTTAATAGACTGAAAAATCATATGAGTGTTTCCCTTCTTTCTCCATATATGTTTTAATGTTTCAATTCAGGTCTCCACATGTTTTAGTTTTTACCCAGTTTCATAGGTCAGTTCCAAAATTCACATGGGATAATAAACTCCGTCAGAATGAGCAATCTTAGTTTAATTCTTATATGTTCCCAAGGGGGACAAATTCTGCCAGATGTGTGTGTTTTGTTGGTCTGCCAGACAACAGCAAATGTGTAGTGTTTTCAGGGATAACGGGCCAATCTGTGCATGAATTCAAATAGTTCCCCAGTTTTTAATAGTCTTACCTTGCAGACTTGATAAACATGCCCTTTGGAAGAACAAACATTTTTGTAAAGTGTTGCTGGAGATCATTTTATCTCATGAGGAGTGAAACATATTCCATTCTTGCGTAATGGTAAATCTTGAAATTCACATTAAAGCAAATATGGATTCACTGACTCCTTTTTGTTCATATCCAAAACAAATATCAGCTGTGCAGGAATTGGCTGTTTAAATGTGGTATTTACAGCTAATACACTCTAACTACTTTTGTGCTTTGTTTGTGATCCCAGTTGTGAGTGAGTCTGACTTGAGGTATTTCTCTGAGGATTATCTTGAGAACCTACTGTATGAGTCTCTACCTTAGTTCAATTTAACTGATAGCTCAGTGCTCTCATTTTTATGAGACTCCTTTTGGATGCAGGATTTGCACTGACCCGCTGTGGATAATGCTTATGCAATTCTGTCTCTCATAAAATAAGCCAAATTACATGCATGGTTGAAAATCATTTTTTTTTTTCCTCCTGAACTATGTCAATTCTGGTGCATTTCGCAAAAAAAGATAGTTACATGTGTGACCAGTCTGTCACTTCAATAATATCACAGCTTGAATGATTTTTATACCTCACATTGTGACTTTTTCCAAAATAATTAGCTACAAAAATTGCTAGTTTAAAATATATATTTTAAAAGAAGGGATACAAAACCTCATGGTTCATGCCACGAACTAACAACTGCCTGAATCTAGGAAAAAGCTTCTGTGAGAAGGTTATATCATTGTTCATTATGGGAAAGTTTACACCTTCCTTTGAAGACTCTGGTATCAGCCATTGTCAGACAAAATACTACACTATGCAGATCATAGGAATTACCATACCAGAATTTTCCTATGTACTTCGAACATACAGTAGATACACCTCAACTATAAAAATTACTAATTAGGCAAATAGTCCATATCTGTGTAGTCCTTTTGACAGGGCCGGCTTTAGGAAGTGCGGGGCCCAATTTGAACAGTTTCAGTGGGGCCCCGGCAGGGATGACTAAAAAAATAAAAAAACACACGTAAAAAAACACGTGGGGCTTGTACTCACCAGGCAGTGCTCCGAGTCTTTGGCAGTACTTCGGCGGCAGGTCCTTCACTTTCTCCAGGTCTTCAGCTGCACTGAAGGACCTGCCGCCAAAGACCCAGAGCAAGTGAAGGACCCGCCGCCGAAGTGCCACTGAAGACCCAGAGCTCTGCCAGGTGAGTAAAAATTAAAAAGGCACCTCTAGCCAGGGAAGGGATTCTCATTGGGCACGGGGCCCCCTTAGGTGCGGGGCCTGATTCGGGGGAATTGGTGGAATAGGCCTAAAGCCTGCCCTGCCTTTTGACGTCAGCAGACCTACTTGCCTCAGTGGACTGTAGCCTGGCAGATAAAGCACTGGGCTGGGACTTGAAAGACCTGGATTTTATTCCCAGCTCTGCTGTTAGCTTGCTGGTTGATAGCTGGGTAAGTTACTTCACTTCCATGTATCTCCATTTCCTCATCTGTAAAATGGGATAACAATACTGACCACCTTTTAACTGCTTTGAGATTTACCGATGACAAATTCTGTGTAAGAGCTGGCTGTTATCACTATTAATTTATTACTTCATTAATACTACTAAGGAGGAGAGGCCGTAAAATATGTGCTAGGTGCAATAAAGAAGAGAGAGAGTATATGCAAAGAGCATAGTCTGAATTTTACACATGATCCATGTGAGGGTGACAGAAGGGGGTGGAGTGGGGAGGAAGGAAAAGGGATATAGCAAAACAGTCACATTGATACTCAGGTTGGTTGCGTGTGCATCATGGTGGTTCAGTTAAGGGTTTGGTGTGGTGCACATAAAGGTATGAGAGTGGCTATTCTGGATAGTGTGAAAGTAGTTTAGTTTTCAGGAGGAATTTTTATGCACAGGTGTTCATATGGCAGACCAGAGTAGGAGGCTGTGCCATGCATAGAAGACTGCATTAAAAAAGGAGCAGAGATAATTACTGGCATAATGGAAGAAGGTAGGGGAAATGATGCAATGAGACCACCTTTCCCAGAGCCATTTAATGGCATAATGCACAAGAGCAGAGGAGAGGGATAGTGGGAGTGAGCCAACCAGAGGGGTAGTGGATAAATTGTGTTGTGAGCAAAGGGGAAAGGATTAATGGATGGAGGTGAGTGGAGGGACTTGGCAACAGTGAAAGAGTGTAGGGGGGGAGGGGAAGTATGTTAACTCTCTTCTCTGCATTACTGATAAATTGGGTGTTTCAAATGATCTTTCCTTTCTCAGCTCTCTTCCTTTTAAAAACTTTAGCTGTACTTTTAAAAGTAAGCTGAAGGACAAATCCTTTGCCATTAACATCAGGTAGCAGATAAACACAAGCAAATAGGAAAATGGAGTCACACATTTTCTCATCTCCTCCCCATGAAACCTTAATTTCAAGTCAGTGTAGCTTGTAAAAGTTGCAAAGAGGGAAGAAGACCAAAAGATACATACAAGGGTTTCACTACCACCCTGTTTTGCAGCCCCAGAATTCTGACGTGAAAGGAAAGATCTGGCAATGTCCAAATCATAAAAGATCAGATTTTTTTTTTTTTTTTTGCATTTCCAAGGCACCTTAATTATACAGGAGTTATCACAGCAACATCTGTTCCCGTATTAATGAAACCAGCCATTAAAGAGAGATTGCGTCTTGTTGGTGACCCACATGGCCTTCAACATCTGGGCTCATGTGAATCTTTTGATCCTAAAATAATAGTGACAGAGCTGATTCTCCCCAGTTGCACCTTGTACAGCCCCATTTTGTACAGGTATAAATGGCTAAGACATGACCAAAACAGAATATTGACATTTTACAGTCACTTGACACACATGTAAATAGCTGTGCAAGCTGGCCCAGTGTCTGGGCTGCAGTGCTGATGCATTTCCTTGACCAAAGTAAAAACCAGGAGCCGCTAGTCAATGTACAACACTCAGATATGTTGAAGTTTTTTTATATGTTGCACTTCAGAGGGCAGTTTGAGAACTACCATACTTTTGAGCAATAGGAAGGCATTAAAAATATGCTAAGGGATGGAGGGAGAATCAAATTTCACCCCCCCCCCCAATTGATTCAGACAATGTGATTATTTCCTGTGTTGTTGCTCTCTTTCCTTTCAAGACCCTCAAAGGGACCCAGATATCTCAAATTAAAAATATTTGAGGTTTGTCTCAATCTTTTGGTAAAACAATTATTTATCTTGGAATAACCCCCCCTGTAAGGGCTCTAAAACTGTCAATCTCATTTTTTGTCCTTTGGACTTAATCAGACATTCCCCTTGCAGTCTTTCCATTTAGAGATTTCAATCTGTGAGAATCTATTTTGCTTCCAAATATTGAATGGCCTGAAGAATTTTGTTTGAGGCCTGCTTAACCTATCCTGCTCAACGTATCCCAAAAGGCTTGATTTATGGGAGCTTGTTACTGGATTGTGGATACACTGAGCCTCTTCCTTAAAATACTTCTATTGAGGGGAAAGCTAAAGCCCTGAATCTCTTCTTTGCTATTTCAGGAAATTTAGAGGTCAGCATTTTGAGACCAGCTGTATAGCTTCACCACAGAAACAAGATGGAGTTACCTCCTGTCACTCACTATCAACAGATAAGTCAAGGGCGATGGAGAAAAAGGCCAACTTCATGTGGGGGAAAACCCCTCACCTATCTTAACTCAATTGAAAACATTATTTAATACCAAGATAAACATTTGTTTAACAGGTTGAGTTATAGCTTAGCCTTACCCCTACGCTTTAACTCAATAAGTTTAACACATACTAAAATACAATTGCTTTGTCTTGATGCATTTTAGAATGTGGTAAATAGAGATACCTAGCTTTACAGTGCTGCAATGGTCTCACTCGGGTGTGAAAAAACACACCCCTGAGCAATGCAGTTTTCAGCACTGTAAATTAGCAGTGTAGACCGTGCTACAGCACTGGTAGCTACTCCCCTTTTGGGGGTGTTTTCTTTTTATGGCGTTGGGAGAGCTCTCTCCCAGTGCTGGTGCCGTGACTGCACAAACATTGCCTTCCTGCCCTCCGTTACTAAAAGCCTGTATAGAAGAGACATGATGCATTAGATACACCAGAATTCCACTGTAACCCTTGGGACTTTGTTATGCGCTCAGTCCCTGCAGCGATACATGGCTGAATCTGACTAGCTGTTTGAAGGCATTTTTAAACTGGAGGTAAACATGATACAAGGAGAAGGAAGATAGTCGGTCAGTCTTCCGAAGGCACATTGGAGCGAGATGAAAGACTATGGATTTGGAGCATTCATGTAATAGCTGAAGATGAATGGAATTAGTTTAAAGAGATCCCTTGAACAAGGATTTTTGATAACTACCACAGGAACTGAAATAGACAGTGTGTAATTTTGTTTGGCTGGCTGATGCAAAACAGAGATAGTATAAACTGTGTTATTTACCAAGGACAGTAGTTTAGTAGAAAGATGTTAATCAAGGGTTCTTTTTAAGTGAGGATGTTGCTGTCTGTATTATACAAAGTTCATAGCTGGAGAGTATTCCTCGGTAGCTGTGATTTTTGTACGTACCCAGGAGAAGGCTGTAAACTTTTTTCTTGCAGAGTTCTGATCTGGAAGAACATTGATTTTAGCAACAAAAAGGGATGGGGATGAACCTCAGCTCAGATCTTTGCATTTTTTTTTCCTATTTATTTCTCCTGTAAGATAAACCAACTCAGATGCTCCTTTCATTTACACTGGTGAAAATCCACTGGTTGTAATGAAGTTAGTCTGAAATCACTTTGGTTTAACTGAGAGTAGAAAGTGGCCCATGATGACTGTACATGTTATACAACATGTGCATTTGGAGCAAAGTTGAGTTAATGGGACAAAATAAGCAAAACTCAAGTAATAGATCTTGTGGAATTTGCAAGTGGGGCCCAAGCTGTCCACTCAGACAACTTCAGGGCCTGAACAGGAGCAGCAGATGGAACTCACTTTTTTCTCCCTTCTCTCCTACATGGGTCTGAGACCCAGCTAATCCATACATAAAATCAGTGGTTGAGTGTGCACCTGCATTCAGGTGTGGCCTGCACTCATGTTCCAGCACATGGTAGATGGCAAACCTGTTCAGTCAGGCCTTTCTGGGGACATCACATTTTTATAGATATGTACTTGGAAACTAGTTCACAAGATTTAGGCTGGGATTACTTACTGTAACCAATTATTTAACCTATTAAAATATATTTTAAATTTATCTCCCTGGCTTCCCCAAAGTGTTGCACATTTTACATTTTAAAGGGTTTCTCTCCAAGACTTTCAATGTCACATTCTTTTGTTGTTGTTCCACCAACAAGTCCACTAAGTACAGAATTACCTTTAGAACAGTGGTTCTCAAACTTTTGTACTGGTGACCCCTTATAGCAAGCCTCTGAATGCGACCTCCCCCTATAAATTAAGAACACTTTTTAATATATTTAACACTATTATAAATGCTGGAGGCAAAGTGGGGTTTGGGGGTGGAGGCTGACAGCTTGCAACCTCCCCATGTAATAACCTTGCGACCCCCTGAAGGCTCCCAACCCCCAGTTTGAAAACCACTGCTTTAGAGAGTGAAGGCCTCAGACCTGTAGTGAGATGCATGCAGGCAGATCTCTGCGCCTGTAGAGATATCATTTCGAGATTGGGGGCTTAGTAATTTTTTAGAGAGTGTTAGGAAGACATTCAAACATATATATCTTGCCACCGGATTGAGGTTTCTCAGTTGGCTGAGTATGACCTCCTTTAATAACTTTCGCTTAGCTAATTCAGTGCAACAGATTTCTATGAGTCTCACCTGTGTTAATTCAGGGTTTCTCAAACAGGGGTCGCCGCTTCTGTAGGGAAAGCCCCTGGCGGGCCGGGCTGGTGTGTTTACCTGCCCCGTCCACAGGTCCGGCTGATCATGGCTCTCACTGGCCGTGGATCGCAGCACCCATTGGCCCAGAGCAGCGATCCTCGGCCAGTGGGAGCCACAATCGGCTGGACCTGTGGACGGGGCAGGTAAACACACCTGCCTGGCCCGCCAGGGGCTTTCCCTTCAGAAGCGGCGACCCCTGTTTGAGAAACACTGCATTAATTTGAAGACTGTGTTAAGCAACTGTGTTCCGTCGCTGCAATTAAATGGTTATAAGACATCCATTCTGTGATTGAAACGTGCCTGGTATCTTCCAGTTCCAGTTCCCTCTGGGGGCTGAATGTGGGAGTGGCCCTATGCAGTGTTGTAGTCATGTCAGTCCCAGGATATTAGAGAGACAAGGTGGGTGAGGTAATATCTTTTATTAGACAAACTTCTGTTGGTGAGAGAGAGACAGAAATTCTGAAGAGGACCATTTGCTTTCCCGTCTAGAGAGGGCTTGGAGGAATACAGAGGCAAAAGATATGTTTTTGAAAAGTAACTCTGGATATAGTCTAGAACAAATGTTGACTTCAGAGTATCAAGTGCATATCCCAGTAACACTGTCCTATTAATAGAGTGTCTTTTTCTGTTCCTCTCCTCCTCCCTATTACATACTAAATGGAGGTGAAGATTCCCTGCATTTCTGTTGTGCAATTTTTTATCTTGGGCCAAATATACTGAAAATGTATAGATTATTTTCATAAAATTAGATAACAGATTCTCATTATTACTATTCTAGCAGTCTAGCAGGGGCAGTGGTCAGGTATTTAAGGGCAAATCTTACTGCCCCCTAAAATGGCCCCCAGACAGTAGTGGGGACATACCCAATTCCTGAGAAGTTGTTCTTGCACTGCATCTGTGCCCATAAAGGCTGGATTGATTACAAAGCCAATCTCTGCACCTCTCTACAACCGAGTTAGAGTAGTTGACATATGAAGCTTTAAAAGTCTTGCTGATCAAATGAGTTAAGGGAAAAGAGAGGCAAAAACCTTTTAAGACTTCATCAAAATATTATTTCTTTGCTTTTAGTAAAATGATGTTAGGGAAATATCCAGAAAATCCTATAACGGTATCCAGGAAATCATGTGAGCAAGAGAGGGACAAATAAACAATATCATTCTCTCTCTCTCTGCCCTTTCAAATAATTATAAATCAAATACAAAATTCAAATAAACCAATACCAAAGTTTATAATGAAGCTTTCTTCATTTGGGAGTGGATCATAAATGGAAGAAAACAAGAATTCTTATATTAACAAATTTTTACATCCCTTCCTGTCTGTGCAGAAGTGTCTTCTGGACCCATGTGGTGTGAGGCTGGGCCTTAGATAGCCTGCGTGTTTGAGCTTTTCCAATATGTGTTCTGTACTTCTTCCCTAAGCTGTTGATCCTTTTGTGGCATTGGCTTTGCTTGGGTACTTCACTTGATCCATGGATCTTGAGCTCAGCAGGGAGTTCATATCAGAACACCTGCTGTGAAGAGACATTCATTTTGTCAGATCTGTCACCAATTCCAGTCTGGCATGCTCTTTTGTTTGGTCCTTTCCCCTGGCAGGCAGGACCACAAGAGTGCAGTTTGTTGTATTGTACATATGACACTTCCTGTGCTGTAGCAGCTGGAAAACAAGCCTTTGCCTCTTTCATTTTTCCTCACTTGTTTGATCACTGAACTTATCAATATCTTGGACCCCAATCCTGCAAGTGTGCATATGCTTACTTTTATGCAAGCAAGCAGCCCCAGCTGAAATCAATGGGTCTATTTACATATGTAAAATTGTGGACATGCGTAAGTGTTTGTTGTTTGGGGTTTTAATTATCAAGATACAATTAATTGTGCTACGATCTGAAGAAAAAATTAATGCACAACTACAAAATAGATGGTAGGATTGCTGAAAAGGATCTGGGGGTTATAGCTGATCACAGATTGAATGAGTCAACAACGTGATTCAGTTGCAAAAAAGGCTAGTATCATTCAGGTAATGTTGAATTTAGTGGGCTTGTTAGTGGAATAACAGGGATGTTGTATATAAGACATAGGCTCTACTCAGCACCGGTGAGGCTTCAGCTGGAGTACTGTGTTCAGTTCTGGGAGCTACACTTTAGGAAATATATGGACAATCTGGAGTCAGTCTAGAGGAGAGCAACAAAAATGAGAAAACGTTTTGAAAACCTAATCTATGAGGAAAGGCCAGGTTTTTGTTTTTTTTTTTTAACATCTTTTTAGTTTTAAGAAAAGAAGTCTCAGGGGCTTCTGATAACACTCTTCAAAAACATTAAGGGCTGTTTCAAAGAGGATTGTGATGAATTCTCCATTATCTCTGAAGGTAGGAGAAGTAGTAATGGGCTTAATCTGCAGCAAGGTAGATTTAAGATAGAAATAATGTTAGGAAATTTTTTTCCAACTCCAAGGGTAGTTAAACTCTGGAATAGACTTCCAAGGAAGGTTGTAGAAACACCCCACCTCCCTACCCCAACCCCCATCATTGGAGGCTTTTAAGAACAGGTTGGACAAAGCCCTATCTGGTTTATTTGGTCCTGCCTCAGCGCAGGGGGATGGACTTGATGACCTCTCCATGTCCCTTCCAGCCCTACATTTCTATGATTCTATGTTTCTGACTAACGTTGTGACATTGAACTGTTCTTTTTTGGAGTTAAGATCCATCGATATGTAACCCTAAGGTGTTTTAAAATAACTCAACATTTAAATGTAGGATTGAGTTCATTTTAAATTAAAAGGGAATGTTGCATTAAAAAAAGTTTTCCATTACTAACAACTTAGGTTCTTAGATCTGTAAAATTCTTCAGTTTTTTAACTAACTTTTTAAAAGTTATGCTGTTGGTTTAGTTTTTGTGTTTTTGATCACCTGGGAGAGTGAAAATAGATGTTTTACTTAATTTCTAGTAAAGTTCTGCTTCTCATGGATTGGCAAATGCTTCATTGTGTGAGTATCTAGCACTGCAGAAGAATGTTTTTTAATCCAAAATGTTGTTTTTAATTGAAATTTTGAATGTTGGAGAACTATGCTTACTCATTAAGAATGGCCATACTGGGTCAACCCAGTATCTTGTCTTCTGACAGTGGCCAATGCCAGATGCTTCAGAGGGAATGAAAAGAACAAGTGATCCATCCTCTGTTGCTCATTCCCAGCTTCTGGTAAAACTGAGGCTAGCAACGCCATCCCTACCCATCTTGGCTAATAGCCATTGATGGACCTATCCTCCAGGAATTTATCTAGTTCTTTTTTTAAACCTTCTTAGTCTTGGCCTTCACAACATCCCCAGTTCAGTGCTCTCTCCACTAGGTAATACTGCCTCTATCGTTAAGTTTTATATACTACTTTTCAAAAACAAAATCTAAATGTGGGGCTAAAAACCAAATGACTATGCTCTTCACAAAGGTTTTGGCACCCGTTCTCTAAAATCTTCATGTTCTAGACATTTGAAATCTAGCTTGATAGAACTGTTGCTTTACTTAAACATAAAAGGAGTCGCACAACAGCATGTAACAAGATTATTTTAAAAAGTACTTTGTAGTGAAAATTAATGCTAATGTTACAAGCATTGTAATTAGATCACTTGCTTCTAGGATTGGGAGACTGTTGGGTATGAATGAGGCATTTTATCCTCTTCTGTTGTGGTCTGTTTCTGCCTCAGAGCTTCCATTGGCCCCAGACTACTACTTCACGCAGAATGATACAAGAGTATTTTTAGGGCTCACTCAGACAATCCTTTATTCAGGCAAAGTTAACAGTGGGAATTTTGCCTGAGTAAAGACTTCAGGCTCAAATCAAGTTGAGTCAGGAGTGGTTCTGTGAAGGCCTACTGGTGTTACCCGAAATTGGGCTAGCTAGTAAGCTTAGGGAGGACTAATGACCCACCAGAGTTTGGCAGAAAGCAGCACATTTATTATACTGATAGCTAAGCTCAAAAGAAGCGGGGAGAGAGTCTCACTCACACTCCCAGGACAGGCACCGCACTGGAGATGTCAGGATCCTTCAATGTAAGTGTCCCACAGAGCGGTGATGGACGATGCGATGAAGGTAAGTCTTCCTGAGGCACGATGGAATGCAATGTGGTGAACCACTGGCCAGGCGGTCCAGGCGAAGGGCTTTCACAAGAGGTACAATCTAGAGTGCACTCCTGAGCATGTGGCCCCTTCCTCTTTTAAGGACCTGCTCCTCATGGCCTGCAACTAGAGATGACTTGGCCGCGTCTGGTTGGTCACACTCCACCTCGGACAGTGCCCATGCACTGTCCATGCATTGGGTGTGTGAGTGCTGCCTAATTAGTCCCAGACTCGTTGGCTACCTGGGAGCTCTTCTGATCTTCTAGCTGTTCAAGGAGCCCATTCATCCCACAAGCATTCCAGGAGGGAGGGGTAGAGGAAAGCCACTTCACAGTATTCAAAGAGGGAGAGGAGACAAAAGGGGCAGGGAAGGTGTAACAGACCTTTTCAACATACAGATCACTGCTGTTCCTACAACAACTGGTATCAAGTAGCAGTTCGACATAAAAGCAAATATCCAAGCACTTAGATTTTAAATCTTTGCAAATAAGGTCAAATCCTGAAGTCTTTACTCAAATTTTACTCATTCCATACTTAAGTAAAAAACTACCTTTGATGTGGATTGGCGTTTGGCTGTGTAAAAAACTAAGTACCTTTAGGTTTTGCCCCATAATGTTTGCTGAACCATCACACAGACAAACTTTTTGGTTTCTCTTCCTTCATCATAGTCTTTTTGATTCCTTACTCCTTTCCACTACCTTGTAGACATACAGTGGCTCAGAGAAGCGGCTTGAAGGGTGCTGAATTCTATCAGGACTTGGCCTTTAGCCTCCATGAATGCCTAATTGGGCTATCAACTTAATGGGAAGCTATTTAGCAAAATTATGGTATATTTAGGATTTGCAGTGCTGCTGCTTCAGCATACAGAAGCTATTAGTAAGACTATGTTTTAGTCATGGGTATTTGTAGTAAAAGTCATGGATGGGTCATGGGCAGTAAACAAAAATTCACGGCCACAATGTGTCCATGACTTGTACTATATACCCTGAACTGAAACTTGGGCTGGGAGGCTGTAGGTGCTTGCGGGAGGTGAGGGGGCTGGGAACCTCACTGGTACTGTGGGGGGAGGGTTGGTGGGGCTGGAAGGCTACTATCCAGCTCTGCGCAGCTCCCCGGAAGTGGCCGGTATGTCCCTGCAGCTCCTAGTGGGAGGGAAGGTCAGGGGGGCTCTACGCACTGCCTATGCCACAAGCACTGACTCCACAGCTCCCGTTGGCTGGAAATCTCATACAAAGGGAGCTGCAGGAGTGCTACCTACTAGGAGGGCAGCATGCAGAGTCCCCTGGCCCCTCCACCTAGGAGCTGCAGGGACATGCCATCCACTTCCAGGGAGCTCCCCCGAAGGTAAACGCCACCCTGCACTCCAACCCCCCTGCCACAGCCCCGAGTCCCCTCCCTCACCAAAACTGCTGCTGCTGCTGCTGATAGACCAGGGGCTGACCAAGTGCTCAGGCAACCCTGAAGCCAGATGCACTGGCCACTGCAAAAGTCACAGGAAGTCTCGGAATCCGTGATCTCCATGACAGACACACAACCTTAATTATTAGCAAATAGGCCAGGAATCAACCTGGGACTCTATAAGGATTATGGCTAATTGCTGAAAGAAGGACACAAACTTTGTCACTAGATGATGTTGATCAATAAACCAACAGTTTTCATTTATCCATTTCATGCCATTGCTGTAAAAGGAATCTGAGTACTGCTAGACTAGGCTACTCGCATACTACTATGACCTATTAAACATCTTGCTGGACAGGATCTGGTTGCACTGGAAAAAGCAATTCCACAGGAGGTTTATTTCTGGGAATGCGTGATGGTGGTGAAGATGCATAATGGATTTATTTGATGTAATTCCTTCATTTCCCAATGTCCTAACAGTGAATGAATTCTTCAGGAAAATGATTAATACAAATTCAGTAGCTATATTATGATGCAAGGGAAATGAGGTGGGTGTTGCTGCTGCTGGATTTTCAGAAGTTTCCTTTTAGGCAAAGAAAGTTTGTGATGGAGGGCACAGACCCCGTTCTGGCCTAGGGCAGGAAGGAGTTAATTGTTGGACTGTCCTGGAGCCAGAGGCTGACCCTCAAACACCTGCTGAATGTGTTATGTCTGGCAGGAGAGCCCTTAAGCTGTCCTAAATAATTAGGACTAGGACAATAACAGAATACAAAGGGGAGGAAAAAGACTCCAGAAAAGGGGCAGCCCTTCCAGAGTTACAAGTTACTGGCTCTGCAAGTCCTGAGACTCCAACTAGTCTGTGAGAAGACAGCTGGCTTTACAGACTCGTTTGTGTTATTTATTGATATTTTGGGTCATTTACAATAAGACTTTACATTTATATTGTCTTGATAAGTATCTGTACACATCTTAATACAGAATTAACAATATTAAGCAACATATTGTTCATGTATGTTCTGTCACTAATAGTCCCACTTTTCTTTTTTCAAAATACATATTTAACCATTCACAACCTTTTTTGTTTGGGGGTTGGGGAGAAAGTGAAGAAAGCTAAGGAGGGTGGGAATGTCATTCAATTGTAATCCTCTGAGTATAACCTTCTGGATTATACTGTAAGTACAGGATTGCCTTGTCCATACCGAAGCATCTTAGTGATTTTCAGTATTTCTGTTGTATTGTATCGTTTTCCAGTGCAGTGTATATGTGATATTGTGAGGACCATCCAGACCAGCAAGTGGTTCTGGCACTGCCTCCCCTATAACTTTGAGGTGACTTAATGCTGTGCTGCTATGGCTCAGATCCCTGACGCCCCAGAACTGCTGCTGGTCTGCGTCCAGTCCCCTGGCTCTGGTTGCTGCCATTCTCCCAGCACAGGTCTGCTCCCAGGGCTGCTTCTCTGGTTCTCTCTGTCTGGTGTTGCCCTCTCCCCAGCTCAGCTCAGGCTCCTGCTCTCTCCCTAGCTTGGCCCCACTCTGTCTGAGCCAGGCAATTCCAGCTCACACAGACCACCGGACTCTCTGACCTCCTGACTCCCTCATTAGCCTGCCTTCCCTGTCAATAGGATTGCCAGTCCTTGGTTGGACGTATTCCTGGAAGTTTCATCACATGCCATATTATTTAATTAAAGATTAATCTTTAATTTCTGGAGACTCCAGGGCAATCCCGCAGGGTTGGCAACACTATTGGTCAATCAGGGTGACCTGGAGCATTGGCCTCTCCCCATTGTTCCTGGGAACTGTCAGTGTCTGAGTCCTGGTTTCCCATTTCTTTTGGTACTGGGACCTAGACAACCACTGAGTTTTAGTAAGGAGTCAACAGTCCCCTTACGTAGAGATGGAGAAACATACATTCTGTAAACTAAAAAGTACTGAACTTCCGCTGTTTGGTTAGTATAAGAACCAATATTTGTCTTCATTATTTGCTGTTATTTCACACTTAGTCTGCACTTCATGACTTAATAGCTTTTTGTGGCTTGTCTTTTAAAAACATAGTCATGAGATTATATGTTCTCTAGACCTAATCTCAATTGCTGAAACTTCAAGCCCATATGTAACATATTCTAGTACAGATAACTTTGCTGGTTCATATCTTCTCTGAAAGTATTTTAATAAGTAAGCAATCTGTATAAACTCATATGCTTTTCTTTGTTACATCTGTTTTTTTAAGAGTTGTCCATTCTTAAAGACATCCTTCCTCTTATCATGGTGATATTCTCCTCCTCCCGCCCCCCAACATCTAAAAGCTTCCTTATTCAACCTGTGGCACCTTATAGACTAACAGAAGTATTGGAGCATAAGCTTTCATGGGTGAATACCCACTTCATCAGACGCAAATGGGTATTCACCCATGAAAGCTTATGCTCCAATACTTAGTCTATAAGATTCAACAGGACTCTTTGTTGCTTTTTACAGATCGAGACTAACATGGCTACCCCTCTGATATTTATTCAACCTGAGTTTGAAAGTACTGTTTTGTTTTTTACATTGCCAAGGTCTGCTCTTTTTGTTTGATCAAGGGCATCACTTATGCCCAATTAGTAAGTACACTCTTAAGTAATGGATGATGATTCATGAATGCCAGAATTTTGGGATATAAATCTGGCACATAATCATATAATGAGATTAGGTTTACCAGTTTCTGTTCAATCTATTCATGGTGGATTTTCTGAGAGATCCATTCCAAGACCAGTCTAATTTGTACTATCCTATATCTCTAGAAGTCTGGTAGCACCCAGACCTCCCATTTCAATTGGACTTTCTAACCATTCTGCTATCCCATTTGACCATAGGAATCTTTGAATAACTTCTTAAAATTTGCTGAATAAATATTTGGGAGGTGTAAAGGGAATCATGGAGAAGGGGACAAGACCTTGGGTATGCATTTAAGTACACGAATTCTACCTATCAAAGCCAATGGCAATAATGTCTGAGTTTTTAGGTCATTGTAAATAATTTTCATTAATGGCTCAATATCTAATTTAAACAGCTTCCCTGCTTTAGGTGATATCTTAATGCCTAAATATCCAATTTTATTATCCATTACTTTCAGTGGTTATGTATGTATTTATATCGATCTAATCTCTCTTTAGGAGCCTTGGTCTGATTTAGTGTGACTTGGTCTGTATACCGATTCCTGAGCAAAAGCTTTCATTATTTCTTGAAATACTGGTGAGCTTTATGCATCTCTTATAAAAAGCATAAGATCATTAGCATATAATGCAACTTTGTTTTCTACTCCTGATGAATTTATTCCTAGAATTTCTTCAGTATCCCTGTTGTCTTTTTTTCTGCTAATTTGATAATTAAATAACAAGGGTGGTAAGGGATACATTTTGTCTTGTTCCTCTTTTTATAATGGCTCAGTCTTTGTGACATTTCCCCAATTTTTGTAGATTATTTTAATCCACTTCTGAAAGTGCTCCCCAAAGCCATATTTATCCCACATTTTACTGAGTCAAAAGCCTTTTCTGAATCCATTTTTAGAAGGCAGGCCTCTTTATTAGTGCTCTTGGAATGTCGCACCAGTAGTTTTTTCTTGTCATATTCTAAGGGGCTGCTTCTTTTTTATAAAGCCAGTTTCTTGTGCAATAATTTAGGCATTATTGAGATGAGCCTAAAAGGTATTAGATTTAATCCTTGTTTGGTTTAGGTTTTCAAACGACATCTGCTTGATAGATAGTATTTGGTAAGCACTAGTACCCAAGAAGATTGAAATACATTCGCTAATAAGAGAATTATGTGGGTTTTTAAATGTTTTATAGAATTTGGAGGAGTAGCCAATACTTTGGCACGTTCTGCAGTTTACATCCCCATAGTCCACACTGCAGCACAGTGGTAGACAAAGCCTAGAACTATTTCATTGTTAAGACTACCAAATTCATGGTCCATTTTGGTCAATTTCATGGCCATAGGATTTTAAAAATCATAAACTTCATGATTTCAGCTATTTAAATCAGAAATTTCACAGTGTTGTAATTGTAGAGGTCCTGACCCAAAAAGGAGTTGTGGGGGAGAGGGGGTTGCAAGGTTATTGCAGAGGGGGTTGTGGTACTGATACCCTTTCTTCTGCACTGCTGCTGTTGGCGACACTGCCTCCAGAGCTGGGGAGCTGGAGGGCAGTGGCTGCTGGCTGGGAGCCTGGCTCTGAAGACAGAGCCACCACCAGCAGCAACACAGAAGTAAGGATGGTCTGGTATGCTATTGCCCCCTTACTTCTGCCCTGCTGCCTGCAGAGCTGGGCCCTAAGTCAGAAGCTGCCACTTTCCAGCCACCCAGCTCTGAAGGCAGCAGTGCAGGAGTAAGGGTAGCATGGTATTGTATTGATACTCTTACTTCTGCACTGCTGCTGGTGGTGCTGCCTTCAGAGCTGGGTGCTGGCCAGTAGCCGCCACTCTCTAGCCACCCAAATCTCTAAAGGCAGCTCAGAAGTAAGGGTGGCAATACCACAACCCCTCTAAAATAACCTTGCCACACACCCCCTGCAACTTCCTTTTGGGTCATGACCCTCAGTTTGAGAAATGCTGGTCTCCCCTGTGAAATTTGTATAGTATAGGGTGAAAGCACACCAAAGACCAGATTTCACGTGTGCAGACCAGAGTTCACGGTCCATGACATGTTTTTCATGGCTGTGATTTGGTAGGGCCCTATTCATTGTACGTCGGTACAACGGGTGGTAGGGTGGGGTATATACCTCGCGATGTAGAGGAAGGTTCCTGAGAGGCCAGTTCAGCCCTTTCAATCATGTATGATAGAGAGGAGGCCTTTAAAAAGGAGAAACTAGTCATCTAGGGGAGAATCATCCTGAGCAGGAGACAGCTGGAGTCACTGCTGAAGTCTCAAGGAGGAACTTTCAGTCAGGAGATCTATACCCCCAACCCTATGGGGAATGCAGGGCACTCCCAGGGTAATCCTGACAGAATGAGCCCAATTCAGTTACCCAGCCTGAATGACTCCTAGAAAACTGCTACGTAGCCCTGAAGAAAAAAGGTACTGCTGGCCTTTTCTCCTTTTGGCATGGGCCCATTGCAAGGACTCAAAAACTGGGTCCTAAACACAAGGCACCCGCTGTCTGGGAGGAAAACCTAAAAGGACATTATAGTAAGTCTGGGCATTTTCAGATCCTGTAATTCGCTTCCTTCCAGTTCTTCCATGTTTACATATTTGCTAGTTTATATTGCTTGAAAATACTTGGCTAGTATTTTATTCATCCTTTTGAGTATTCTGTTTTTGTCCTTAATATATGGGTGAGGGGGTGTACCAGGCCCTTTGAGGCCCCCTGCTGGAGGCCTTGTGTTCCCACCACACTCCATCCCAGGAAAGTAGAAGTGAAGGTGAGTCCTCTAGGCCTGCCTACAGAGACTGCAGGGAAGCAGCCAATCAGAATGCAGCAGGCTCAGATAAAAGGAGCTGCAGGGGTTCAGTGGATTAGTTCCTGGCTTGGTTCAGAGGGGGAAAGGAAGGGTGCTTAGCTCTGGCCACAGGCACCTGTGAGAGACTCAGACTTCTGGCTGCATTTTGCTTTCTGCAAGGAGTAAGCAGACCTGAGAATGGTAACTCCAAAAGACTGAGTGACCAGGAAGAGACCTGATGGGAAGAAGCAGCTAATAGAAGGAGTTAAAGGGAGCAGTGCATGACAGCTGTTTGGGACTGAAGGGGATAAGACTCTATACTAAAAGACTGATGAAGGGGCCCAGATGGGCCAGCCGTTTATTTAATTTTGTTTCCCTGGAAGGGAACTGAACTTAGGAGGTGACCTGGCTGGAGAGCTGGGGGATGGTGAAGATGGAGCCTAGAGGGAGAGATTCCTGGGGACAGTGCTCTACAACAAGGCAGGGAAGGACTTAAAGTTAGCCCAGAGGGGCTGAAAACTGAGCCCAGAGATGGGGCTAAAAGACACTAACAAGGGCACAGCTGTAGGCTATCTTGGACCCTTTGTTGCCCTGAAAGGGGTTCATCCATTGTTGACCATGTGACTTAGCTGGAGTGCTGAAGACCTGCCTGGTGAAGTCGTCAAATTAGTGGGGGCACCAGGAAAAAAAGGAAATTTCAGCACCATACCCAGCTAACAGGAGGAACTCATATGAGTGGTGAGTGCACCCTGTGACATATGGTATTGGTCTTTTGTTGGAAATCATGAAATCAATCTGGCTAGTAAAAGTGATAAAATCTTTGGCGCAATAAGAGCTGTCTGGTGTGGTGTGGGCTTTTTTGTTTTTTGTTTTTTTGTTAGTGCTTGCAATGGTTTTTTGCATTCTTAATCTCTTGAAGTGAGTCTGTATTATTAGTCAAATAATATTGCTTTTGCAAACTGTAAATCTGCTCCTCTAAATCTGCTTGGTTTTGCTTGTCTTTTTCCCCATATAACTATTATGACGTAATGCCTCGTATTACTCTGAAGTTGTGAAGCCATAATGTCACAGTACATAGTGCCCAACAGAAAATTGACTGGTACCCTGATCCAGTGTGCCCTTTGTCTCAATGTTCTCTGATTTGACCAACAGATTCAGCGCTTTTGGATTCCATGTTGCAAAGTATTTTATTAGGCTTTTGCCTTTTGGTCCCTCTGGCAGCCCTAGCAGTTTAATATTTTTCCTGTGGCCCCTATTTTTCAAAATTGTCCAGCTTTTTTCAGTCATTGTTTTGACTTAAGACTCCAGGGCCACAAGTCTGTCCTTCCAATCCCACCTGTCCTCTTCAATGCTGGTATTTCTAGAGCCCGTGTCTGTAATGGCTACTACTAGGTCAATTATTTGACTGCTGGGTCGTCTTCTGACTCCTTAGGTTGCATATTATACTTCTTTTCTTTTTTTCTTTTTCCCTTCCTTCTCCCTTTGCTGTGGCTTTCGTCCAAATTTGCCAATCATTGCCCACACTTCTTGGATTGACCTAGTAACCGTAAGATCAGTTGCAGGACCAGTCTGTCCTGCCCTCTGTTGTGGCACAGCTGCTGCTCTCTGTGATCCTCATGGGGAGGATGAACTACCCAGGAACGCCACTCTCAGCGTTCTGGCAGGAGAACAGCATGTCTACTGTTGCTGCAGAACCAGTGAGTCCTGGCAGAAGGAGGGTGAGATACACCCCTCAGCCTGCCACAGCTTCTTGCAGCCCTCTTGGAGAGTGGTGAGGGGGCATGGGCCAACCATTCACTTCTTGTCAGTTTCTCAGCAAATAGGGACAGCTTGTCTCCTGCTACCATACTTTGGGAGGTGGGGTGTGTGTGACGCCACAGCCTTTCACTGTGTACATCCTAGAGGTGAGGCAGATATGCCTTTCTGGCCAGCCTGACAGCGTAGCTCTGGTGGGGATATGTGGGGAGAGGCTTGGAGACTGCTCTGACTGTCTCTAGTCTTACCTGTCCCCTGCTGTCCTGCACTCCCCTAGCTCTAGTCAGAGGTGTGGGATCAAAATGGAGTGTTTTTCTGCAAATGTCCCTGGAAAATTAGGTATGGGGTGCATGGGAGGTCATTAATGCTGCTTCCTCACTCTGCCATGGCAGTCATATGAACACTTCACAGACTTTTGACCACTTGGTGTGGGGAAGAAGAATGTCCTGGTTTCCTGTGGAAAGAGGGGAAATCTAAGTGCAAGCTGTCCTTGGGTTTTGGTTTTTCCAAGTAATCTGCTGACTGTTGAACCGCTGGGGGAGTGGGAGACTCCCTGACTATGGCTATTTAAGGTTAGAGTAGGCAGTTTTGGGGACTGACCGTAACCCGCACCTAACTCAGAATCATCACTGCATCAAATGCTTTCCCTTGTGAATTTTAAATATAAAAATATTTCCTTTGTTCAAAACTGTGGTTTTGGCTCCTGCTGTAGTCTGCTGCCTCTTCCTTGATAGGTGCCCTTCCAAACATAAATAGTTCAGTGTTCCCTGGAACTTCTGTTTTTTTGGATATAAAGGATGTAAGTTTCCCATTTTTAAAACAGTTGATTGAATTCAACAGAATGCAAAAGCAAGTGCTCGGAAGAGCCCACATCTACAAAATCCACAGACTTTCCACATCAGCAAATGTTCTTGTCTTTGGCTGAGGTTTCTGATGATGTACACTGATTGCAGAAATGAAAGTTTCCCTCATAAATATGGGTGAGAGCTGTGTGGTTAAAAAGTAAATAAATGTGATGGTGTTTACTCACTGAGACAGATTGGGAGGGAAGGGGTGGAATAGCTGGAAGTGGCTAACAGCAAATGGTAAAAATAAACGGACTTCATTCCTTTGTCCGTATTACTAAAATACGGAAGGGGAGAAAGAAAGCAAATTTATCTCATAAGCGTAATTCCCAGAGGCCCTGTCCCAGGAGAACATTTTAGCATAAAGTTAAACACATGAACAGTACTATTGAACTCAGTGAGACTACTCATGTTTAAAGGTGAGCGTGTGCTTAGGTGCATTACTGCATCAGGATGACCGAGAGAACCTGCAAACTAGACAGATGAAGATAGCACAACAGTAAAGTACTGTTGTGTTGAGGGAGTGGATACTTTGCTATTTCTATACACCCAGAACTAAAGACACCTGATGATGTTATAAACACTGGTAAATGAGTATGGAGTCCCCACAAATCTGTGCCAGAATCAATGTTGTTTGCTGATATCTTAGTATATTGTTAATGAGAATTGTGTGAATTAGCCAGTAAGTGACCAAATGCAATGAAATTCAAGGATAATGTACTCTTGGTCATTTATTTTAACAATTGTAGTTTTAATTATGTATAATACTTTGTTGTGTAAAAGTACAGTAGAATATTTTTGGTTAAAATGTATGTGGTCCTAGTAAAACGAGACCTTGCTCTAGCTGACTGCCATTAAAGGGACACTATCATCTTAAATTTATTTTCCTGTGTAGTAAGGCCGTCTTATGTTCTTGCATCTATTTTTTTGCATTTCTCTCAATCTAGACCGTGAAAAATATTTTTTTGTTTTATAATTTCACTTTCAGGTTCTTAGTGCTCCATGTTTGAGTTTCAAACACTGTGAAAGAATGTTTTCCTTAAACTCCCTTTTTTTAAATGGTGGGGGAAATTAATGGTGGAAATATTTCTTTTGGTCTTCAAAGCTTTATAAATTCAAGGTTAAATGCAGTTTAGTGTCCTCTTTAAACCTTTGCTGAGAAATATAGTTTTTTCGTACAGATTAGACAGTTCGGGAATTGGTAAGATTTTACTATATAAGGATCTTTATAAAACTGGGATCTTTGTTTCCTAGAAGTGGGCTGGCTACTGCTGTTTGTTCATTCCTTATCTGAACTCATAACCATAACTCTGTCAGTCACCTGGATTAGACTAAACTCTAGAAACTATATTATAGGGAATAGTTCTACACTTCTAGGCAAACTGATTTAGATGACTTGGTAATTTTCTCTCTGTAATTGTTATGATTCTCATCATTATAGCAGTTAATTGTGAGGACTATGATAACAAACTATAAATATTGGCCCGCAATCAGAGCACTAAAATAAGATTTTTAATCACCATTAAGGTTTTTCCACTATAAACTTGATTTTTTGGGGGCACTTATCTCAAGTTCACACAATTTAAAGCAATGCACCTGAAACTCCATTATTCCGGGGTAAAATGTTCTTGAAAATTCTGGGTGAAAACTGGCATTGTGTTTGGGATATATGAGAATGTAAAGACACACTTACTTCTTGAAAATGTTCTTAACCCAGAAAAAGTTAACATAACCCCATAGCCATTGCTTGGCTCAATCTCCAAGGTGTTTTTTGTATTTGTTTGTCTTGGTGAGGACTGGTATCTTTGTCTGGTTTGGAGGCTAAGTATCAAGTAGCAGTGGCTGTAGGGAAGAGATGTCTAAAGATATCACAAAAATGGACAAAGACAACAGCGACCTCCAAATCTATTGAAAACGTGAAGATATTCCTTTCCAAATATGAGGAAGCCTTGGATTGCATTGAACTCTTCAACTGTCTTGGTAGTGGGGTTGCCAACTTTCCAATTGCAGAAGACCGAACAACTCCGAGGCCCACCCCTGCTTCTGGCCCTTCTTTGAGGCCCCGCCCCCACTCAATCCATTTCCCCTCCTCTCTCCGTTGCTTGCTCATCCTTGCTCATTTGCTCATTTTCCCCAGGAAGGGGTTTGGGGTGTGGGCTCTGACTGGGGGATGTAGGGTCTGGGGTGGGGTTGAGGATGAGGGGTGCAGGAGAGGGCTCAGGCCAAGGGGTTTGGAGTGCAGCAGGGTGCTCAGGGCAGAGGCATGGGGTTGGGGTGTGGGAGAAGTTGCAGGCTCTGGGAAGGAGTTTGGATGTGAGGGGGTTCTGACGTGGGCAGGGGGTTGGGATGCAGGAGAGGGTTTAGTGTGCAGGCTCTGGGGGGAGGGCACTGACCTCAGGCGGCCCCAGCATTTCTGCAGGACAGAGGAAGTCCTCATGGCTCCAAGGAAGCAATGGCATGTTCCTAGGTGAAGAGGTGGCTAGGAGACTCCATGCTCTTCCCCCAGGTGCCACTCCCGCAGCTCCCACTGGCTGCAGTTCATGGCCAAAGGGAGCTGTGTTGCCAGCACTTTAGGTGGTGCCTGTGGGCAGGGGCAGCACATGGTGCCCCCTGGCTGTCCTTCTGTCTAGGAGCTGGAGAGATATGCCAGCTGCTTCCCAGGAGCCAGGCACAGAGCCTGCCCGCCTGCCCGCCCTCTGCAGCCAACCACACTTCTAGTGGCCTGGTCTGGAGAAGCAAAGTTTATTACTTTGAAGTATAAAATGAAATTGCGGCAGTCTCTTGTCTTCATCTTACAATATGCATGTGAGAAATGGATTGTAAGGAAAAAGGGCATTAAGAGACTAAATTCATGCAATTTGAAGACAAATGGTACAGGTAATTCCTAGATGTTAACTCTACTTTGCACATGACTAACAAGGAGGTAGTCACTCAAATGTACAGCAGAGTGATCACTGATGCTTTCAACACAATTGAGGGTGGGAGGGGACTTGAGTTTGTGGGACATACGGGTTGGACACATGGAGGAAGATTGCCAAAGCCAATCTTGCAGAAACTGGTGCCAGGGATGGGGCAAGTGTGGTTTGACAATGTGTGTGGCTGGATGGGATGTGGTATGATGTGTGTCTCAGTGCATGTGAAGGTGGAGGATGATTGCTGGACAATGACTTGTGTTTACTGTCCATTGTGATGTGATTTCTGTGGTGGTTTGCACTGCATTTAGAGTTGTTATAAGCTATTTGTGTGTTACACTAGCTGCCTTGTGGATTGCCTAAGTCTGCATCAACCAGATTAGAGCTTCTTAAACTGTGCATTAGTATTATGCAGGCCTTAAAATTCCGTTTGGCTTTTGTGGGTCTTAACTTCATTTCTGTACTTTGTTAAACACCTGAAAGCCTGGAAATTCAGCTGTAGTTTTAAAAGACAACTTTAAATTTTTTTCTCTTAAGTTATTAATACTGATTTATGGCCTTCTATCCATAATACAAGTTTGTTTTTGTTTTTTTGTTCTGTGGTCCAAGAATAAAAGTAGAAAGTTCCTAAATAGTGATAGAATTAGTTTGGAAGGAGAAAGAGAGAGAGATCTTTCTGCTTCCATTTGACACTAAGTATATTGTTACAGAATTTTCCATGAGACATCATCTTGATTTGTCCAATTACACGGAAAATCATCAGCCATTCCAAACTGAAAACGTAAAAATGCCACCCTATTTATGACTTGCCAAATGTCAGATAGACTTAGTGATTATAGATCCACATGCTTTTGGTGATTTCTTACGTTAAATGGGAGATCACTCTGTCTACTATAGTCTTACACATAATCTAAAATAGAATTATTTTAATTTAGTTCTGAGTACTGTAGTCATAAGTGACTTCAATGCATTATAGTCCTTGATATTAACGGTCATATGTAGTAGTGGGTTGAAAATACAGTTTCAGAGAGATTAATATGACAACTTTGAGTCCTATCAGTGAGATCCAATGAAGTTACACGCTATCTGTTGTGACAAAATGGCCGATGTTGGTATGGTGGGTCCCATGCTTTTCTTGGCGAAGGGGCTAGGATGCCAACCTTTGCCCCTACTCTTGGGGCACCAAGGACCCTGCTAGTGGCCCAGGAAGCTGGTAGAGGAGGGAAACGGGGAAGGGGTCTGGGTTTACTCCTCACTCTGAACCCCAGCCCTTCTCAACCCCTGTGAGTTTCTTGCCCCTTGGGTAGGGTCAGGGCCGGCGCTATCATTTAGGTGACCTAGGCAATGGCCTAGGGCGCCAGAATTTTTGGGGGGCAGCATTTTGCCGGGGGGGCGGCATGCGGCTCCAGGGGACCTACCGCAGTCGTGCCGGTGGACGGTCCACTGCTGTGGCGGCTCTGGTGGAGCTGCCGCAGTCGTGCCGGCGGACGGTGCGCTGGTCTAAAGGCTCCTCCAGCAGGACCTAACCGGGCGGACCTACCGCAGTCATGCCTGTGGCAGGTCCACCGGAGCCTTCAGACCAGCGGACCGCCCGCCGACACAACTGCGGCAGCTCCACCGGAGCCGTGGGGGGCGGTGAAACGGCTGTCCGCCTAGGGCGTCAGAAACCCTGGTGCCGCTCCTGGGTAGGATTGCCCTCGGTCTTTGACACGGAGGGAGGGAGGGAGTCTCCCTGCTTGGGCAGGGTCTCCCTTTTTCTGGTCTTTCAATTCTCAGCAACACCCTTCCAAACTCCAGTCCTTTCCCCCCTTCACCCCTGTCTGAAGTAGAGTTTTTTTATTAGGTTCCTGACAGAGCCTTAATTGGAGCACCTGTAGCCAATTAACCTGTAGTAACCTTCCTTAGTCTACATGGAACCCCTCCTTAATTATCTTAGGGCTTATATATCTCCCCTCTCCCACTGCTCCCTGGGCCTGGTGTATCACACCATACTCTTAGCTTATGCTGTGTAAAGGTAAAACACAAAAGAGGGTCTAGGCCATTGTCCCACAAAATATTCACTATAGCTGCTGGCGCATGTGAACTCTGCAAACGTTGCGAGGGCCACAGTTGTGGAGCCTACTTCCTGTCATCCATTCATCTGTGTTCTTATGCAGTCCCCATTGCTTATAGTGTCTGGAAGCTCTTGTTACCTAGAAAGAACAGGAGTACTTGTGGCACCTTAGAGACTAACAAATTTATTTCAGCATGAGCTTTCGTGAGCTACTGCTCACTTCTTCGGATGCATCCGAAGAAGTGAGCTGTAACTTATGAAAACTGATGCTGAAATAAATTTGTTAGTCTCTAAGGTGCCACAAGTACTCCTGTTCTTTTTGCGGATACAGACTAACACGGCTGCTAGTCTGATATCTAGTTACCTAGATATATTTATCTTTTCCTTCCAGTTAGTAGGGCTGGAGTTGGTGTTCTTTTTCTATTGCAAAGAAAAAGTATTTCTTTGATAGTAGAGTTTAAAGTAGGCTCAAATGACATCTGTATGACCTTCAGTGCATCTTACAATGTGGCTAGCACTCCCCTGTCTGAGGCCCCAGTTTTAGAAAGTTACTGAAACACATGCTTAACTAAGCATTTAAATAGTCACAATGATTTCATATGCTTAAAAATACACATGTGCGTAGGTACCTAGCTGAACTGGGGCTTGAATGAAACCCAAAGCCCGACTGACTGGCTCTGTTTCTTTTAAGGTCATCCAGGAAGATTATCATTATATTGTCTCCCTGATAATTGAAATGGGAAGGAAGAAGTTGCCGCCAGGAGCCCAAACCATAGTGGGGTTGGTGTCTTTATAAAAATCTGTTTTGGGGGTAGGGGAAGTTTCTTTACATGCACACTCATAACTATTGAATTATATAGCTTGACCAGTAAGATGCAAGCCTAGATCCAATTAGTCTCCCTACTGTGGGGGAGGAAGAATGGATTTTGAAATGATTTCCCATATAATATACCTCCTTTCTTATGCCCTTCTATTCAGAGGTCACTACATGGAGCATTTCCAGCACCTGTTATATAGATATATTAACCAGAATTGTAATGTTAATCTCAATCACTGTACATTTTATTATAAATTAATGTTAGGATTAATACATTAATGTTCTATATGTGGAACTTCTGCATGAGATACAAAATAACGTATGCCATGTATTGCGATCAAGTTCTGATTCTCGCTGTAATTTAATTTGTGCTTTACTTTGGTGTGTATTTATTCAAATATAGTTCCATGATTCATGTATAAAGTAGTCCTGAATAACACTTAAGGTTGTTCATATTTTTACTTGTATGTTCAATGGAGCTACTCACAACACCTTGTTGTGAGTAATGTAGCACGTGTTTAAGTGTTTTCAGGATTATAGCCTTAAACACAGTACATTTATTAACGTTAAATATATATTCTCAACTCGAACAGATGTGAACTCAAAGAGTTCCAAAGGGTGGCTTGTTTCATCGTGGACTATTGCTAGCACAATTCTAATCCCTGCTGTTCAGGGAAGTAATTAAAGATTAAAGCAGAAAATCTTTTATTGTGGCATTAAATCAATCTATAGTTTTAGAAAATATTATCCCAAGCACTTTAATAATTAGAGGGCACTTAAATGAAATACATCCTGATAAATTGAGTGCATTTCACAAGCTGAATTCTGTAATGTCTTATTAGTGATGCCAATAAAATATGCTCCATAAAAAGATAACTATGGACATTACAACAGAATATTGTTTTTTAAAAAATGAATATAGATATTGCTAGTGCCACCTAATGGTGGAAAAACAGAGCTAAATTTAGTTATCAAGGCAAATCATTAGTGGCTCCCACATGTGAGAAAAGGGAACTGCAAATGTTTCTTTTCCTTTGCATAATACCAAAGGGAAAAATATGAGAACATTATTCATATTGCGTGTGTCAGTTCTTCCAAGTAAAGAAGAATATACATGAGATTTTAGTTTGAAACCTATGTGGGCTATTTTAGGTACCTTGTTTATTAAACTCTGTCACCATTATGTGAAAAGTTCGTGGGTGGGGGTTGAAATAGAGGCATGTAAAAACTCCAACCCCAGAGTGGTTGGATTATCTGATTTTTTTTTTTTTTCCCCTCTGGTTTTATGCCTATAATTTAAATGCAATGAGCCAGTTCTTCAGATGGGGCAAGTGCTTGTTGCTTCCTTGCTTCCAGTAGCACTGTCAATTTATGCTTATGATGTGGCTCAAAATTGAAAGGTAACCCTCCCCCTCCCCTTTTTTTTGTACACTTCAATAGCTATTTTGAATCCCACCAAGGGCTTGTGTGGACTTCTAAATTTTTTTTTAATGGAACAGTAGGTCTCAAAATACAAGCAAAGACAGGGGGATGTTTCTTGAAGAGGGAGGGAGCCCACAAGAAAAACATGACTGTTTCTACAAGGCAAGGACAGTAATTCCTCTTCAGCTCTGTTAAGTGATTAGCAATCGGAGAGCTTAAGCACAGCAACGGCATCAGCAACGTAGAGACAGAATGAAACAACTGCTATAGAAAAAACAATGATCTTCAAGCTTTTAAGAGAGTAATAAACGAAGAGCAAAACTTAATATTTTAAGCATATAAAAACAATTTGAATTTAAAGGAGTACTATAGATTTTAAGGCCAGAAGGGACCATTGTGATCCCTGTGTAATATAGGCCAGCCCCTAAATAATTCCTGTTTGAACTAGAGCAAATCTTTTAGAAAAAACATCCAATCTTGTTTTAAAAATTTGCTGGTGATGGAGAATCATCCAACTCTTGGTAAGTCGTTCCAGTGGTTAATTACCCTTGCTGGTTTTTTTAACACCTTATTTCGTATCTGCATTTGTCCAGCTGCAGTTTACAGCCATTGAATCTTGTTTTACCTTTGTCTCCTAGACTGAAGAGCCTCTTATCAAATATTTTTTCCTCACATAGGTATTCTTAGACTGTGATCGAGACACCCTTAAACATCTCTTTTGACTGCCTGGATTGTTCTAGTGAACCTCAAGCACTGATATTTACTGACATAAGATATTTCTGTTTATGTTCAAGGAACTTTGCAAGGAATGCTATCTTAACTTAGCTTTAAGGTCTACCTCTATAATAATGGCCTGGATGAAATCCTGCCTCCATTGAAGTCAATGGCAAAACTCCTGTTTCACCCTGGTATAGCTTGAGATTCTACAGGCATAAAATTTGTTGCCTATTCCATCCCTTGCGTAGAATTGTGTACTGGAATCTAAGCTCACATTTTTGACAATTGAAATGTGTGGACTTTATAGCTGTAAAGATAACCTTTCAAAAATGAACAGGCTATAAACTGATATTCAGACTCTGTCTGTCTGCAGACAACACTGAAACAGTAACTCAAAGATCTGACATTCTCTTGACTTATCTCAATGGACAGATATCAATTTAGCATAATGATGGACATTTAAATGTCCATCATTTCACCACTGATTTAAACAGGAAAACTCAGCTAACTTGCTTGCTTTTGCCAGAAGACACTTAGAGGGCTTAGGCCCTGATTCAAGAAAGCATTTACTCACATGTCCCATTGAAACAGACTCCATTTAAAAGGAGATGGAAAGAGCTTATCAGTCAGTGAAAAGGGGAAGTGAAAACCTCTAGGGCAAATTAATCTGAAGCAAGTACAGCAAAGGAATCTGGTACTTTGCAGTAGTTTCTCTGGGTTTCCCAGCCTTATTAGCAATAGGTGGAACAGCAGCATCTCCACCAACTGTACATGCACACGTTTTTGTTTGGTTATAGTACTGCTTTTGGATACGTTTCTTCTTGGTATCCATCTTTGCCTTCCGAGTGCATCCTGTCCTCATAAGATGGCACAATACCACATAGCACATACCATGATGATAGGTTTCCATCCTGTTTGGGGTGACACCTTCAAGTAAGGACCGAGGAAACAATTGTAACTTTGAAACATTGAAGAAGTCATCCAAAAAGAAAAGTAAGCATTTAATGCCTGTGATTATGTTGGGATAGGGTAGATTGACTTAAGGCTTTCTTTATGCATTACTAAAACAAAAAGGCATGATACCCTTTTACTACTTGTCACATCAACTTTTATCTCTACAAATGACCTTTTAATAGTTAAGTGGCTGATTTCCAGTTACACTAAGGCCACATCTACACTACGGGATAATATCGAATTAGCTAAAATCGGTTTTATAAAACTGATATAAATTCGATTTCATGCGGCCACACTAGGCACAGTAATTCGGCATTGTGCGTCCATGTCCGAGCTAACACAAAATGTTCTGAAGCGCTTGCATGTGGCGGAGCCCTTCCTAGTATCATAGTTCCCACAGTCCCCCCCCTTGCTCCGGTTGAATCATTAGTGTCGTGGTGTCTAGTAAATGTCTCATCATCCTTCCTCCCGGGAAAAACATCAGCCTGCACAATGTCTTTCACCGTCTTCCCTGGATACCGCAGATGCCATAGCACCCGGCCCATTGAACGCCCTGAGCCTTTTTTTTTTCCGCACCCCTGAGTGTCTGGATGCCGCAGCACAAGAGGCGGATACTCAGGTACACGCAGCAATTCAACTTGCTTTGCCTGATAGCAGAGATGTACGTCGTCTGTACTGTCTACTGCGGAAAAACTGCAATGAATGATCGGTTTATCT
>NC_133769.1:24245514-24248461 GCF_003597395.2 Chelonoidis abingdonii
ATCATAGCAGAGATGGTTACGGTCGTTCTGTACTGTCTACTTGCGGAGAAAATGGCAATGAAATTGACGGGTACCTTCCCCTCTGACTGTCTGCTCTATCATGAGTGCTCCTGGCTGAAATCGGCGGGGGCGCAACGCAAAAGCAAAATTGGGATTGACTCCCCGAGTCAATCCCATCCCTTATGATTTCTAAAATAGAGTCAGTCCTGCCTAGAATAAGGGGCAAGTTGATTAGGGACCAGTGTATTCAGAGAGCACAGCTGCTCATGTCAGTATTCACAGGGGGTGCCCCTGCCAACAAACCCCACCCGTTTGCTTCCCTTCTCCCCAACCTTCCTGGGCTACCGTTGCAGTGTCCTGCCCATTTGTGTCATGGAAGTAATAAAGGAATGCAGGAATAAGAAACACTGATTCAGTACATAAAATGAGGGGAGGGCAGCTCCGGTACGATGATAGTCAGGCAGGACATTAAGCGGGTGTGGGGAGAGGAGCACAGCATGCTGCTGCTATGACAGTCCAGGCGTACAGAATCTTTTCTGTACACAGGAAGGGAGGGCTGAAGCCCCCAGTTGCTATGATAAGCTGTTATTAGCCGTTCGTGTTCCTGTCTACTTGGAAGAACCAGGATGATGCCCTCATGTAACATTTAGATATTCATGGGACGGTTACTAGTCCTACTGCACCGTCTTTACCACCAGGTGAGGGAGAGAACTACTGCCCCACTGCGCAGCATCGCGTCTACCAGGCACATTCAGTACAGATATGGTGACATTGAAAAGAATTAGAAATGATTTCTTTCCCTTTTCTTTCACATGGTGGTGGGGGGGGGGAATTAAACTGAGGAGCTATTCCCTGAACCACGCCAGACACTGTGTTGAACTACAGACATGGGGCTCAGCAAGAATGCAAATACTAGCTGTGGGACTGTGGGATAGCTGGAGTCCTCAGTTACCCCCTCCCTCCATGAGCGTCCATTTGAGTCTGGCTTCCCGTTCGCTGTAACGCAGCGCTGTGTATCCTGGAGATTTTTTTTCAACGCTTGGCATTGTCGGTTCTGAAGGAAGCTCTGTAGAACGATTTGTCTCCCCATACAGCGATCGATCCAGTATCTCCTGTACGGTCCTGCTGGATCTTTTCTGGATTTTGGACTGCTCCGCACCCGTGCTGATCAGAGCTCCCACGCTGGGCAAACAGGAAATGGTAATTCAAAGTTCGCGGGGCTTTTCCTGTTTACCTTGCCGCTTGCATCCGAGTTCAGATTCTGTCCAGAGCGGTCAGTGGTGCACTGTGGGATTTCCGCCCGGAGGCCAATAACGTCGATTTTCCGTTCCACACTAACTGTAATCTGATATGTTAATATCAAATTTTAGCGCTACTCCTCTCGTCGGGAGGAGTACAAGAAATCGTTTTAAAGAGCCCTTATATCGATATAAAAGGGGCGTTGTAGTGTGGACGGGTACAGCGTTAAATCAATGTTAACGCTCTTTAAATCGTTTTTTTAAACGAGTAGTGTAGACCAGGCCTAAGGCTCCTTTACACTTCCAGATTGGCATAAAGATGCTTAAGTGCCACTGTTCCCAGCCCTTTGCATAGAGTGTAGATGGGGAGTGTGCTGTAGCTGTGGCTGGAATATACTGCAACACAGCTGTTCTCCATTTCCCAACAGAGGCCTTGTGACACTTCCTGGGGGTACCCAGGGCTGTGAGGTACCTCGCTATCAGCTGCCCTTAGAGTGAGCAAGCCTTGCCCTCTCTACTTGTGAAGGAAGTGTAGAGATTTGAGTGACAGCATATAGAAGTATTGGCAAGAAAGAATTGGATATACAATAAAATCATAATGTGCATTCTAGAATCTAGACTATGGTGACCAGATAGCAAGAGTGAAAAATCTGAACAGAGGTGGAGAGTAATAGGTGCCTATATAAGACAAAGCTTGAAATATTGCGACTTTCCCTATTAAATTGAGATAGAGTAACCTAGATTTACTTAACTGGATTTTTTTTTTCTGTCTTATAGAGCAATGCTCACCCAAAGTAGCCTTTTCAGCATTTTACAGCCAGGCTTGGTTGTGATCGTCCACGAAACAAGTCACACTGTCAGCTTGCATCCCTGGTGGAAGATTCAGGGTTTCTCTTGATACCGTTAGATATATTAAGATTGCCCTTTTGTTCTTCTTAAACAGGGCATCCTCTCTGCTGATTTTTCCTCTCTCCCTCCCCACCCCTTTGGCCTCCCTCTCATATCAATTTTTTGGAAATCTTTTAATCCACGTCTGGCTCTGTATGTAAATAAACTTACATTGTGAGACACATAATGACCAGACAATGAAATAAGTGTCTGCTACGTGCTACTTGAAAGGTACCTCTTTAAGACATATCATCTGTTGGTTATTGGACTTAACTCCAAGGCTTTAAGATACATATAGCGACATCACTCCCTAAATAGCTTCCTTATATACATTTTGAAACAATTGTGATGACCAGTGATCTACTGGCTCTTCAGAGAACATCCATGCCATCCTTTTGAGCTCAATAATGCATATATTTGACCCAGCAGGCCCCTCTGTAGAGTCCTGTGCATCCACTGTGCCTTTTTGCAAGTCGACACCAAAAATTCTCTGGGTAGCAGGGCTGTGGGAAGTAAAGTGTAAGTTACAGTCATCTCAGGACTGCTCTTAAGGTACATCTACACTACCCACCAATCTGGCGGGTAGTGATTGATCTATTGGGAATCAATTTATCACATCTAGTGTAGACACGGTAAATCGATCGCTCAGCCATCGACTCCAGAACTCCACCATGGCGGAAGCAGAGTCGACAGGGGAGCAGTGGCCATCGATGCCGTGAGGACGCAAAGTAAGTGATCCTAAGTTGATCTAAGATACATCAACTTCAGCTACGAGACTAGCGTAGCTGATCTTAGATTGTGCCCCCCCCCCGCCCCCCCCC
>NC_133769.1:24248886-24252735 GCF_003597395.2 Chelonoidis abingdonii
GGTTGCCGAGAACTCCCACCATGGGGCAAAGCAGAGTCCGACAGGGGAGCAGTGGCCATCGATGACCAGTGAGGACGCAAGTAAGTGATCCAAAGCTGATTCAAGATACATCAACCTTCAGCTGACTAGCGTAGCTGATCTTTAGATTGTGCCCCTCGCCCGCCCCCTACCCAAGGGTACCACCAGGGCCTTAGAGTGCACGGAAGGAGCCTGTATGCTTTAGAGTATGGGGAGTGCAAAGGTGACTTAAAACTACCCAGTTCAAGGAATAGAGTAACAGAACCAGCCCCAACACGTTTATATAAAGCAACTCATATTACTAGCTTAGTACAACACTTCCTGCTTATAAGACCCTGTTATAGTTTGCTGAATAACTTTTTTTTTTTTTTTTAAACATTAATGGTCTTGGGCTGAAATTTTCCATGTCAGGTATCTACTTCAGTGTGAATCTCTTTGTATAGGCAACTTTCATTCTAGCATTTCCCAGCTTCTGAATGCTTGACTTTGCAACCTTAATGTTCTTTTAACATGTGTGTCGTGTAGTGTAATTACAGTAGTCGCTGACATAGCTGTAAGACTGTTCAGCAAGCTGTTTATGAATGCTAGAATTCCCACAGTCAGGATGCATTCCATATGGTGACAACTTTAGACTCCTGAATGCATGTGGAGATTGTATGCATGGTTTTATTTTTTTTTTCAGCTCCATTAGTAACCCAGAAACATCTGGTTACCACTGCTGTTAAACTGATGAATGATTCCACAGTGAACAAGTACATTATCAATATATGTAGTCTGAAATTGTGGTTTAAAATGATTCAAGGTAAACTTTGAAAAATAATTTTTATTCAAATGTATTTTTTTCCTTAGCAAAGTAATTGATGATCAGAGATAGTTTGAACCCCTGACAGCAGTCTAAATCACTGTACAGGCTGCTCTCAAGTGTGAAATTGGTCATCACATCCAAGGTCTGTACTACTTAAAATACTGAGTACTAAATGTTTTTCTGCCTATGTGCAAAATTTGAATCATGGCACTGTACTATCTTGTTACTTTTCAAGGTTCATTACAGATTGTAATAACTTGCATTCAGGACTCCACTAATACATGTATTAAGTGAAACAAATATTGGAGTTTTTTTCTGTTTGTTGGCTAAAACAAAATTCTGTATGTTGTAACTAATGGGTTGTCTGGGTTTTGCATTTGGGTAATACAGCTGCGATGTTTCAGATCTGCACGTATGTGAGGGGGGTGTTTAAACTTTTCAGTTTCAAATTTTTCAAGGTTGGTGGGGAAGGAGATGAGGATCTGAGGCAAACACAGATTTTGGTCATTTGTCGAAAGAAGAAGTCTAACAGAGCTGGGAATTGAACCCATATCTCCTGAAACCTAGTCTAAACCAATGTGTGGCATTATTTGTCTTACTGACTGTAATTTAACTTCTCCAATTCAGTATTCCCATTTTAAACATAGCAACATCATCTAACTTCCATCATGGTTGAGGCTTGCTGCATGTCTGTTCTGCTGCTTTTCTGAGTGCTCCTTCTCAGATGTCAGTCCTGCAGCCTTTACCTCTCCCATGGCAGAGAAAATTCTCACTAATGAACTGAGCTTTGGGCTGCAGTACCTTGTGTTTTGACTTTGCTTACCCAGGTCTGACTGGGTTTGGTACTAATCGTTCTTCTTTGGGAGTCTCTGACCGCTGAATATAGTAACCAGGCAGACTTCATAAAATCAATTTTTTAAAAAATTTAAATAATCTCCCCCTTTGTTCCTACTGTTAGAGTAGTCTCTCACATCTGTCTCGCATTGAAGACAAGCCTGCTGCATCCAGTTTTGGGCAAGGAGCACTGCCTCAATTGAAAAACATGGCCAAGAAATATAAACTAGTCATACTGGGGTTTCTTTAAGGACCAGGACAACACAATCTGCATTCCTGAACTGCGCTAGCTACTGAGTGATGGGAGAAGTTTACAATGATGTTTTTTGGTTGTGTAAAACCCTAAATGGTTCATGTCCTAACTATGGAAGACTGTCTTACTCTCTGTGTGATAGCATTGCTGGTACTGGTGACAGATTGATTCACAATCAGCCCTTTTCGTTTTGTGTCTGACATATTTCCACTCATGCTTATGTGTTTAAATTTCCAGTAGCATCAGTCAAGAGTCTAGGTGCATTACAAATGTTAAAGCCAGATCTAGATTAGGAAAATGTGCCCATGTGTAACTGCACTGATAACCTTGCCAAGTGGAAAGTTAACCAGGTAAATTTCACCAGTATAAGCCCTTCCTTTGTGCTAGTGAGTGCATCTAATTTAGGGGGTTGCACTGGTGTATCTACATTGGTGTAGTTACAATGATACATTTTTTTTCGTGATATAGACAACCCTTAGTTAAAAGGTAATCTGTGGTAAGTGTCTTTTTGCTGCAGAACCTGTTTCTTTGCAATCCTGGTTATGCATTTCAGTACACTTCTTCGAAATAAAAGAAATCCATAGCAATATCAGATTTTATTTTCCTGTGATATCTGAAAGTTGCACTTAGTTTTAAAAAATAAAAAGTACTTCTGTTTGACTCCTGGTAATCCAACTCCTGAGCTATTGAATGTTTAATTGTGGTTTGCTTAAATGATGGTTTCAGTCCTGGTGTGACTGCAGTGAAACAGGTTTTGAAAAAGCCAGGTGAATGGTTTGTGTTGTCTTACTTCAGTATATTTACCTTCCGCTGCTCTATATTGTAAGTTCAGATCCCAGCTGGAAGTGAAACTCAACAAAACATTATGGGAATTTTACCTGCGATTGTTTGTTTCTTTCTCAATCGTTGTAGAAGTCCATTGCCATGATGTGAGAAATCGGAAAAGATCAAACCAAACCTTTGATTTCCTTTTTTAATTTCAGTGGTGCTAAAATCATTTTAAATTTAGGCAATGCAGAGGTTAATAATGTGATGTGCTGCCTTTTTGCCGATTTATAGTCAAACCATGTCTCATTAATAACTCTGACATCTGATGGCTCTTACCTTTGCTGACCTGCTGATTATGACTTGGTCTCAGTGCATTTCCTAGTGGAAAGGTGTCCGTGCCCCACAAACAGCTGTCACATTTTTCAATAATTAGCACTTTGGGGACATTCTTCACAAAAACGCCAAGGAATGAATGGACCTGGAAAGTGCACTGCCCTTTCACTTTTTTGAAAAGTGGTCACCACATCACAAATCAGAGCTGTGGCACAGTAATTGGAGCAGGGTAGGGGAAGCTGTTGTTTCTTTGTTTTCCAGATAACTCGAGACTCTGATTTTTTTGATTTCCCCCCCTAAAGTGTAGTACTTTGTGCTTGTCTTTATTGAATTTCATCTTGTTGATTTCAGACCAATGCTCTAATTTGTCAAGGTTGTTTTGACTTCTAATCCTGTCCTTCAAAATGCTTGCAACCTCTCCCAGCTTGATGTCATTGACAAATGTTAAGCATACGCCTCACTCGATTATTCAAGTAATTAATGAGAATATTGAATAGTACTGTATCAAGGACTGACTCCTATGGAACCCCATCATATACACCTTCCCAGTTTGACAAGAAACCATTAATAATATTTAATTTTTAGGTATGATCTTTCAACCTGTTGTGCTACTTTCACTGGGAGGTTGTTAATAATGACATCCAGTTGCCAATTGGCGACATTGCTATGTTAGTAAATTTGCTCAGAGCACAAAAAACACCAACACTTGAAAGAAGCACCATGTGAAGGTTGTCGTCTTGGCCAGAACATCATGGGGCTCCAGTCTCTAGATCTTATGAACCACAACAATAGCCTTGGTATATTCTGCAGCTGAGTGTTGTGCGCCAGTCTGATCTCA
>NC_133769.1:24252843-24287446 GCF_003597395.2 Chelonoidis abingdonii
CAGGTGCTCTAATTGGCCACAGCTGTTCTAGTTAATCTAAAGCAAACCTTCCTCCCTTGACAGGGAATAAGGCCCCCTGCTAACACTCTTATGCTGCCTTCTGGCCATGCTGTATCACAGTACATAGTGTCAGGGACGTTCAAATCGACTCCAGTTGACTGGCTCACAGTCCTATCACACATCCAGCCTTCACAGATTAGAAGAGCTGCTCAGACATCTTGCTTTCTTAACCATATCAATGCAAACACAAGGATCTCACTGCACAATGACTTGCAGAACCGGCCAAAAGACTATATTAAAATCCCACAACCCTCTGTGGAATTGCATCAAGACCGTTACACCCAACTTTGATGCTGAGACTCAGTGGAGAGTCATTTGGAGCATTTTGACTGCTCAAAACAAACAGCTCATCTTTGACCCTGCCAAGGAACCAGCAGGTCTTGATTTATGTTGGAAAGATTGGTGCAGGTTGAATCGCATCAGGACATATCATGGGAGATGTGGACACACACTCTTAAAAATGGAAAATAAGGCAAACACCTTTATGGTCACCAGGCACAAATGATGGAGCACATCGTATCTCAGTGTCTCCGTCTTTGCTTTGTCAGGGGCCTGAAGGACATTCACCAGCTCACTTGCTGAGGAAATCTGCTGGCTATCAAATCTGGATATAAATTTGTAGTCGTTGCTACAAGCCAACCAAAAGAACAAGAACCAGTTGTGCACTGACCTTATAATTTAATCTAGAACACAGTTCCCTAGTTGATGAGACTGTCACTTGGGAAGACTTATTAAAATGAAAATGTATCACATCTATTCCTTCCCCTAGGCCAGTAACCCTGTTAAGTTAGTTTGGCATGATTTCCTTTTGACAAATCCATACTGGCTATTCCCTATAATCCTATAATGCTTACAAATTCATTGTTTAATTTGTGCCAGGATCTTTCCAAGTACTGAAGTTTGTTGACTCGCCTATAATTTCCTGGGTTCTTTGTTCCCCTTTCTAAATACAGGTACTACGTTTGCCCTTCCCCATTCTTCTGGGACCAAGGGTGCTAGAACCTTTGTAGAAAGGAGGGGGGCTGCTGGTAATGGGGGGGGGAGGACAGAAGGCCATGTCCTCTGCTTTTTAGCATGGGTGTTGTCCCCCTTTGCCCCAACTACAAGCCTTGGGCAAGTGCAGAGTGGTGCCGGCAGGTGCTGCGCTTCTTGTTGGAGGTGCTGCTCTGTAACTGCCCAAGGCTTGCAGTTTTGGGGGAATAATGCTGCCCTCTGCTCCCTATTAAAAAGTGGGGAGGATGTCATCCTGACCCCCTTGATTCCAGCACCATTGTCTGGGAGCCCACCCATTCTCCATGAGTTCTCAAAGATAGTTAGTTAATGATTGCAAGACTACTTCAAGTAGTTCCTAAAATATCCTAGGATGAATTTCATGAGGCTCTGTCGACTTGAATACATCTAAATTATTCTTGTTGTTGTTGTTGTTAATTTTTTGGCTTGTGTTCTTTCCCCTTTTTTGGTTAATATTAATTAGGTTGAGCATCTGGTTACCTTGTGACTTTTTTTTTAGTGTTATTTCTAAGTAAAATTAAATACAAAGTTTTCCAGACCAAAACAAAGATTTTTCAAGTTAACAGTGCCCCTTTAAACAGAGAATGACAAACAAGATGGACCAAATTTGATTCCCATGGAAGTCCATGGCAAAGATTACAAATGGAACCCTTGGAACTAGAAATGAGTCACCAAGCTTAATTTTAGCTTTAGTGCTAAATCCAGATGTAAATCAAGGTCCCCAGAGGGTATACTGTGGTATCTAGCCTCTTTGTTTATATATTTTTTTCTTTTAAAGAGAGATTTTAAGCTTCTGACGGGGGAATGAAAGTGAGTATTGTCACAGTGCAAGGATTTGTGCAAGAATGCTCCCATTTCTCCTGAAATGGCCCATAAATGGAAACTTAATATACTGACTAAATGACACTAATCGATAAAGCACAAAATGGGATACTATTTGGTATCGGCTTTGGATCACCAAATCACACTAGGGAATAGGATGACTGCTTCTTTATGCATCTCTCTAGAGTGTGTAAGGGGGGGAAGGGGAAGCCTTGTGTGATCAAGGGGGGAACTTCAATGTGAGTCACATATGCTGGAAGATTTCATGCTGCCAATACCAAAACATCCTTGGAATTTCTAAACATTATAGATGACCATTTCTTAACTCACAAAGTGTTGCAGCCAGCACAGGGGAATTCTGTATTAGACCTTATCTTAACAAAGAGAAACTGATCACAGAACTGAAAGTTAACGGTAACTTAAGTACAAGTGATCATGACCTGATCACATTTATAATGTGCAAGCAGAATAAAGGTCAGACCAGTCATATATCCTCTCCCTCTCTCTTGGTGTTTTAATAGGACCAGTTGTTCCCTTAAGTCCACTTTAATTTACTGTGACTACACACAATGCAGCACACACTTTAGTCTGCAGGATCAGGGTCTAGAATAACAATGATACTGAAGGTAAGAATGGAGATAGAAGGTATGCAAATTTCCACATACCTATGTCACAGCAATCTAACTGTATCTCTCCCATGCTATTCGCCCCATTCTTTGGACAGCATTCAGAAACAAAACACTTGTCAACTTAAAACAAATACTATATTCAGCTGCCTAAAAATCTTTAACAGAAGGCAAGAAGAGAAGAAGGTTGATGCTGTTTCTATTTTCAAATACTTGGGAGATGCTCTCAGAAGCTACAGTGATGGAAAATATGTAGTCGTCTACACAGAGAGATGAATAGATTAGAGAGCAAATTATTGCAACACTATTGGGAAAGGAACTGATTATTCTTAAATTAAACAGCTTATATGACACTTTTCCCCTATCAGTTGACAAACTAAATTTATTCAGAAGCAGATTTGTTCATTATCCACCATCTCTCATCTTGTGATAGGAAGCTATTATCTGTTTTACATATGGGGAAACTGAGGCAGCGCAATTACTTGATATGCTCAAGGCTGCAAAATGTTGCCAGGATTTGAGCTCTTAGTAGTGTTATTATACTACACCTGTCTTTGTAGCGATTTCAATTACATTTTGTTGGCCTCAGTTTCTGTTTTAGAATGCATTATGTGGGAGTTGTAGCATTTAGTGTAAACAATATTAAGAAATCTAATCTCATGGTGAGGTGGAGCTGGGCCATCAGGATGCTTTTATGAAGTTGCAGGTCCCTTTGTTTGGAATCGTTAAGGTAGTACGCCTCTTGTACTTTTACTGAGAGCTGAATGAGAGAGAGAGTAAATCTGGAAGGACAACATTAAAAGGCTATAAGAAACATTACAAGCCAAAGGAAAATATAAAGCTGTTCATTTTTCAGCTCTCACTCTCACACAAGAAAGTGTTCCCCATGCTCACAAACTGCAAACACACAGAGCTTTGACAGCTTCTATACTCCGAGGCCTAGTCTGCAACTTGACTCTTCACGAAGTCTGAAAATGGTTTTCAGTTAAGTGTGAGTTAGCTGACCTCAGGCTCAGTACAATTTAGTGACCAACTGTTCAGTTGACATTGTTGACCAAGCCATTCAGACACAAAATTTCAGTGTAGACCAGGCCATAATTCAAGTCTATGCTAGCAAACTTTTGTAGCTATACTAACACCACCAGTGCAACTCCGTCAGAAGCATTGGTGGAAACTATAGAATTTGACAGGAATTGAGTTTTTATCGCCTTCTTGTCCCACCGAATTCCTGAGTCCTTTCATGCTGGTAGAGTGTTGCAGCTATGGTGCTGGATTCGCAGCTGTACTGAATGTCACCTAGAACCTTCCCTAGTTCCTCTTCGCTTCCAGTAATAGACTTAGAGAAACAGTACACATATCAGTCTGGTGCACTGCCTTTCCAGGTCTGCAAACTAACTCCTGCTGCTAATAACAGAGATTTTTAGGAGCTTGCTAATAAAAAACCTACACATGGATCAATATCTTCACTTTTAGACCAACCCGTATATGAGGCTATAAATGAAGTTGTCATTCATACTCTAGCTAATAGTAGAACTATAAAAAATTCTGAACCAGGCTTTCTAGAATTAGAACTTACTTATACTATGAGCTCCTTATGGTGTCCTAAGTCTCTAAGATACAGAACTATTAAGGACAAAATGTCACCCATTCCTTCTTATAGGCACTAGAGCCTCCATCTCATAGATCCAAATATATTTTGAAAAACTGTATTAATTTTTCTTGTCAGTTATTTTCTATAGAACTAAAAATCAGATGTTCCATATTTTTCCTATATTAATGTGACTGGGAATAAATTGACAGTGCTGGAAAGTTAATCCAGGAAACAATCAATTGGCCATTAAGTTATACAAGAAAATATCTGCTCTCTAGCTAAACACAGATGATTAAATTCTACTTTCTGTACACAGGAATCACAGTGTCCTCAATGGGAACCTCCTTCATGCTTCTGATGGAGTTTTTTGGTCCACAGATGTGCTTCTAAATAACTCACACCCATTGTGTAGTGAGGCAAAGTGGCCTCCCTCCAGTACAGAAGGGGTTATCTCCCCCTGGTGAGTGCAGCTAGCCTTGCCCTACCCCCTCTACAGGAAGTGCAGGGCCAGGGCAGGAAGTATAAGAGCAGGGCCCTGCTACTCTAATTGGGCTGAACCAGGGAAGGAGGCAGACATCCCTCCCAGGGAGCTGAGCCCTCAGCAGAGCCTGTGACTGGCAATGGAGAGAAAAGGCAACCCAATGGCCCATAGACAGAAGATCCCAGGGAGAGACTGGAGGAAGGGCCACCTGACAGCAAGACTGAAAGCCAGGTCCCAGTGGCAACAGAGCGGCACCACCAGCAGCCGATAGGAAGTAGCCCGGGGAAACAAGACTGGTCCCATTGTATTGTCGAGACGTGAGGGAAAGACTGCATGTTTTCCCACTGATCCTGTGGTGGGACTGCCCATCACTTCCAGGGCCCTGGGCAAGACCTGGTGAATCCCTGGCCCCGTATGTGGGACTGGTTGCCTGCTAACCTTTGGGCCAGAAGGCTGGAAATACTGTTTGCTTAGTCCTCATCTTAGACTTGAGCCAAAAACTCTAGTTGATTGTTCCAGCCAGAAGGCTGGAGCCTGAGACTGTTTGCTCAGCTCCTGCCTTAGGAGTCCCAAGATACAGACTGCCTGTTAATGGGCTGAACGTGAACCCAGAAGATAGAACTGGTAGTTGCATGACTTCAAGCCAGGCCACTTCACCTGGCGGGCATACCAATCCCCTGACACCTAGCCCAGGAATGCGGAAAGCTTGAACGTTGTTAATGAGGATACAGGCATCTGAGGTGACTGCTGGCAGAGGTAATCAATGGCCCTACACATGCAGGTATTGTTAAATCACTAGCTGAAAGGGGATCAAAGGATGCCCCACAGGTTCAGAATGTACCTGAGGAAGAACTTGTAATATGATAGACTCCCATACTTCAGGGAAGAGAAGCATTTATTTATTTATTTTAAAATTCCTTCAGGTCTGGGTCATGCACACAGCTGGTAAGTGTGAACAATGGTACTTGAACTCAGGGGCAGCCCTCCCTAAATTTGGGTAAATAAAGCAAAATATGAAGAGGTGGGGCCTCAGTGAACATGAGGTACCAGAGCCCCAATTTTTTCCTTAATATGCCTGGGCATGCGTAACTTTTGGGTGGGCAGGGAAGAGTATGGAAGGATGTAGGAAAAATGAAAGCAGTTTTCAGCCTTGAAAAGTCATCAACATCTCACTATCAAAGCAAACTCCAGTCTCTTTAAAAGTCACATAGCTCTAAGTATCTTTCTTTCTGTTTGCTCAGTCTTAGGTTAATTCAGTAGGGTATTAAACTTTCCCAAGGTGTTCTAGGCTTCCATTGTCTGAAATGTCTCTTTAAGAAAAAAAAAATCTGTTAAATATCCGCATTCCTTGAACATTAATTCCTATATCAACTGCTCATCTGAATGGTGATTGTAGTGCAACATCAGGAGCATTCTTCTTGAGTGAGTTATTTAATAGATTTTAGTCTGGGTTTTTGTTTTTTTAATCATCTCAGGTGTTCAGTACATTTATATAGTGACCTGCTTAATCTGTGGATCAGGGCTTTGTTTTTCTATTACTATAGGACTATTTGGCATCACTGATGGGCTTTCATTAGACTAAATTTTTCTTTTAGTATATGTCCCACACAGATGCTTGCATTGTTTTTAAAGCTGTCTCTCTCAAAGTACTCCATTATATCCTGATATCCATTGTTGTCTAAATTACTTTAGGCGTCCCGCTGTGATTTGCCCTTCCCTGGACATGTTTAGTTCTGGATTGAGTTTTCCTGGTGGCTATATTATGCTGGTGTATTGTCTGTGCTTACCTGAGATCCTCCTTTCTTTGAATAAGAATCTACTGAACCAGCCCACCCTGGAAATAATCAGATCCTCCACAACAGAAATGGAAATAAACCTGAATCTTTGGATGTAAATTTCTTTTGGGAGGAAATGTATTTCCTGGTTTTCAGTAGGAGCAAGCGTTGTGATTTTTCTTCAGATTATAACTAACACAGTCTGTAATTTAGGAAAGCAGGATGAAATTATCCTGGCTGTGGAAGCTGTCTAAACTGGAGGGAGTTTCAGGGGGTAGGACATTCCCCTGCTGCTGGTGACTGACAGGTCATGCTCTAGCCCCCAGCTGCAAGCAGGCTGAAATGCCAATTGTAGTGGATCTGTGATCCTTTTATCTGAAGAAAAACTGAACTGAACATTTTCTAAGTGCAGATAATTTTGTTATCGTGGTGGCCTGGGAATCATAACCTGCTATTTGTAGAACCCCAATCATTCACATAGGAATTGCAGGGTAGAAAATATACAGAGTTATGGAATTAATGACCATCATTCACATGAGGATAAGCATGACCTCCCCCTCCCCCCATGCTTTGGAATGTTCTGAAATGTGGCCATTTTTGTGCAAAATATTGATAGACAATTTTTGTTTTTACTTTTTGTTTTATATTTTTTTAAAGTTCTGATTTTTGTTACTGACTGCTTAAATTATTGACATCGAAATAATTGAAAGTAGTTTTTTTGTTTTTTAAGTCCTTTCATTTTGTCAGGGCAGAGAGATGGGTTCATTTCATTTCTCTTTCCAGAGACAAGGTGGGTGAGGTAATACCAAGAAAAATTGGTCCAATAAAAGGTGAGCAAGACAAGCTTTTGAGCTTCACAAAGCTCTTCTTCAGGGTCTATATAAGCTTGAGAGTTTGACTCGCAACAACAGAAGTTGGTCCAATTAAAAAAATATTACCTCATGCACCTTGCCTCTAGTATCCTGGGACCAACACTGCATGCTTCTCTTTTGAGTGAATTTCACACACTGGCTCTCAAACATTGTATAAGGAGGAAATAGTTGGGTTGCATACACTGGAAGGAAAAGTTCTTGTGTATTAAATATGTTCCTAAAGAATCATTTATTTCTATAGCTTGTGAGTTTTATAAAAGATTGTTTTTATAAAATCTGCAGCCTGGTCTGCTGAACTCCTATTTTTCATGATGTACTACTGGTAGGAAAGAGCCCAAGTTATACAAGTAGTTCTGGCAGTTAGAAATATCTTTTTACTTCTAAGTTGTTTTTTTTTCCTCTTAAGATGACAGATTTTAATGATTCATCCACCAGCAAAGATGGCTTAGCACCAGGCTGGGATACCTAGGGGCGGCTCTAGACATTTTGCCACCCCAAGTATGGCGTCATGCTGTGGGGGGCGCTTTGCAGGTCCTCTGGTCCCGCGGCTCCGGTGGACCTCCCGCAGGCGTGCCTGCGGAGGGTCCGCTGCGCGGCTTCGGAGCAAGCTGCCGAAGGCCACCTACCTGCCGCCTCCTGGCAGAGCGCCCCCTGCGGCATGCCTCCCCAAGCACGCGCTTGGCATGCTGGGGCCTGGAGCCGCCCCTGGGGATGCCTATTTCTTACTGAGTTATGAGCACCATCTATAGAATTGCCATTACCATTTCATGCAATATGCTGAGTATTTCCACATATAGGGCAGGGTCAGAGCTGTCTTCCAAATGAGCTTTACCTTGCTTATCTATCAGACAGGAGATGGTCAGGTTGCAAATACTTACCTTGATTCCAGTGTCACTTCTAGTATCTTACAAATGTTGTGAAACATTTTTTTTTCTAGTAGTAGCAGGATACCATATTCACATCTATGCCTTACTTAATTGCGGTGGATGCAGAAATCTCTGACAGAATGAGCACCACATTTTTCAGTGTCAGTGCAGCCTCATTCAGCACAAATTTTATCCATGATCTAATTGTATTAATTTTGGGTGGTTTTACTATTCAGCAGAACGCACACACAAAGCATTCCCAAGTGTTGGCCTTTTTCTTAAATCTAGATTTAGTTCAACTGTACAGATAAATACACTCCCATCCAAACATGATGGGATCCATAAATTGTTACCTACAGTCCTTTGTCAGACCTACTGCCTTTTCCACTTCATTAATCTGAGTTTTACAGTGGGCAACAATAATTCTCTCATTCTGTTGAGACTAATGGCAGCAATGGCCCTGAAAGTATATTTTCATAGCCATTCATTGGACTCTGGATAAACATGCCAAGGCTATTATGTCAAATTTTGTAGCAAAATTTGCTTAAGACAGTTAAAGTCTTCTCCACAGCTTCAGGTTGAAGGGACTTTCTTTGGGTGGGATCTTCCCTGAACTACACAACTGCCTCTTGGGTCTGAGATCTGTGCATAAGAGTAAGCAGGCAAGGCCATGTGTGTGTGGTGTGGTCCTTTCCCCTTATTTTATCATACTTTTTGCGTTCAAAAATCCCAAAATCTCAAATCTCAAAAATAGTAAAGCTTCATTTCAATGTTTAAATTATCCCATTGAAAAATTTATTTGAAATTAACATTTTCTTGTGGGGATATTTTTGACTTTAATTAAATTACATTTTCCAAAGGGAAATCTTTGTTTGAAAATGTTTAACATTCTGATTAAAGAATGTTCTCTGTTCTAGTGACAGTAACCCTAGGGAATAGTGGCAAAGATGAATCATATGATTTAATGCCAAAGTCATTTTGCTTTCCTACGTTTCCCCCCCACACACACACACATCTAATACTTACTGGCACCTCCTGATTCTGCCCAAGAAATAAACGTATGAAAACTGAGAGTTTTTTAATAGAGGATGTCTGCTCCAACAAGCATTTTAACAGTGGCTCTAGGAAGACTGACTTCTTGCCCCAAATCGGAACTCTGGCGGGGAGGCATTCTGCATAGAATCCTTCGTGTTATGCTCAATCTACTCTCACAAGTGCGTCACATTAGCTGTTGTCACCAAACTGACAGAAGTTCATCAACCTTTTATCTTATGGTGCTTTGCAAACAAATTAGACGTCCCCGCCCCAAGGAGCTGACAATCTAAGATGCTCATGTCCTTTTAACTATTTTTATGGCTTCCATTGTTGTAGTATCTAAGTGCTTGGAGAACATATAAGTACATAGAGGAGGGTTATCTGTTAGTAATGTTGCTAGATAGCTGAGGATTAAAGTGTGCACACAGATTCTCCTTCCCCTACAAAAAGTAGGGGAAAATTCTAGTATAAAAAGTAAGCATGCAAACCTTTCATTGTAAATATATCATTGAAGTGTGATCTACATTTCATTTTAAAACTGATGCTGCTTGTTTGACTTGTTCACAAAAATGATATGAAAACCATACAAATGGAGATTGTCAGTGTTTACCAAAATCTGAATTCTTGTCTGGTTTTTTCCAAATTAAAATGCATACTGCTTAAAGATCTAACCTTCTATTAATAAAAATAAGTCACTCTACAACAGTGATTCTTTGCAGGCAGACTAGAGTGAATCTCTTTCTTAAGCCTATCTAAAAGTGGAGGTTCATTACTGCTCTATTCTTTTAGATTTAAATCCTTGTAAGCCATAGTAATAGATCTAATGCAAAAACTGCTGTTTTGTAATCACTTGAGCAGACATCTGACAGATCCTAATCAATGTAGTGAAATGTTGAGCCCTTTGCTGATCCTGCTTGTTGGGTTAGTTTCCTGCAAGTTCCAAAGACGTTGTATCCATGAAAGCGTTATCACCAGTGCTCAGACAGATTGGGAGAATCTATTTCTGCTCTTCCTAGCTGTCAAGAAAATTCAGTGTCAACTGTTCTTGAGGTTGATTTGACTTTAAGAAAGACACAACACTCTTCGCTTTTGCGGTCTTTGCATCTCGCTGAGCTTCTCATCCAATAAAATAGTGTTCTGTAGCAAGGAAATGTAGAAGCATTTCAGACCTACTTGTATTTCTAGTTGCATCCATGGACAAAAGTGTAGGGGGTAAAATTTTCAAAAGCATCTAAGTGACATAGGTGCTAAAGTCCCATTAACTTTCAACAGGATTAAGACTCCTAAATCACTTAGGCATGCTTTTGAAAATTTTACTTTTAGGCTGGTTGCTGCCTAGCATGGTATTATCCTTTCAGTTCATTTCCTGAGCAGATTTCTAGGCAAAAGACTATTATGGGGCATCCAGGTACCTGTTCCTATTAGCGGGTTGAGATATAGATTGGGCAACAGCTGTTGGACTGTATTTAAACAAAGAGACACTACTTTATGACTAGAAGAAATGGGTAAATTTCCATGCAGAAACTACCTGCTCACAATGAAGAATAGGACCTCATTAACTGACAGAGAATGTGATAAGACAGCACTAAGGATCATGCACTTTGTTCAGTGAGCAGGCCCCTTTACTCTTACATGCTCGGATTCTAAATTAGGAGACTCTTATTAAGTTGTAATTCAGGAGCATTGCAGCATGGAGGTGGAGTTCCAGATTGATCCAGAACATGGTTAGGGGTGATCTAACTTACATTGTCAAAAGCTGTACTCACTGCACATTTTGAACTGCCTCAGTCTGATGGCTCTCCTGGACACCAGTATTCCTGGTCCCAACATCTACAGACAGGACTGGTTCAAAATAGCTCACAAAAACATCCAGCTGAATAGCAAACACTAAAATATGCAGAGAAGACGGCCATGTCATAGAGGAATATATCATGTACTTTTTGGACTACCTTATGTGCCTCTTGCCCACAAATCTTATCTCTGTCCGGGCTACTTCTAATATACTAAACATATTAGCAGCTTCAAACAGCCACCATTCAAAACAAAAACATTTCCACAGCAGTTTGATTTTGTTTCTTCTGCCAAAGTACGGAATTTCCCCTGGCCTGAATAAAACTACAGCTGCCCAAGGTCCATGATGAGTAATATTCAGCTGAAGGCACTCAGTACTTGATGAGATTATGCCCTGTGTTCAGACCTCCCTGCACATGTTTGTATGTAATTTCGAAGCGGTTGCATATTTTTTTAATGTTTTTGTTTTAAGAACAAACTAAAGCCTCGTTCCCCAATTAAGTTTCAGATCTGTCTATAAACGTATAGCTACACAGTATTTTCCTCTCCTCTTCATTGAACACAACTAGTGAAAAGGGATTTTACTCATTCTTTCAAACAAAATAATCCCATCTCACTGGAGGGCTGAAATCATGCTTAGAAAACTGAAGTGCAGGATGTGTCCATCACAGGACATCGTGAATATGTGAAAAAGAGTGGATCAAATTCACCACTCAAATGAGAAGACCAAACTCCATATATTTCAAAAGCCAACGGTGCCTTTGCACAGAGGGTTATAATGGGAAAATGTCTGGCTACCATTACCATAGCTGGCACTGCTTGTTGGGCACAGTATGCACAGATACCAGCAGTAGGTTAGAGCTGTGAAAATTGCTTGGCTAACTTGCAAAGATGATTTTAAGTAATCTGTGGTAGCACTGTTTTTGATGGTGGTAATTTTTTTTTTTTTTAACTAACAGAGCATGGAAACGTTCACATTGTAGTTCTCTGTGACTTAAGCCTTTCAGTTTCTATTACTTTTGGCTTTTCTGTAGGAGTTAGTTTTGTTTAAGATGTTTTCATTTATTATTAATACTTTGTATTAACAAAGTAACAGCTGGCAGTGACCATTAAATTGAAGCACTAGACTTAATTCGATTTTTAACTCCATTATTTATTATCTAGGCTTAGAATTTGTTCAGTAATTTGTCTTCACAAAGTCACTGTATACAGATGTCCTGTCTGCTTGACAGTCTGTTAATCTGTGTGGACAAGCTAATAAATTTTATTCACAAAATGGATATTGAGCATCCACTTCTGTACACTGGAAGAGCATATTGGGCTCTTTCTTATCATGCTTGTGCAGATAGCAGTGCATGCTTTAGAGAGTATTTATGATTAAACATTGCCCTGGAGCTAATACTTATTTACACTAAGGCCCCTTTACACCACTGTGGAGTGTAAAGGGACTTCAGGACAACTAAAGATCCACATCCCCTCTTTCTTTGTTACTATCATGAGAGCAGTGTCAGAAGTTGGGTTGCAAAATAGTATGATAATGTTGTAAAATAATAGTTGTAAAATAGTATGATGATGATGTAAAATAGTAAAATAATATTGTAGATTCTTGCCACCTTCTCAATATTAAGAGGTGGGGACGATTTGTCCAGCTTAATGGAAAATGGAGTTGCTCCTTAATTGCAAGGGTGGCGTGGCCAGCAGGCTGAAAGAAAGGGGATTGTTGCCCCTTTAAGGGTCCCCCTCCACAGAAAAGGTACCTGCTCCATGTAAGACGTAGGAAGCTGTTGCTGTCTGGATTGTCAGGGGGACTTGCTCCTTCATCCACGGGTGACTGGAAGTGTGTATGTGTGTGGTATTTATATCTAGGGCAGTGTCGGCAAAANTTATTAAATACCATGTTAGCAAAACATACACACACACACAAACAAAAGGGAGTAAATTACACGGTGTGAGGTGGGGGTATTTTTATCTAGGGCAGTGTCGGCAAAAGCCCTTTTTTTTTTTTTTTTCCTTTTTTTTTTTTTTTAATCCAGAACAGGCAAGCAGAGCTCACCCTCCACCCACGGAAGTAGGTAAAATACAGGTTTTGTCATGATCTACTATGGGAATTACACATTGCCGCTCCTTTCTTGGGGATTGGGAGGGAATTTTTTCCCTCACTAACAGAATGGCTAAGGCAAGATGGGTTTTTTCTCCTTCCCCATAGCAGGTTAGGGGCCTATTGGAGATAGGAAAGGGGGATTAGGCCGAAACATCAAACTCATTATGCAAGTTTGTGGCAGATATCCAGTGCATGTACTCCATACGGAACAGATAAGGTAGAATGGATTGGACTGGTAAAGGATTTAAGGGAGATGAGAGAGGAGATCTGGGATTCTGATGGCTGGTATGGTGGGACGTCAGCCCCCTTCTTTTGTAGCTTCCCCGCTTAACCCTTATAGAGTGGTTGGGGGCATAGGCACCAACTTCACCTCTGCACCCCCTGCTCCAATTTCCCCCAAGTCCCCGCCCTGCCTCTTTACCGCCTCCTCCCCCGAGTGCACCGCATCCCCACTCCTCCCCCTCCCTCCTGAAAAGTCCTAAGCACTGCTAAACAGCTGTTAGGTGGTGGGCAGGAAGCTTTGGGAGGGGGAAGAATGGGGAGGTGCACTCAGGGGAAGTTGAGGGGCTGGGGGCAAGGGGAGCTTGGCTGCGAGTGGGTGTGGAGCACCTGCTAATTTTTCCCCGTGGATGCTCCAGCCCCGCAGCTCCCACAGAGTCGGCTTCTATAGTTGGGGGTCAGGGTCCCAGCAGTGGGTTGGCTGGGATCTGAATGGGAAGTTGGGGGGTTGATGGCAGCCCCCAAGTGTATGCAGAAATGTTGATGGAATTACCTATACTAATATTTAAGAATAAAGTTGTGGCCTAATGAAAACTACCTCCAGTGCCTCCTGGCTTTCCTTCTGCATAGTGGGACAATGTGCTTTTTATGTTCTCCTTTGTTTTGGTTGCTGTTCTTGCGTCCTCCTCTTTTTGTGAATGCATGTTGGAATAGTTATTTAAATAAACTAAATATTTTAGAAACTAAAGGCTTGAATGTATCTACTTCTGCTTTTTATGCTGGTTCTACTGTATGAACGGAAGAGGGATGGTGGACTAGTTCTGGCCAGATGTCTCGGAAGAAGAATGAAAAGAGCCTTCTGCCCCACCACATGTACCTCTGAGGGGAAATTGAGGATTATCTTGGCCCTTGTGCTCTGAGCACACAAGGCTTGGAGTGGGCGTGAGGTGTTAGCACCAAGAACAAGACTAGATGTTCTACAGAGGATGAAAAGGGCAAGTGTTCCCTGTGCCAGGGTGGGAGGGAGCTTGTCTGACATCCTGTTAATGCTTGGGCCCATATGCCCCCTCCTTTTGTTTTGTCTCTTTATTTTGTACAAAGACAGTCTGAAACATTAATATTTTCTGAAAATTTGGTGTATGCACACGTTTTCTTCTTGTCTTCTTCTTGGTTAGAGATTCAGCTCTCTGTGATGGCTGGAAGGTCTCAGGTTGTGACCTCACAAAGTCAAAAGACAAAGTTGAGCAATCAAGAGGGGGAAGTAATCTGGGGCACATACTCTGGGGTGGGGGTTACTTATTGCTATTTAGTTCTAAATTATTCAGACTAAAACATGTTTGGTGAAAGTGTCAGTATTTAAAGATTCACCACACTCATCCCTTCAATTAAGGTGTCAAAACTCCTAATATATATGCCTGGAAACCCTTGAGGCATCCAGCACTGCCTTCCCCACTGCCCCCTCCCAGTAGCAGAGGGGGAAAAGTTTTATACCTTTTCTGCCCTCATCCATCATAAAGAAACAAAAAGATAATCAGCACAATTTTAAAAATATCTTTTGCAGTTGACCTTTAAAGCCACAATCTAGCCAAAGTTGTGTAGGTTGTAAGATAGATAGATATAGTATATCCATTTTTCCTCTTTCTGAGAGGAAAGCAAGTCAAGCAAAAAACAGTTTAATTAAGCAATAATATAAGTGAACATGTCTTTTAAGGTGGTCTTCCAAGTCCGTTTTTTTAGTTCTCTTTTGATAGCGTTTTGATAGGTGGAATGCTGGGTATTTTCTCTACAGAGGTTATTCTAAAGGGCAGCTGCAGGTAAAGGTGGGCTTGCATTACATTGTATTTGGGATCTGAATACTGCTTTGCTTAAAGAAAAATACAAGGAATATGTGAAAGGAGATCAAAGCTAAAGGCAATTAAAAAACAGAAAGATGAGAGGAGAAGGAAAAAAATAGAAACAATTTGAAAATGCTCATGCTGATGAAGAGTGGACCAGAGATTGATAAGCACAGGAAGGTGGGAATGTAAGAGAAAAGAGTTAAAAGAATGATTGAAAAATCGGAATAAAACTGCAATGATAAGAAGATGATAAAACCCAAGAGGGCCATGGAATAGAAAGAAAATGAAATTGAAAGATAAGAGGTTAGATATGGAAATAAGGGAATAAGAATATAAATTCCAGTGTTAAGATAAGCCACTGTCATTGACAGTTGTATCTGAAGAAATGTTGAGCTTTGTACTTTTTTCTTTTCTTGGGCTAAGGGTGAAATTGGTTGGACTGATATCGCTGGCTTAGACAGTGATGCTGCAAGAATTTCTTGCTGTTGGGGGAAAACCATCCAAAAACTCCAAGTTCATGGACAACCCCAGCATTATTAGGGTTTAATGAGTAGGATCATAGAAGTAATAAATGGAAAAGCCTAATTAGGTGCTTGCTAATAGAGGATTGCTACCCACAGTGCTGTTTCTAGGGTTATGTCCAGTTTAGATTTTTAAAACATCCCAAAGTGATGAGAAAAATGAATCTATATAAATCTGTCAGGAAGACTTTTCTAATTAGGTTAACATTCATTTTCCTCTTTGTATCTTGGATAATACATGGAGATTTAACCAGGGACGGCTCTACCATTTTTGTTTCCCCAAGCAAAAACAGCTCCCAAAACTGCTTGGACTGCCGCCGCCCAAACTGCTGAAGTGCAAAAGAAAAAAAGCCGACCCTGCCACCCCAAGACTGGATGGAATGCTGCTCCTTAGCATGTGCCACCCCAGGCATCTGCTTGCTCTGCTGCTGCCTGGAGCTGGCCCTGGATTTAACTCTTTTCATGTTTAGTATTCTTACTGTTTAAATATTTGTAGATTGTTTTCATGGCCACCCTTCTCCTCCCAACACACACTCAGCTGAGCCATCACTTAACTAAATCATGCGTATTTAACTTCTTTTAATCTATCCTTGGAAGTTAATTCCTCTACATCCCAAAACATTTTCAGTGCTCTTTTCTGGACTGTTATGTCACTTTATAGAACTGTGGGGCCTGAGTCTATGCTGCTTCTTATATCAGCATAACTTGTGTCCCTCAGGGGTGTGAATAAACCACTCCCTGGAGTGACATGTGTTACACTGACCATACGCACTGGTGTGAACAATGCTATGTTGGCAAGAGAACTCCTGCTGACATAGCTACCGCTGCTCATGGGGGCTGGAGTAGTTAAGCTGACAGAGCTCTCTCCCATCAGCTTAGAGTAGCTGTGCTGCTGTATGCTCTCTAGTGTAGCCGTAGTCTATCTCAGGCTGCTGGGTGCTACTGTAACACATACAGGATGATTCTCTGAACAGCCTCTAACTCTAACTGATATTTCAGGTATGGTCACGCTGTTTTGTCTTGCTTTAGGACTCTTGGTTCTTCGATTAACAATGAAGGCAAACCCCAAGGAGAGGTCAGGGTTTGGACACACCCTGCACAGTGCTGCATAAAGGGAAGGTACGGGCCCCTAAGATGGACTGAAATGAGTCTCTAATGCATCCCCCAAGCTGACAGGAGTTTGCAGCACTCCTTGCGCTGCTTCACTACCTCAGTTAGCCATATTCAAATAGCTGCTGGATCACAGGCTGCCAGTGAAAATTTGCAGCGCTAATACTATACATGTAATATGCTCTGAAGCACGCTGCTGAGGCAGAGATGGCTGCAGACTCCAGGTCTCTTTGTATATCTGTAGCAAATCTAGTGCTTCTAAAGGCTTGAGTCAGCAGCTCTCAATATGTTCCTGTTTCAAAGAGAACTGGAATAGGAGTGTGCACTACTCATGTATGTTCATAGGTGCTGGAGCAATTTATACAGTGCAGTGGTTCTCACACTTCACTGCACCACAACCCCCTTCTGATCAGGCAAATTACTACATGACCCCAGTACCCTGTTACTCAGAATAGTTAGTGTTTTAAATTTAAAAAATGCATTGCAAGGCCATATCAATGAAAATTAGCCACTAAATTCACAACACAATCACAAGACAATCCTTATATCATTTAAAAATAAATATGCAAATATATCTAAAAATAATACTGGGAGGGGTGAGCTTGCATTGATGAACACAGACCCTTGAAGCAGGGCTCTGTGTCGCAAAGGTTAAGATAGAGGTCATTTTCAACAGTGAAACGGGTCCTGTATTTGTTTTTCAATAAAGTCAAGTGCTGAAAAGCTGGCTTCACACAAGCAGGCAGATGAAAATGGCATGAGGGCTTTCAAAGCTGCAGGTGACAGCTCTGGATATTCTTTTCATACAGAAATCTGGAAGTTAGCAAGAGATTGTTCAGAAAATCTCGGCATCATTGTCTCTTCACCGGAAAGGTCCATTCATGTCTTTTACTGTAAGTGACATAATAGCACTTGCAGCTGCTTCTGCATTAAAGGGATTTCTAATCCATGCCTATGTTTTCTGATCTTTTTCAGGGAAGTACTCCCTAAACTGCAGTTTAAGGCTTTTCAACTGGCTGATGATAATGGGTTACAGGTTATGTTTTGGCAAGGCATTTTCATCCAAAAAGTCATCCAGTAAACAAAATGTTTCAAAACTGCCGCTGTCAACGTGAGCATACCACAAGGAAAGTTTCTTGATCCAACTTATGATTTTCTCAGTGAGAGAAAAGACAGAAGCGTCTCGTACTTAAAGTGAGGTATTCAACACATTTAGGTGTTCAAAAATGTCTGCCAGGTAGCAAAACAATGAGTCCAAATTGCTTGCGGTGCAACAGCCTGTACTTGGGTGACTAGCTCGCTATTTCTTCCAGTCATTGCACAAGCACCATCATTGCAAATTCCTATATAGCGCTGCCATTCCAAGCTACAATCAGAGACACAAGTATCCAAAAGAGCAAAGAGCTGTTCCCCTATAGCATGCTGTGGTAATGGTCTGCAGAACAGAAATTCCTCTTGGAGTTTTTTGTCATTCTCAAATTTTATGTATGTTAGCATCTAAGAGCACTCTGCATATCCATTGTTTTGTCAAGTTGAATGGAAAAATAAAAGGGACTTCGCTTGATTTTTGGCGATCACTTGTTCAGTCATGTCATTTGCCATACTGTGAATGTGCATGGCAATAGTGTCGTTAGAAATGGGAATCGAATCAAGTTGAGTCACCTCACCTTTCCCCCACCACAATCAAAAACCCTTTCTTAGCACATGGGAGGAAAAAAGCTTCTCCAATGGTGTGTGGTATCCCAATTTTAGCTATCCAGTATGACACAGCAAAAGATGCCTAAAAGGCTTTCTCATTTGCTTTGGCTGCCGTTCTCAGTACTGTTTTCTGGCCTGTTAGCTCTCCCAGCTATCATTGAAAAAAATTATGTGGTTTTGTTTGAAGGGGACTGTGCCGTGTTTGCAAAAGCCGGAACATTTTAAGCGGTTTTAAGCTCTCCTTTGCCAGAACTTCACCACATATTATGGCCCTGAATCCTCCTGAAAACAGTCCATGTAAATCCATATTCCATATATGTTGGATCGTATTTGCGGTTTCTTGTCTTTTTACTGCTGTTTGGATCCTTCTCCGCCCTTCTTTTGCTGCAAGTGGCAATCACGTCCTCTCCAGTACCCCCCTTTCCTTCACTTTTTTCAGAAAACGGTCCATTGTTAAAATTACTTCTACAGCAACTTTCCAAACTGGTTTCAACCCTTCCTCAGTAAAAGAAGTGATGCAGGGGGCCTTCAGGAGGTGGAAAACAGGGCAATTGCAAGACCACAGGCACAATGGGTGAAGCCAAACTAAAGTGCTTGGGCTTGAAGTCCTGCCCAGAAGGCCTTAGATGCAGGCTTCAGCTCTCAGGCCTCCACTGAGCTGTGGGTTGGGGCTTCACCTGCCTCTGGAGATGTGGGCAGGCTGGGGCTTTCTGCCCTGTGACCCCATCAAAATGGGATCGTGACCCACGCTTTGAGAACACCTTGATATAGTGGGTGTACTGAAAATCATAACAAAATGGTTAGTGCTGTATATGAGGAAAACCACCTCAAACCAGAGGGTGCTGCTGCACTGCCAGCACCCCTAGTTCCAGCACTTCTGTATATGTTGACTCAGCGAGAGCATCCGGGTGGGACTCTCAGCAGTAGTACTGGCAGAGGTGTAAAACACTTCTCTGCAGGGTGGAGGGGAATGAAGGGAGAGGAGCCCAAAGAACCATCACTGGGGAGATATCAGGAGGCTGCCAGGTACTATGTGTGTGGTGGTGAATGGGAGGGAAGCTGGTCCACACTTTATTTAAACATGGCTCTCACTAAAATTCTGACACCTCTCCCACACACACACAATTGAAGAGAATCTAATTGTAAAAGTATCCAGCCTGTTCTTCAAAGTTAGAGTCTGCTATTCTTATTTAAGGGAGCATGTAAACAGGCTTTGGATTGAACTATAGCTGTAACTTGAGGTCCTGGGAAGCAAAAATTTCCTGGGATTTGTGTTTGTATTTATTTATTTATTTTGCATGTTCTAGTGTTACTGTGGCTCTTAAAATGCAAAGTGGTGGCAGGAAATAAATCAATGGATGCACAGCTGTCCGGCTGCTGGGTGGCTGGCACAAACAGTAAAATAAGAGTTTTCACTTAAATCTGCACTTGCACTTATGCACATCCACTTCAGGAAGTCTGCTGCGGTCTTTGAGTGGTACAAGGACAGCAGTTCGATTGGCCAGTCTTTCAGCTGCCATTGAGAATCCTAACTTGTGTCCATGAAGTGTCCCTGAAGAGTCCACCTATTGCGTACTTTCTCTCTGTGTTTGTTTGGGTTAGTGGAACAATAACATGTCAATAAAAAAAAAACTTAAGCAAACAATTTTGAAGTTTAAGCAAGAGGTTTCCTCAAACCATTAATTATTAGACAGATGTGTTTTTGCAGAGTCCGCATGTCTTGAGAGCCCTGACAAACACATCCCAAACGGCAGATAAGCTTCCTGTTTTTCTAAAATACATACTTCAGCAATTTCAACAGAGATCTTATCAAGAGGGACACAGGGTCAGCTCCCAGCTCAACCCCCTCCCCTCCTGGCTTCTTGCTAAGGTTGCTGTACAGGTCCACTAAAAGCATACTGACTTGGGCTGCTTTTGGCCATAAGTATGATAATCTAGATTTCAATTATCGGTAGTGGTCCAGGCATTTTGCTGGTCTGCCAAGATCTCCATGTGCACTATGTTGGGAATTAAATGTTTGTACCGTCTTCTTGATAAAGTACTTGGAGGCTTGTTTTTAACTTTTGTAATAGTCTTAAGATCAAATCTTTTAATTCTGTTCGTCCAGATGGGGCTGGTAGCACTACCCGTTAACTATAAGATGTTTTCAGTTGCTTATAACTTTGCCAAACTTAAAGTGCTTAGGCTAGTTTTTTTTGTGCAGGTAGTCAGCCTCAGGCCAATTTTTAACATATAAGCTAAAACAGCACAGCTATTGCTAAGACGTTATGCTTCTGTTTCCAATTCTGGCAACATTTTTTTTTCTGAAGCTTTATCATTCCTATGTTTTGGAGAAAGGACTAGAAATTTGGCAAGAAGATGCACTTTGCATTAGGTATGTGCCTTATTCTCTTTATGCAAAAATCTGCCTGCATTTGTCCAAATTACCAGCTTTGGAAAAAAATCTGTTTGTACCTGCTCAGTAGAGACTTGCTTGAGTTTCATGGTCAAAGATCCTCTCTGCACAGGGTGTGCTGCAGGCTGGGATGGGACTGGGCACTGGAATTGAGATCAGGGAGCCTGTCTCTCTGGTGCTGTCAATGACACATACTCTTGTTGGGCCCAGACAGCATGGAGCCGGAAGTCGCCTTACTCAAATACTAGCTGGAGAAAGGGACTAGAGCTGAGAACCTGTTGGGTGGTAGACAGGGCCGGCGCTAGGATTTCTGATGCCCTAGGCGCCGGGACATTTCGCCACCCCCCGCGCGGGTCTCGTGGCTCCGGCGGAGCTGCCGCAGGCATACCTGCGGCAGGTCCACCGGAGCCGCGGCTCCCTGACCCCGAGGGGCGCCCTGGGCCCCGGACCGCGCGGCGGCTCCCTGACCCGAGAGCGCCCCGGGCCACGCGACCCCGAGGCGGCTCCCTGACCCGGGGATGCCCTGGGTTGCTGGGCCACTGTGGCGGCTTCCTGACCCCGGGGGCCTAAGCTGCCGGGCTGCCGCGCCTGCGCGCTGACCCCGGGGGCGCCCTAAGCTGCCGGGCTGCCGCGGCTGCGCGCTGATCCCGGGGGCGCCCTAAACTGCCGGGCTGCAGGCAGCTGCTGCTGCCGGCAGCTCAGACTACGCAGCAGCCGCTGCAACCATTTAAAAAATTTGGGGGGGGTGCCGTTTTTTGGCGCCCCCAAATCTTGGTGTCCTAGGCAACCACCTAGTTCGCCTAAATGGTTGCACCGGCCCTGGTGGTAGAAACAAGGTGGAGAGGAGAGACGGATCTGATGAACTGCTGCGCTGAAGAAATGGAACTGATTGGTACCTTTTTCGTTTTGGTATTTTCCAACTTTTGAGCGCTTTGCAACTTTAATCGTGTTCTTTTAAAACTGACTTCTCTCAGTAATTCATAATGTAGCATATAGGTAACCATTACATTCTTATCTATTATCGAGTAACACTAGGGTGCCCAGATGGTCCGATGAAATCGGGACCGTCCCGATATTCAGTCATTTGTCCTGTGTCCCAAGGGATGTATGGTCGGGATGCCATTTGTCCCAATATTCTGGCTCAGGGCTTTTTTTGCTTGGATGGTGCTCTGGATCTGCCCCCTCCCCCCATGTGTCCCAATATTTTGTTCGTGTAATCTGGTCACCGTAAGTTAACACCATCTTCACCTGCTCAGGCTATTCCTTTTTAGGCCTCATAGACTAATGCCAATCACAGGACCATTTCCCGTTGTGCTCAGTTCAGCTCCATCTCTTGCCCTGTGCCGCAGGAGCCAGGAGCGTTGCTTGTACTGAATGAGGGAGAAAACCAAACCAGTTTTGTGTAGGTTGGTATCATTCCTATGCCACAGGCAGGTTCAGGGAAGATGGGCAAGTTCAAGAGGTGAAAGCAAAATCGAGATCTCTCTCCAGTCTTGTACAAACTGCCTTATGCAGCTTAAGCCTGTGATTAGAACTTGACACCTTTGATGATGCAAATGTTGCCTGCTTACTAACACTGACAAAGCATTTCACGTGTCCTCAAAGAGAAATATTCAATTAAATGAAGCAGAGTGAAAGACGACGGAAGATGCTGCAGTGAAAATAAACAAGAGAGAGGATTTGCCATCAGCAGCAGTGGTAAAGGCAGATACTGCAGTTGTAGCAGCTGAAGCAGAGAGGAGCAGATGCTGAAATGAGAGGGAAGGTAACAGCTGTTCTCAACCACTGTGGTTGTTTCTTCACATTAACATCAGCTAGTGCTTCTACTTTACCTCTTTACAGGGCAATTGTGAATAGCTCATCAACAACTAATGCTGTGGCCTCTCCTGCTAGTTTGCAGTATTTGTGGTTGTGTTATTTCTGTTTCCTTGTAGCTGTCTTGCAGAGCTGTGTCTGAGTCACTTAGGCCCAGACCCTATGACTTTTTTTTGGAGGGGGGTGGAGGTGGAGTTGAGTGATAGTATTGCAATCACAGATAGTGTTACAAATTCAGGTTTAAGCTAACTGACAAATCACCCGAAAGGAGCAATAGCGCTAAAGCACCCTCTTACTTTACACAGTGTTTTTATTTATGCTTGCGAACTCCAGGCACATTGATACCAAGTGCTTTAGCCCCACTTCATATTTTATAACTCCAAGTACAGTAAATAAGCATACATAATCCTGGTCCTAAAGTGTGTGTTCTGTGCTATTAAAAATCCAAACTTTTCTCACAGAAACATCATGGAGGGATTAACTGAATACAATTTGAGAAATAAATAGTATGTACCAGCAGGAGTATTGAAAAAAGAAACTATCCATTTTCCTCAGATCAGTAATTCAAAATTGTTTTTTCACTCACGAAAGCAAACAAAAATACTTCCAATATGAATTACATTACATGCTTCCTGCCCCAATTCTGTCCCTCAGGAAGGAAACTAGTCAATTCCATTCCTCTGTATCATTTGCTGCTGCTTCCATCTGCTTCATGGTATTGAGATGAACTGTTCCTCCTTGCATACTAAGGATGGTTCTTAAGGTTTCTCTTCGGTGTCCTTGTTTTCTCATGTCAGTTGGTTTCCACTTGATGACTCCAAGTGGGAGTCTGTGTTTGGCATTTTGGAGCACATGCACCAAATATGTCCAGTGTTTCCTTCTGATGCTGGAGGAGATGAGCTGTGGGTTGGTGTTTTCTCGGATCTCTTCACTGGTGAAGAAGTCTTTCCATCCAGTGCCCAGAATCTTTTATAGACACCTTGGAAAATAAGTGCCCAGCTTTCTGTCTCACATTTTGGTACATCTCTGGCTTTTGCAGCCATATGTTAATACTGAGATTGTTTAAGTTGAAAATTCTCAGTTTTGTTCTGATGCTATATATCATTGATTTCCATGGGTTGAGTTTAGTGCATGCTGTGGATCCCTTTCTTATCCTTGATGCCACTTCCTTTTTGAGGTATTTGTTGGCTAGTTTGGTACTGCCTGGGGTAGATGAAATTGCATTTTCCTGATGGCTTTGCCTTCTGATTTGATGCTGGTGCTTGATGTCTGAGTTTCAAGGATATTTGTTTTGCTGTAACTGGTTTTCAGCTTTGCTTGGCCAGTTTTTGCCAGGTTATCTGTTTTTGTAGCTTTTTGGGACTGTAACTCAATAGCATGATATCATCAGCAAAGTCTTGATCTTCAAGGTACTTGTCACCTACACAGGCTGTCAGTGTTTTGAGTTGCTAATACACTTCTTCATTATCCCATCCTATGGTAATACCAAACAAATGGAGAAAGAATGTGGCCTTGTTTGCACATGAATGTCCATTTTGAACCATGCTGTCTGGTGGCTCACTCTTAGAGAGCACTTTTCATCTCTATACATGGTCTTAATGAGGCCTAGAACATAAGCTGGGACTCCACAGGACTAGAGAATATTCTACAGTGTGTATCTGTGCAAGCTCTGAAACACCTTTTGAAAACCAACAGGAGACCTGCGATTCTATACGTTCTTCTATGATCTTTAATGTGAATATCTGATTTACACAGAAACAGTTCTTTCAGTTTCATTAGGGTAGTGGTAATTAAGTGCTTTTAGCATTTCTTCTGTGATTTGATCATCTCCTGCTGCTTTTTTTTAGCTTCTTGATTATAGTCTCTACTTCTCATTATCTCTACTAGATCAATGTTAATGTCAGATTGATGAGATTTGCATGTTTTATCAAAATCTGGTGCTGAAGGTCTGTTGAGGACAACTTTGAAATGTTCTGCCCATTTGTTTTTCTGTTCTACCTCAGTTGTAAGCATTTTTCCATCTTCCAGTTTTGTAACTTCCACACAGGATTTTAGTCACTTGGTAAATGGCTCTTTGGTTTCCCATCATAGCAGCAGGATTCAGTTGCTAGGTCTTGTATACGTTTATCTTTTCCTTGCACTGCTTTGTCTGCTTTTTTTTGTATTCTGCCTTTGTTTGTTTTTTCCAACATTTCATTGGTCTTAGCATTCAGGAGTTGTCCTTCCACTGTTTTCCTTTCCTCAGTGAGATACCATATCTCTTGGTTTATCCAATTCTTTTCCATTTAATCTAATCTGTCTAACCTGTCTGCCCAGTCTGAATTGCTTTTATGTTAAATTGAGGGAAACCAGGAAAATGGAGACTAATGTACAACTTCCATGAATGAGAGCACTGCGTGTGTCTTTTAACATGCTGTATCAGCTGTACCTCACAGAATAGCAGCTGTCACAGCAGAAATTTAAAGGAACAGTACACAAGAAACAAATGTTACACAACTGTGAATAATATAAACTGCCAAAGAGAAGAGGCACATCTCTGCAAGCATAATGTAAAATATTATAAATTTAATTTGCAATTCTTATTTCAAAAGTCAGAATGAGCAAAATGGGCAGAAGTTTCTTTTAACTGCTTAAGAGCATTGCTTAAGAGCATTGTATAAGGAAAACATAGCTGTGTTAGATTTTGAATTAGCAGAGTTGAGTTCCATAACAGTTTTGGAGACTCTCTGGATCTAGGGGGTTGGTTCAGCACATTGTAGGGCTGACAGTAGGGACCAGCAGTGAGGTTTGGATGTTGGTCAAAGGTTGGCAGTCATCAGGTGCTTTAGGTAGACTGTCTCCTAAAAAATGGAGAGTATTTATTCAAAATGTGGGTGGGGGCATTGTGTTTTGTGGATTGCAAGAGGAAGAACAGTCTTGTGGGTAGGACATGGGACTATCACTCAGGTATTCTAGGTTCCCAGTTTTCCTGCATGAGGTAGGCAAGTCACTTAAGGCCAGATTGTTAAAGGTATTTAGGCACCTAAAAGTGCAGATAGGCACCCATGGGGATTTTCAGAACATCGCCATTGAAATCAGTGGGAGATAGGTGCCTAGATGCTTTTGAAAATCCCACTAAGCACTTTCAATCAGCAGTTGGCAGTGGGTAGAGGTACACTGTACATTTGCTCAGGTTGGTGAGAAATCTTGCCCTGGCCAGCAGAAGTCCTTTCAGAGAGGATGTGCTGTGTAAACAGTCTACTTCCCCAGGCTGCAGCAGCAGCTGGGGCATGATTTAGCTCCTAATATGGCTAGCATTTAAAATGAGGCATTTTCTTAGATCATCTGTCCTTTTAAATATGCTTAAAGTATGATTTGCAATCTTTAAAGGAGCTGTGAGAAACTGACATCTAGTGATGTAAGGAAAACATTTAAAGAACCACTTACTTTGGCACTTAAATGTTCAATATTTAATCTGCAGGTCAAGTATCCAATTTCCGGGGTCAGCCGCAGCCCTGCTGCTTCCAAAAATTTAGTAGTGGGTATCGTGTGTTTTCTTCCATTGCCATAAATCAACACTTATTACTAGCGCATGCTTTGCTAATAGTTGTCTGTAAAATTTTGGGTTGCTGTAAAGTTGCTTTTCTTAATTAAAACCTGATTTCATAAACCAATAATTGACCTATTGTGCTCTATAAAGTTCACCTAATATACAGAATACAAAGGGATCATTTAACCCACCACTGAAGTGCAGCCAATTCTGGTGTGAAGTACAGTGGCTGGTTGAACAGCACACAGCAACACAGTAAAACACTTTTAAATCATTCTTAAAGTCTAATCTCAGTGGAATTCTTTACTTTTACTGCAGTGGGCTTTGGGTTAGGTCCCTGGAGATGAATTTATTTATCTTGTTGAAACTGCAGAGGGAGTTTAGGTAAAACAAGTAAATTTTCTGCATTGCAATGTGACCAAATTATCCCTAGTCCTTAGACAGTGTTTCATGAATCTTTAATTATTAAAGTTCAGGATCCCTCACATGTCTCGCTACTCAAATCATTTTTTGTGACCAATTTAATATATCCAGTTTAAACATTACCATCCCTTCTCTTGTTTTGATAAGAAACTAATTACCAGTAATCTGATTGCAATACTATTTATTGGTATTATTGCTGACAGCATAACAATAAATGGGACAATCCAGAATGTGATCTGCACAGCATGCCACAGAAGTTAGTTGCAAAAAGATAACGACCTAAATAAAGCTAGAAAAATTGTTCTTAAATTTGTTAATCTGCTTCCTTTCTAACTTCCTAGGAATTTATATCCCACTCATCATAGTGGTATTTGAGTCCCTTAATTATGATGGCAGTTAGGTTTTCACCGCAAAATGTTTTAAAAGGGTGTTGTCTTAAATTACTGCCTGTTTTCAGTTGTTTGCTATATCCAGCAGTTCTAGAAGAATATAGGAAGAATTCATCCATAGCTTGTCTCTATTTATAGGAAAAAAATGTTGTTCAAGACAGCCCTTTTTGAAAAATGTTCAAGTCAATTGTGTAGGAAAGTAAATCCTCACTTACTAAGAGCTCAAATCTTAACTGTTTTAATTCTGTACTTGCTTAAACAAAACTCTCTGTGAAGTAAGTGTTTTATGCTGGACCCAAAATGAAGGGTCTCTTCACTTACAGGAACAAAAATTTAATTTTCCAAATAGTTATTTTTGTCAGTTTTTTCAATCAATTTTTTGTAGTCTGTTTGCTAAGACTATTGACCATGACCAAAAAGTAACTATTGCACATCTATTATGTTAGACCATTTATGAAATAATCTCTCACCTCATCTGTATTGCACAGTAACTCAGATTCTGCAGGAGTACAATTATCTCATAATAACCAATTCCTAACAGCACTGCTGCATGATTGGGGCATAAAATGTGGGATTTGTGTATCTGAAGAAGATGGAGTAAGCAATTTAGAGTGTTACAAACCAGGCTTAATTAAGCAGCTTAATTTGCATAGATTAGTCTCCCATTTTTTCTCAATTCACATGTTTATAATCGTGTACAATTATATTTAGATACACAGATAAAAATGTTTCTCTCCCTAGCCTGATTACTGCATAAAAACAATGAAATTATAAAACTAAAACAGCAATTAAAAGATTGCTTAGTCCACTGTATGGTTTGCTGTGATCTTTTCACAGCAAATTCCTGAAACAGCCAGTTATGCTACAAGACTGAAGTTGAAGTTCTGAATATTCATTTGATAGGGAATCTGGTGTGGTGTGGATGTAGTAATTCTTCAGAACTGTAAAGCAAACTCCCATTGATTAACACCTACCAACACTGAAACATAATAGCAGATGATTCATAAATAGTGTTAGCAGCGATTGTGTCAAAGGTTATTGTTAATCGTATCTATTACAGTAGTGCCAAAGGTCCAACCAAAAGTGGAGCCCCCCTGTGCTAAGTGCTATACAAATGCAGAGTAATAGACAGTCCTTGCCTCAAAGAGCTTACAGTCTAAATCAGAGATTGGCAACCTTTGGCACACGGCCAGCCAGGTTCGGCTGATTGCGGCTTCCACTGGCTGTGGTTTGCCATCCCAGGCCAATAGGGGCTGCGGGAAGTGGTGTGGGCCGAGGGATATGCTGGCCACCCCCCATTGGCCTGGAGTGGGCTAGTGGGAACTGTGATCGACCGAACCTACGGATGTGGCAGGTAAATAAACCGCGTGCTGAAGGTTGCCGATCCCTGGTCTAAATAGACAAGACAGACTCAATGTGGAAGAGAGGCTGTAACATTCAAGCGGCATGAACAACGTGATAGTAGCAAATGCCATGTTAGTTTTCATTGATTCCAAGGCCGAGGGATCCCTGTGATCATCTAGGGGTGTGTGTGTGTGTATGTTTAGTTAGGAGGGGATCAGATAAATAGGAAGGGAAGGGGATAAGAGGGGAAGGTGAGGACTGAAGAAACTCTGAGGAAGAGTGTTGGAGCAATCATCCAATGAGCAAAAAGAAGAGAAACTACAATTTTGGCTAGACTAAAAAAAACCAACAACCTTAATGTCCCAAGGTCACTGCTTTGGCTTCTCCTACCAAGTGGAGCGTCTGGCTGGTTCTTCTCCTTACAGTTACAGACTCAAGAAGCTCAGTCCTTTTAGCTTTTTACCAAAGAGAAGGTTAAGGAGTGACTTGATCACAACCTATAACAAATATTTGGTAATGAGTTCTTCAGTATTGCAGTGAAAGGTATAGCATAATCCAATGGTTGAAAGTTGGAACAGCCTGTCGGTTCCTTTTTTCTTGTAGGACAAATAAAAACTGAATGTTTCACCCAAAGATCTTTAATGCCAACTGACAGAGGGTACATGTAGTGCTTAGAGTTTTAAGAGATCACATATATCCTTGGGCTGGATATATGCATAATGCTTCACTAAAGGATGGCATGTGAAGTCTCTGCAGGAGCCAATAGCCCACTGGTGGTCATATCATTGCAAAATGATATTTTAATCATTAGTTGTGTAACCAGGAGGTGATATGTCTTAGGTTACTTTCAAGCAAAAGGAAAGAGGCACTTAACTATATATCTGGTTATGTGTTTATTGGGCACTATGTCTTGCAAGGGATGTCTGTTTGTTTGTATGTCCCCAGTGGAACAGGGAGATGCTTGGAGGGCTTAAGGTGTTGGAGTGTGCCTGTTGCTGACCTGCAGAGAGAAAGTGGGGCTTGCATAGGTGTACAGGTGAGTAGTTGTGTTGTCCATGGTCAGTGGAGTCGAACATGGCAGACACAGACAAGGCTTCATCGTTGGCAGTAGTGAGGAGCCTCACAAACCTGGGTGCCCGAGGAATGGGCACAGTTTTGCAGATGTGGGGCCAGATCCTGCATTTCTTACTGATTCAGAATTCCCATTAAAGTCAATAGCAGAAGATTTAGACCTCAGCATTTCATCCCAAGTACTAGATAAAGTCTTGATTAAAAACAGAATCTCATCAATAGAGTTCTGACAGTAAGAAGTGGAGCTGCCATTCTACAGAGACATGGGTAATGTGCAGAAATGGATAAGGGAAATCAATTACAGTTTAGAAGAGAGGCATGTTGTTTAAAGATGTCTCTACTAAACCACACTAGCTCTTGATTTTTATCATGTACACTTTTTTTATGTGTACAACTTCATATACATTTCTTTTCTTCAGGAGAAATAAATAAATCAGTACCAATTACTGGTATAATTTAACACAAGTCCCTATACCAGGAGTCGGCCCATCAGGGTAATCCACTGGCAGGCTGCAAGATGTTTTCTTTACATTGACTGTCTGCAGGCATGGCCCCCCACAGCTCCTAGTGGCTGCGGTTCACTGTTCACAATCAATGGGAGCTGTGGGAAGTGGTGGCCAGCATAACCCTGCGGCCTTGCCAGCAAGTCCCTGCAGCCCTCATGTTCAGCTGATTATCCACAATGCACCCCCACCCCCAATTTTTTTTTCAGAGTCACTGCTTCCCAGGATAATCCCCCATCTTGTACGTAGGGCCTAGGTTCTTTCTTCCTAGATGTATACGTTTACATTTAGCCATATTAAAACACACAGTGTTGGCTTGAAACCAGTTTACCAAGTGTTCTAGAATGCTCTGAATCAGTGACCTGTCCTTTTTATTTACCACTCCCTCAGTTTTTGTGTCATCTGAAAACTGTATCATTGCTGACCTTGTTTTCTGCCAGGTCATTGATCAAAAATGTTATATAGCGTAGGGGATCCCACTGGAAACACACTCACTTGATGACAATTCCCTATTTGCATTTACATTTTGACATTTGTGTAGTGTGTGCCATTTTAATCTTGTATTCTAGTTTTTACTCAAAATGTCATGTGATACTAAGTCAAATGCTTTATGGAAATCTAATTATATTACATCAACAATAGTATCTTTTATCAACCAGGCTTGTAATCTCGGCTAAGAAAGATATCAAGTTAGTGTGACAGGATCTATTTTCCATAAACCAATGTTGATTTGTATTAACTACATTAGCCGCCTCCAATTTTTCTTATTAATCAAATCTCATAACATGTTCCATTATTTTAGCCTGGGACCAATGTCAGGCTGCTGGGCCTGTAACTACCTGGGTCATCTCATTTACCCTTTTTCAAAATTGGCACACCATTACCTTTCTTCCAGGCTTCTGAAATTTCTCCGGTGCTCCAAGACCTATTGAAATTAACATTAGCAGTCCAATGAGCTCCTCAGCCAGCTCTCGTAACAGTGTTGGATGCAAGTTAACTGAGCCTGCTGATCTGAAAATGGCTAACTTTAGTATCTTCTGTTAATGTCCTCCAGCGATACTAATGGAATGGAAAGAATGTTATCATTGATGAGACTATACCATCTGTTTTCCCCCCAAATGTAGAACAATTTATTGAACACTTCTGCTTTTCTTGCTTTATTTATTATTCTACCATTTCCATGTAGTGATGTACCAAAAACAGTCAATTCTTTTTTGAAAAAATGCTTTTTGTTGTCCTTAACTCTGCAGGCAATAGATTTCAACTTGTGTCCCTTGGCTTGCCTTATTACTTTTCTATAATGTCTGACTTCTGACTTCTATATTCATTGCTATTAAAATTCTCTTTCTTCCATTTTTTTAATATAGCTGCATTCTCTTCCCCTCTGAACCAAGTTGGTTTTCTTTCTTGATTGTGGCTTTTTGGGCATGTACAAGTTGTTCTTAAGTGTTTCCTGATTTTTTTCATTCACATTTTTTAATTAAATTCTTCCTCTCAGATGATTTAGCTCATTATTGCTTTTAGCTTTGTGAAATAGTCTTAATTAAAAGGTGGGTGCTCGCTCCCCAACATATTCCCCCTCCACACTCTGGTATGGACTTCATTATAAATGAGATCAGGTCATGATCACTTGCACCTAAACTACTATTAGCTATGATTATGATAGAAGTTATCTTCAAAAGATATTTTAAAAGGCTTAAAATACTAAAGGGGAACCTGTTAAGTCAAAGTTATTGTTTTTCATTGGTAAAAGGGAGGACAGCACAAAAATGAAACTTCCATTCTGTCAGCCATTAAGCACCTCTCATAGCTTTGTAGCTCACAGCACTGTAATAGGGTAGTCTGTCTCTGTTCAGGGTAGTGAGGTGCCAGGGCCAGCTAGCCCTTTTCCAGGGTCTGCCCCTTCAGTGGGAAGGCAAGCAGGAAGATATAGCTCTGTGAGGGACCTGGAAACTGTAGTTGTAGGGTTTAGGTGCCTATGTCCCATTTGTAGATCGAGGCCTGAGAGCTTGTGGGGATTTCTGGGAAGAGGGCAGAGCTCCCAGGCAGAAAACTTGGGGACATAGCTGCAGGGAGCAGGAGGCTATTTGTGGAGAAACTACAGCAAGGGTAGTTGTGAAGGGCTGTCAGCCTACAGGGAGAGCTATAAAGAAGGGAAAGCATTGGTAAGAGGCTGGAAATTCTTTGAACCTAGAGGAGGACTTTATGGATGCTGTAGCCTGTTCATAAACTGAATGAATTCACTAAGGATGGACAACAGGGCTGGAAGGTTTTGAGTGTTCTTCTTAGGGTAATCCACAGGAGGCATGGTATTGTGAAAACCCCAGATCGATGGTTTGATGTGAGATGGAATGAGGCAGGAAAGGCCCAACACCAAATCAGGTGAGCTCTACTTTAGGGACTTTGAGTCCTGTAGTCCACATAAAATCCTGGCTACACTTCTGGGAGCCACTCAGGCTTGGTCTACGCTACAGACTTATGTCAGTATAACTGCATCACTCAGGGGTGTGGATTTTCCCACGTGAATGTGAATCACTGATAAGTACCCAGAATACATTTTTTTTTTCTGACCAGTTGTGCACCTGCTTTATAGTAGGTTCATCCAGGCTCTATTTTCCTTGTTTGCTTATGAGACAGTATCAAAAGTCTTATTAAAGTCGAAATATGTCATATGTACTGCTTACCTGCTATCCACGAGACTTGTTATCCTGTCAAAGAAGGATATTAGTCTGGTTTGACGTGATTTGTGCTTGACAAATCTATGTTGAGTGTTACTTAGCACCTTATTTTCCTCTAGGTTCTTAAAAATTCATACTTCTATTTGATCCATTATCTGTCCAGGTACTAAGGTTAAGCTGACTGGTCTATAATTCCCTGGGTTGTCCTTATTCCCCTTTTTATAAATAAGTACTATATTTACCCTTTTCCAATCCTCTGGGATCTCTCCTATCCTCCACAAATTCTCAACAATAATCGCTAATGGCTTAGAGATCTCCTCAGCCAGTTCCTTAAGTGTTCTAGGATGTGGTTCATCAGGCCCCACTGACCTGAAGACACATACCTTGTTAAAGTAATTCTTAACTTGTTCTTTCCCTATTTTAGCCTCAGATCCTACACATTTACACTCCTGATGATGATGATGATAATAATGCACTGAGCAATGTCAGGCAATTCTGTGATAGTGTATAATTCACATTCTTCTGCACGTCAGCCCGATTCTGTTGGCCAGATTGGATGAAGGCTGTCTTGCTCCTCTTTTCCATCTTCTCCTGGTGGGAAGTCCATTAACACTGTCAGCACTGGACTCCCTTGGTCCATGTGTGACAGGAGCTCAAGTAGCAGGGTAGTACCTGGCTATGTGAGATGCACGGGGAGGGGTATGGCTCCTGGGCTATGCCTACGCTATGGGCTAGGAGTATGATTCCCCTGCTTGGGTACATGTACTTGCACTAGCACATGTAGCCGTGGTAGCACAGATAGTAACAGCTGTGGAGGCATGGCTGGGCCATGCCTGGTACGTACATGCTGGTTTCAAGCGAATATATCCTCAGCACAGCTCAGCCATGCCTGCTTTGCTACCCAGGCTATGCTGCTATTTATACTCATTCTGGCTTGAGAGCTAGCATGTGTGTGCCTGCCTGAGCAGCAAAATCCCATCCTTGGCTCATAGTGTATACATAGCCTTAATCTGTCTGCACTGCAAGCAAAGGTGCAATTATAGTACAAGTAGGCATATACCGTCTTGATGCTTCTGCAGGACAAGGCACAGCCTAGCCCAGAAATGGCTTCCTCTGTCCCTCCACCAGCTATTTGCATCACAGGAAGTATAAGAGGAGAAGCAGCTCTTCAGAGTTGCTATATCCCCACCTCATACGGGTCGGGGCAGAACAGTGCAGGGAGCTCCACCTTCCACAATGCACTAGCCAAGATGGCTGTTTGCATTGTGGGAACATATGCTGTGCTGGACATAGACCTAGTGGCAGTCAAGTCCTCTTTCCAGAGCAGTGAAGAGTCCGGAGGGAGACTGGCACTCGGTAAATACGCTAGGCAGAAGGTGATGTCACAGTGTAGTCTTTTAGAGTAATCTCTTTTATAAATTGCCATGTACTGCATGCTCCATTACTTAATTGTGTTAGTTTTCTTAGTTGTCTAAAAGCTTCTTTTGAGTCACAGCAGAGAGACACTTCCATAAGATAGAGAACTTGTGTTCTTTGATTTATATTATTGCACTTGTAAAGTTGGATGTTTGCGTTAAACCATGGACCACAAACTACAGGCCCTGGTATGTTCCAGACAGCAAGGGAGAGCCCTTTAAAATTTGAGAAAGAGACAGTGAGAGGAGGACTTATAAATATTCTTTCACAATGCAGTCAAACAGCCTTCCAGAGGCTTCTCTGGGATCCCAAATAAAATTGGACATGGCTTTATTTTCCTCAACTATTTATTTAAATAACAATTAAAAGCAAATTCTCCTGACTTTTTCTTTAGCCTCCTTGTTGTGTATTTGGTTGTCATGGTTTTTGTTCCTATGGCAATTGAGTTAGATTATTAGGGGATAGCCCAGCCAGCTTCGGCCGGTTAAGCGAGCTCTGTGTCTGTAAATAAATGGTAGTTTTGTTAGCTGTCTGCTGTCTGGCCTCAAGTGATTTCTTCCTAAACCAGCTGCCCCCAAGGATAGAACATGTGGCGACGATGGATGGGATTCCGGTGCTGCTCC
>NC_133769.1:24291874-24293473 GCF_003597395.2 Chelonoidis abingdonii
TTTTGCCTTTTTTCACTGTCACCGTATGTGTACTGGTTGCCGCTGACAGAGGCGGTAGTGCAGTGCTACACAGCAGCATTCATTTGCCATTGCAAAGTCGCAGAGATGGTTACCATCTCTATTGTACTGTCTGCCATGCCATTGTAAATTGGTGATGAGATGACAGTTATCAGTCGTTCTGTACCGTCTGCTGCTGTCATGGGTGCTCCTAGCTGGCCTTCACTGAGGTCGGCTGGGGGCACAAAGACAAAAATGGGAATGACTCCCCAGGTCATTCCCTCCTTTACATTTTATCTAACAATAGAGTCAGTCCAGCCTAGAATATGAAGTAAGTGTACTAGAGAACCAGAGAACCAGAGAGCACAACCGCTCAGTGTTAGATCCTGCAGAAATGATGAGCTGCATGCCATTCTAGGAGGTGCCCCTGCAACAACTCCACCAGTTGCTTCCCTCTTCCCCCAAATTTCCTAGGCTACCGTGGCAGTGTCCCCCGATTTGTGTGATGAAGTAAAAAAGAATGCAAGAATAAGAAACACTGAGTTTTTAGTGGGATAAAATGAGGAGGAGACAGCCTCCAGCTGCTATGATAGTCCAGGCAGGACATTAAACGGTGGGGAGGGGAGGAGCCCAGCATCCCACTGCTGTGATAGTCCAGACAGTACAGAATCTTTTCTTTAGACGTGAAGGTGGGGGCTGATGGAGCTCAGTACCCAGTTCCTATGATGAAGACGGTTACCAGCCGTTCTGTACCATCTGCCGGGAATGACCGGGAGTCATTCCCATATTTACCTGGGCACCCCTGCCTGACCTCACCTGAGGCCAGCCAGAAGCACTCACGGGATGATGACGAGGATGGCTATCAGGGATTTTGTACTGTACCATTCGCCACCGGGGAGAGGAGGGGAGAGGATGCTGCTGTTCAGTGCCACAGCACCTCATCTACCAGCAGCATGCGGTAGACATATGGTGACATTGAAAAAGTCAAGAAATGATTTTTTTTCCCTTTTCTTTCACGGAGCGGGAGGGGGGTAAATTGACGAGATATACTCTGAACCACCCCAGACAATGTGTTTGACCCTACAGGCATTGGGAGTTCAGCCAAGAATGCAAATACTTTTCAGAGACTGCGGGGACTATGGGATAGCTGAAGTCCTCAGTCCCCCCTCCGTGCCTCCATGAACGTCCATTTGTTTCTTTGGCTTTCTGTTAACGCTTGTCACACAGCACTGTGCTGTGACTCTGTATCATAGCCTGAAGATTTTTTTCAAATGCTTTGGCAATTCGTCTTCTGTAACGGAGCTCTGATAGAACAGATTTGTCTTCCCATACAGCAATCAGATCCAGTATGTCCTGTGCGGTCCATGCTGGAGCTCTTTTTGGATTTGGGAATGCATCGCCACCCGTGCTGATCAGAGCTCCACGCTGGGCAAACAGGAAATGCAATTCAAAAGTTCGCGGGGCTTTTCCTGTCTACCTGGCCAGTGCATCCGAGTTCAAATTGTTTTCCAGAATGGTCACAATGGTGCACTGTGGGATACCGCCCGGAGGCCAATACTGTCGATTTGCGGCCACACTAACCCTAATCCGACATGGCAATAT
>NC_133769.1:24295128-24331924 GCF_003597395.2 Chelonoidis abingdonii
GCCACCCGTGCTGATCAGAGCTCCACGCTGGGCAAACAGGAAATGTAATTCAAAAGTTTGCGGGGCTTTTCCTGTTTACCTGCCCGCTGCATCCGAGTTCAGATTGCTGTCCAGAGCGGTCAGTGGTGCACTGTGGGATACCGCCCGGAGGCCAATAATGTCGATTTCCGTCCACACTAACCCTAATCTGATATGTTTATATTGATTTTAGCGCTTCTCCTCTCGTCTGGGAGGAGTTCAGAAATAGATATAAAGTGCTCTTTATATCGATATAAAGTGCTCTTTATATCGATATAAAGAGCGTTGTAGTGTGGACGGGTACAGCGTTAAATCGATTTAATACTGTTTAAATCGATTTAAACACGTAGTGTAGACCAGGCCTCAGACAGACTTGTCTTACGTTAGAATGCATTCTCTTCCAGGCCAAGATTCTTTCCCTACATATTTATCAATCCTACCGCAATGGGACGGGGATCCTAACTGGCATGTCCAGGCTCTATTGCAATATAAATGATACACACTATTCAGTGTAAATAAGAATGTATATATCACTATAATATCCCAAATCACTCCTTAACCACGCTGAGTTAATTCTAATAGCTGTATAGATCCATTCTTTACTCTTAACTTTGCTTACATTCATAATCTTTTCCCTACAACTTGCATGTTATGGTGTCTGAAACTTTTATTAACATTTTAGTCAACATGGTGTAATAAAAAGGCACATGTACAATTAAAGCCAGCAGTTGCCTCTTCTCTCTTCATCAAGGCCCTTACCATAAATTGGAAAAAGGTAATCTCAAAATTTGCTTTAGCAAGGATAATTTGTAATTTTTGCTAATAAGAGAACATCATTATTATTACATTTTAATTTTTTTAGCTTCAATGGTACTGTACAGGTTACAAAGAGAATCCCTGCATGGAACTGTGTAGAAGATGAGAGACAGAAGAAGGTGTTTGTGGATTGTTTTGGGGTTTTTTTTTAGTTGTATTGAAATGATGGGAGGAAACAGGGCAACGGGGAAGCCAGTAATGCTTGTCTGTATTTGTGTATAATACTAAAACACACATTTGAAAGTTTGTTGTATATCAATCAACTGATGGTCCATTTTTTAAATGAATGAGATTTTCAACAAAGACAAAATAAATGGAAGATTTAGGTGAAATATTTATGGTTTTTAAAAGCCCTCACTGTTAGTTTTTAGCAATGCATACATATTATCACAGAGTCAGGCAAAGAATTTAAGAACATAACCTAAAACCAGGCATACTGGGTCAGACCAATGCTCCATCTAGCCAACAGTGGCCAATGCAAGGTGCTTCAGAGGGAATGAATAGGACAGACAATCAATGAGTGATTCCCAAAATCGGGACATCTGGTCACTCTATGTCATCCACTCTCAGCTTTTGGCAGTCTAAAGCTAGAGACACCCCAACCATAGAACTGCTTCCTTGACCATATTGGCTAATAGCCATTGATGGACCTATCCTCCATGAACTAATCTAATTCTTTTTTACCCCATTTTAGTTTTGGCCTCCACAACATCCCCCTGGCAACCAGTTCCAAAGTAAACTAGCCTGATCTTGCAACCTTTATTTGCATGAGTAGTTGTTGTTTTGGCAAATAGTCCCACTGAAGTTATGTCAGTAAGAGTTGCATGATCAGGCTCTTAGGTGGCTGCTTTTTTATTTGTATTTATTTATTTAAGCTTTATTGATAAATTGTTTCTGGCATCAAATGTAAGACTCAAAGTCTAAACGAACTCCTATGAAAATGATCCTTCAAAATGATTGGGGTTCAAAGTGGTTTTGCGTAATGTGGGATTAGTTTATTCATATTCTCATCCAGTCATAAAGGGATACTTGAACGTGAGGAAAATAATAAATCTAGAGCATCTTATACAAAATATTTAAAAATTGCTGAACTCAGTTCTTACTTTACTGTTTCTAATAACTGCATTTAAATACTTTGAAGTCTCACTGCACTTATCCTCAAAGCTTACATGAAGTCTCATTTTGATAGGAGTACATTCATTTTACAGAATATGCCACTGAATCTTCTTTATTACGTTCAATATATGATAAAGAAAACTAATTTACTGTTGTCAAAGTAAATGAGTAATGTGTTTTTTGTGATGCAACATCTCTCCTCCCCACACACACTTACTAATATGGAAAATGTCAGTCATTTGCAGATCCTTAAGTGCAAATAAGGAAGGGTTTGCAGGCATTTGAAAGTGCACATCACCATAATATCTGTGCTTCTATAATATTGATATTTTTATTTACATGGTATCATATTTTATTGAATACTTGCATGCATCCCTATTATTTAACCTTCTTAATTGTATCTTATCAGCCACCTACTTCCTTTTCACTGCTGATTAGAAATATGAACATAATTCTGTTCCTGGCGACATCATGGCTGCTGTCCTCAGCCACCGATGGCCAGGATGGAGCCCTTTGTAGCTACTGGTATTTCTGATATAATAAAATGCAGATCTATCACATAGGTCATAGGATTGCCTTGTGATATGATTTTGTTTTCAGTCTTTTCCCAAAATGATTCACTGGACACTTCTGCAAAGTATGATAACATATGCATGCACTTCACATAGTACGGGGAGACTATTGCATTGCTTTTTCTTAGTATATTAAATACCTGTAGGCCAAATATAGCTTCTTACTCAGTTTTTAGTCCATCTTACTCAGGAAAACTTTTGAGTAAAAGTCTTGGAATTTGACAATGTTTGTTTGTGGTCTTGGAAAATATATTGCATAGCTTAAAATCATGGTTTTCATTGGATTTCTTTTTATGGAAATTTTGTTAAATTTAAGATTTAGGATGCCAGATCAGTTCATCACTTAAAAGGCATGCAGGATGACAGTGCAGATCTAGCATAACTGATCTTTTTACCACTGTTCCAACCAACACAAATGTTGGTGAGACTGTGCTGGACGGAACAGTAAAGAAGAGCACAGCCATTAATCAAATTCCATGGCTGGATTCTCTTGCTTTTTTCCTAAGGAAACAGTCCTCAAATTGCAGCATTTTGAATGTGGTTGCAGCATTGTGTTTCATAACCTAATAAATAACAGGACACTCCTCAGAGATTGTTCAGAAACATGGATCTAATCACTTAGGTCATCATGCCCTGTCTAGCTGTGTAAATGCGAGCAAAACCCACAGGGCAGGACATGTGGAGGTGAAATGAGGCTATATATATATATAATATAGCCCCCTCTATTTCCTTTCTGAAAGGTGTAGAAGCAGAGCCCGCTAGTGTCTGTGTGGCTGCAGTTGGGGAACCAGTGCTGTACATAATGTTCCCACCTCCCATGTAAGTTTAAATCCATATAAAGTACATAATTAGTAAATAATACTAAGCACTTGAACATTGCTTTATAAAGAAGAGTTTAGCCCCCATTTTACTTATAGGGGAGCAGAGGTGCAGAAAAGTTAAGGACATACTTTTCAGAAGTGTCCACTAATTTTATGTGCTTTGGTTTTGGATACCCAGCTTGATACTCCTAGGACTTAGAGGTGCTGAGCACCCACGTCTCCCATAGACTTCAGCTATAGTAGCTCGTGTTCAGCACCTCTGAAAATCCAGCTCTGGAGCTCTCTAGCTGGTCAGTGGCATCCAAAATCAGTGGGCACTCTTGAAAATGTTGTTGTCTCAAGGGCTCACAAAGAGCAGCTGCTGGGTAGCACAGCTGCAGCTTGGCTGTGTTGTTGCAATGTAGAGGTTTCAGAGTGACTCTCCATGCCATGGCTTGAGTCCTTACGATTTACATTAGTGATCCCTGATCTCTTCATGTCCTGACTCCTTGGCCATTTTGCATGCCCACCAGCATGGGTGGTGGGTATTGTAGGCAGGGGTAGCTGGGGCTGGTTGGCCTGCCTTCTGCAGGGCGACAGGGCAGCTGGGGCTGGGGCCGCACCATCAGGAGCACTAGAGCTGGCCACCCCACCTTCCACAGGGAGACGGGAGCTGGTGCTGGGGCCATGTCGCCTAGCGCACCAGGGCTTTCCATGCTGCCTGGCTCACCGGGACTGGGGCCTCAACCCTTGGCTGTCCAGTGCTGGGGCTGTAGCCCAAGGTGGGGATGCTGTGGAGGGGCAGGGCCTTGGGCAGGAGGGATGGGGCAGGCGACTAGCCTCCCCCAATGGCAAGACAGTGCCCCAACTCTGCTGATCTGACAGTGCCTGGAGACCTTTGATTCCTCTCATCTTTTATTCAGAAAAGAACATAAGACCCATACAACTATGATTATTTATAATTTGTATTCTAGTAGGGAGTAGAGGCCTTAACCAAAATTAGATCCTCATTCTGTTAAGTGCTGTACAGACACACAGTAGGACAGTCCCAGCTCCAAGTCTTCTACAGTATTTCTTTTGTCTGGCTTATCCCCATGGTACAGCTGCAGGAACCGAAGGCACAAAGAGATTAAGTGTCTTGCTCCAGGTCTTACAGCGAATCTGAGGCAAAATCAGAAATTGAACCCAGATCTCTTGTATCCCAGTTCAGTGATTTAACCAGAAGACCATCCTCCAATAATTAATGTTATTTACTTGTACTGTACAAAGCTAAGCTTTCTCCCTCAGTTGGCAAGTGTTTGTAAGCCCTGCTATAATAATGTCATAGATGCAAACCAATTATCATGAACAAGATCAAAGACGTAGCTCCAATATTTAATCTGTGTCAAGAATTTCTGTTTTTACTTAGCAGCAAAATGTGTGGCCATATAACCTGCACATTTTGCATTTTCCCGTGTCTTATATTCCCCTGAAGGAATTGAGCAAATACTCCTCTCAAACAGAGTATGACATATTGAAGTAAATGTTAAGTAAAAATTAGCCAAAGTTAAAATGAGTAGTTATAGCCTAAAAAATTTTTGTGCAAAGAAGTCAAGTCATGGAATAGCTGTGTAGTCTTATGTTCCAGTAGCTATATTACAGCATGCCTACAGGAAAAGTACAACACTTGAATCGGACTAATGAGAATTTTTCTATGTTAGCAGTGATAATGCCTTATTGATTCTTTGTGCTCCGACACAGGGGACTGCAGGCTTTGCTCCTAAGTTCTTAAGACAGTATTCCCGCTTAAGACTCTTCAGATCTTCAGACTGAAGAGTGCCTATTCATTTCCACATTTTTTATTGTACTTAAACATAGGTTTGATCAGTGCATCCCTCTAGAGCTGCAAACTCTGATAGCGAAATGTTGAAAATTGCAGACCAACCATGTGCAGTACAAATATTCACAACTAACTTTCAATCAGTTTTCCCCTCCCCAGAATTGTTTTGAGCAATGTGACATTACCCAGGGTATAATCTGGACTGCTAAATAACTGTATCCTCAGTTCTCCAAACTGGGATGCCTTTTACACTGCTTTAATCGTGAACAGCCACTCCTGGCCAGTTAACACAGCCTCCAGCAGTGAGTGCTACTACCTAGCTACTCAAGAATTACACTGCAGAAGAATGCCAGCAGATTCTCTAGTCCAGTTTTCCTCCAGAAATGTGTATCTTATATTGCCTTGTTCCTTGCTGAACAATGCAACCTTATATGAAGTCAGTCATTTCATCAGTGGACAACAATAATGCACCAGCTTTGTTATCTCAGATGGAGTTTGCCACACACTTTAATCCAAACACACTGGTTAGATAAAACAGCAAAACAACTTTATTAAATACAGAAAGAAAAGAGATTTTTAAGTGACAACCAGTAATGAGGCATAAAAGTCAGAATTGGTTACCAAGAATATAAAAAGATAAAACACAAGCTAAATGCCTAACTTAACAAGCTAAGTGAACATAAAAGCAAAAGGCTTTTCTCACCATAAGCTTACACCAATCTGTACCGGCTGAAAAGCCTCCAGGTTACAATTCCCCTCCTCTTCTCCCCTCTTCCCCCTTCCTCCCCCACACAGTTTAGTTCTTGGAGAATTGTTGATGTCATGAGCAGAGATGAAGGAGGAAAGTGAAGTTGTGTTTTTTCTCCTTTTGATAATTCAATTTATTGTTCCAGAAATATCCTCGCTGAGTCATGGTGACAAAACAGTCTCTTGTAGATGTGAGGTTTGAACTCTCCTGCTGCTGAAATGTAAATGTCTTGTTCACTCCCTTCCCTTGCCAGAAAAATGGCTGTTTTTAAGCAGGCGATGGTCCATTAACACCAGGCAGGGGTCCTAGTGTCTTTGTCTCTGAAAACTGGTTTGGGCCTGCTTTTCCTAAGCTTGGAGTATGTTATAACAATGTTATGCAGTAGAACCTTATAACTTTACATACAATATTGATACATATATTTTACCAGGACAATAATGTTCAGCAGATTGAGTTTTCAAATGATACCTCACAAGATATACTTCTTTACAAAATTTGTCATAATTCTGTAAAAGTGGGTCTGACATCAGGAATCATAACACTCAAAAAACCAGTAGGAGAACACTTTAACCTGACTGGTCATTCAATGACAGACCTGAGGGTAGCAATTTTGCAACAGAAAAGCTTCAAAAACAGACTCCAACGAGAAACTGCTGAGCTGAAATTGATATGCAAACTAGATACAATCAACTTACATTTAAATAGGGACTGGGAATGGCTGAGCCATTACAAACATTGAATCTATCTCCCCTTGGAAGTATTCTCACACTTCTTATCAGACTGTCTGTACTGGGCTATCTTGATTATCACTTCAAAAGTTTATTTTTTCTTTCCTTACTTAATTGGCTTACCAAGTCCCACTTTTTCATGCTCTGTATGTGTATATATATCTCCTCAATATATGTTCCATTCTGTGCATCCAAAGAAGTGGGCTGTAGCCCACGAAAGCTTATGCTCAAATAAATTTGTTAGTCTCTAAGGTGCCACAAGTACTCCAGTTCTTTTTGCGGATACAGACTAACAGGGCTGCTAGTCTGAAACCTGTCATTAGGAGCTTATGAAACTGAAGAGGTGGGGTTTATAACTGAGCTCATTTTGCAGCCACTTTTTTCAGGGCTGTTTAAGTTATGGAGCAGGTCCCTCCAGTTCACCGAGCAGCCCAGAATCAGGACATAAAACCTGCCCTTCCTTCCTCTCCCCCCCCCGTCCCCTCCCGCTGTGAATTGTTAAAGGCACAGTACAGAATTTCACTCCTGAAATCTCTTGAGATTAATCACTTTTTTAGATGGAGTTTCAGGGCTTGGCTACACTTGCAAGTTAGAGCGCATTAAAGCAGCCTCAGGTGCCCTAACTCACTACCTGTCCACACTGGCAAGGCACGTAGAGTGCTCTGACTCCAGGGCTAGAGCGCTCCTTGTACTCCACCTCGGCGAGAAGATTAATGCTTGGTGTGCCTTGGCTGAAACGCATGGGTGTCAGTGTGAATGAGGTGTTGCGTTACTGCGCTCTGATTAGCCTCCAGAAATGTCTTCTAATCCCCTTAAGTGAAGTGGCCACTCTTGTCATTGTTTTGGGATCGCTGCAGGAATGCAGATATGCCCTTTGAAAGCTCTTTCTGACAGCCGGCATGCTTATCTGCTCTGAAACAAAGCAACCATTACTGTGGAATGCTATGTGAGAGAGAGAGGTGGCGGGCAGGGGGTCTGCTGCTGTCTGAACTTACAAGACAGCTTGCTGACATGCTCTCAGCCCCCCAAAAACACTCTCCCCCCTCACACACAACACACTCCCTGTCACATTCCACCCCCCCACATTTGAAAAGCACATTGCAGCCACTTGTATGCTGGGATAGCTATCACAATGCACTGCTCACTGTGGCCCTTGGCAAGAGCTGCTAATGTGACCACGTCGATGCACTTGCAGCTGTCAGTGTGGACAGACTGCAGTGCTTTCCCCACTGCGTTCTATGAAGGCTGGTTTAACATAAAGCACTCTACATCTGCAGGTGTAGCCATGCCCTCAGTAAGCGTGGAATTAAATATGTAACTTTCAGTAATATGCATGTTGGTTATAGTTCATATAACTTGATCAGAGCTTAATATTTGGCTTTCTGTCCAGAGGGAGGTGAAATAGTGCCCAGCAGTTTACAATATGTGTGCATGATTAAAGATGCAAATCGGTTGTAAACAGTAGAGGTTACTTGTGGTCATGCCTGTAGGATCCTGCATGTCTGTATTTTTTTTAATCACCAAATATGAAATGGTTTTTAAAGACAGCAGTTGAGTGAAACTTTAAATATATGGAATTCACTGTCTAGTTAGTGGAAGTTGTGTGCCCACTTTAATTCCCTACACATTGATTTGAAAATCTACTATAACTTGTAAAGTCTAATCTCAGGCGAGCTTGTGGTTTGAATGGTAGGGCAAAGTTCTGCTCTCAGATATGTGTTACTATAACTGAAATTGCCATACAGTAGAATTTATCCCAAACAATCTAAACTTTATTTAAAATTGAACCATAAAACTAAATCCTTTCCCTTTTGTGATGATAAAAGGAGAGAGGATTCTACTTATAAATGTATACAAGACATAAAGTTGCAGATTTATAGCCATATTTACAGTTTGGGAGAAGATACATTAAATCACTCTAGTTCTAAACATAGCCAGATCATGCACTTCTTTGCTGATAATGATAGTTCTTCTTGACTTAGAGCAGTAGTTCTCAAACTTTTGTTCTAGTGACCCCTTTCACACAGCAAGCCTCTGAGTGTGACACCCCCCCTTATAAATTAAAAACACTTTTAAAATATATTTAATAGCATTATTGGAGGCAAATTGCGGTTTAGGGTGGAGGCTGACAGATTGCAACCCCCTGAGGGGTTCTGACCTCCAGTTTGAGAACCCCTGATCTAGAGATACTATGTGTGAGGAGGATTAGACATTGTTTCTATGAAAGAAATGTCTAAAAGTAATATAAAAATTGCTCAACTGAATAAAATACAGTATGCTATGGTTTTTGTATGCAGTGTCAGTCTCTGGATATGAGAGTCAGGGTGTGTGAGGTAATATATTTTAATGGACCAGCTTCTGTTGGTGAGAAAGACAAGCTTTAAAGCTACACAGAGCTCTTCAGGCATGAGAAAGGTACTCAGACTGTCACAGCTAAATACAAGGTGTAACAGATGGTTTAGCATAGTATTTATCACATAGTCTAAGGCAGTGGTCTCCAAAGTGGGGTATGGCAGGAGGGATGGGGGGGAAGGGCGGCCAGAGGAGGGAGGGAACGAGTGAGCGGGGAACTCCCCCCCCCAGAGCCACAGGTTGGACACCCCTGGCCAAGGGGAAAGAGTATCTGAATAATTTTGCATAAACCTAGGAGTTTATTTTCAAAGCACTGTACAAATGTTACCTAATCTTCACAGTGCTCCAGTGAGGTAGGTAACTTTTGGCCCTCTTTACTGATGGGAAGTCACTGGCACTGTATGGTTAAGTGATTAAAGCCATATAAAAGCAGCAAAGAGTCCTGTGGCACCTTATAGACTAACAGACGTATTGGAGCATGAGCTTTCGCGGGTGAATACCCACTTCGTCAGATGCATCCGACAAAGTGGGTGTTCACCCACGAAAGCTCATGCTCTAATACATCTGTTAGTCTATAAGGTGCCACAGGGACTCTTCGCTGCTTTTCCAGATCCAGACTAACACAGCTACCCCTCTGATACTTAAAGCCATATAGTGAGTAATTGGTAGAACTGTGATTTAGAGCTCTGAGGTTCTTGGATGTCAGTTCCATGCGTCTGCCAGCTGCTCTTAACTGAGACAGCAGGAGTTTCTTGGGCAGTGTTCCCAAAGCTAACAAGCCTGCTAGATCAGGGGATACGAAGCAACAGGAAATGAGCTGTAGTGGGAGGGATGTAAAGGGTTAAAGTAGCCACCTAGTGGACTTAATTTGAATGAGGCCTTAACCTTTTTCTTTACCATTGTCTTTTTCTTCACCATTGGGGCTTTAGAAGAAAGCTGTATTTGTTTCTGATGGGCTTCTGAAGAGAAGATACCATATCCCTTCAAAGAGAGACTTCCCTCCCCGCCCCTACCTTATGTGAATTGGTTATGGAGTAAACAATGCAATGTTGATGCCTGAACTAAAATTCAATTGTGCAGGTCCATTACCTTGTGTGAACAGTTGTTTCTGTGACAAGTCATCAGATATGCTTTGCCAGATAATTGCTAAATAACAACCCTCCTCTGTGAGGTCTAGCCAGTCACCTGAATTAAGTCTTCTGAACTGTAGAGCAAAACCATATAAAAATGTACTCCCTGACGAATTGAATAGTGATGGGGCTCAACAATGTGTTTTCATGGCCTGGGGCTTTCCTAGTCCCAGATGTACAGTGTGTTCAGGGGTTATATGACTGGGAAAACCATAGAGCACATTGTATTTGAATACAGCAGCAGTATGGGATCCAGCTGCCATGCTTTCAGACGCTGGATTCTGTGAGGGAAGCTTGACTAGGGATTGGAAATGGAATGGCTGTGGAAGAGACCAGGAAAGCCTGTTCAAGATGAATGGGTTGTTTCTGGAAGAAAATGGACAGGCTTATAAGTAAGGGTTAGTGGATATTATAGTGGTGCAAGATGCTACTTGTGGTTATAGAATGTGGTGGGATATTAGGAAGAATGAATCATTTTACCTTGCTTGGACATGAAAGATTGGGTTAAACTCAAAGGGAATGAAGTCTGGGACAAGTCATACTTAAGTATAATCACTTTTCCCTAAGATAAATGTTTTTATTCATATTTTTTTAATATGTCCATTATACCTTTTTGTCTTTCTGCATAACTTGAGTTAATATCATAGGAATTGTGGCCAAAATGTTCAAAATTAGGTGCTTAAAGTTAGGTCACTTATTTTAGAGCCTGACTTTTAGAAATGCTGAGCACCTAGCAATTCCTATTGTCATTGGAAACATTTGAGTTCTTGGCACTTTTGAAAATCAGGTCACTTATTTGGATGCTTCACTATGTACTTAGAAGCCTAAGTACTTTTGGGCTCCTGTTTTTGAAAATCTTGGCATTACCTGAGTGTATTGAAATGAGAGGAGACCCCTATGAATTTTAAGACCTGTCATTGTAAGATGACATTCAAAGTGCCAAAATAATTCAAGTATTTCTGAAGTAAATCACAACATCCATCTCAATTAGCTAGAAATAAGTTATTTGCCAAAGTCAATCCAGTTTCCCTGAGGGCTTTCCTGTGTTTCATTTGGTTTTGGTCACTGACTAAGGAGAGGGGGTCTTTTTGCACTTAAATCTTGAAATACGAGGTCATAGAATCATAGAAGATTAGGGTTGGAAGAGACCTAAGGAGATTATCTAGTCCAACCCCCAGCTCAAAGCAGGACCAACCCCAACTAAATCATCCCAGCCAGGGCTTTGTCAAGATGAGCATTAAAAACCTCTAAAATGGAGATTCTAGCATCTTGAAACCATTCAGTGGCTTCCACACTCCCTAGAGAAATAGTTTTCCTTAATACCAACTTAGACCTCCCCCACTGCAACTTTGAGACCGTTCTTCCTGGTTCTGTCATCTGCCACCACTGAGAACAGTCTAGCAGCTCCATTCCTCTTTGAAACCCCCCTCAGGTAGTTGAAGGCTGCTATCAAATCCCCCCTCCTCTTCTCTCCCTGCAGACTAAATAAAACTTTTTCCAAAGTTCCCTCAGCCTTCCTCATAAGTCATGTGGCTCAGCCCCCTAATCATTTTCATTGCCCTTCTGCTGTACACTCTCCATTTGTCCATTCTTTCCATAATGGGTAAGACCAGGGCCGGAGCAACCAATTTAGGCGAACTAGGCGTGTTTGCCTAGGGCGCCAAGATTTGGGGGCCAAAAAGCAGGCGCCCCCCCAAAATATTTTTAAATGTTGCAGCGGCCGCGCGTACAAGATCTGAGGCTGCCGCCAGCAGCAGCTGCCTGCAAGCCAGGATAGCTTAGGAAGCGCCCCCGGGTATCAGCGTGCAGCCGCGGCAGCCCGGCAGACTTATGGGCGCCCCGGGTCAGCGCGCAGTCCGCACAGCCCGGCAGCTTAGGGCGCCCCGGGTCAGGAAGCCGCCGCAGCGGCCCGGCAACTCAGGGCGTCCCCCGGGTCAGGGAGCCGCCGCCATGGCCCGGGGCGCCCCTACCCCCGGGGTCAGGGAGCTGCGGCTCTGGTGGGCCTGCCGTAGCCACGAGACCCGCGCGGGGGGCGGCGAAATGTCCCGGCACCTAGGGCGTCAGAAATCCTAGTGCTGGCCCTGTGAGGACCCCAAAACAAGATGCAATACTGGCCTCACCAGTGCTGAATAGAGGGAACTAATCACTTCCCTTGATCTGCTGGCAATGCTCCTACTAATACAGCCCAATATGCCATTAGCCTTCTTGTTGACTCATATCCAGCTTCTCGTCCACTGTAATCCCCAGGTCTTTTTCTGCAGAACTGCAGCTTAGCCAGTCAGTCCTTAGCCTGGATGAATTTGTATGTGTCTGTATGCGTTTCATGTATGATAGCTAAGTTTGTCTGATAAAATATTAAAGTCTAGTTAAAATTTCTTCAATAGAGCAATTATTTCACAAAGTGGGATGTGAGGGTGGGTAGTGGTTTGCTTCTCTTTTAATGTCTGATTAAATATGTTCTTAGAATATGAAGAAAAGGTAAAAATCTCTACAGAATGAATTTATATCTTGTCACAAATGCTAAACTGGGAACAGAAACTCTTCTGAAATGTCAGGTTATGAAAGTTCCTGCCTCTTCTGTTTTTAAAAGGAACAACTGATTTTTCCCCTCAAATATCATACTATTCTGCCTTCCCAGCAAGTGCTGCAGCGCTTTGGAAAACTCAAGCCATGAGACATAGAATTTGCTTTCCATTAAATGGTCTTTGTAACTTTCGTACTGATTCAGGATCTTTGTTTTACCTTTTTATAGTGAAGCAAGAAGTATGCAGCCTACAGCAGTTTGTGATAAAATTACAGTATAAACACAGGTGTTAGTGTCCCAAGTGCTACTGTCATTGACAAAAGAATGCTTGAAACATTCAAAATTCATTGACCATCAAAACACCTAGAACCATGTGATTTCAAGCTAAGCAGGATGGGTTGTGGGTTCGGAGTTTAATTTGTAGAAACTAGACTAGATATTGTGATGGTCATATTATTGCTGTCTGCCTTGAAGGGGTGGGGTGGGGGGTGGAGCCTATCCTTTGTGACCAAGCTCTTATTTCATATCTGATAAAATTACTAGCTAAACTTAACATATGGCAGTTCAATTTTCTCAGTGTGTGACATCATTTAAAAATTTGTCAAAGTTCAATGAACAATATTAATACTGCTTTTGGAAGTATGATGCACTAGCTAGATTCCTCGTTGGGTGGGTATATTCAATGACTTCAGATAATCTTATTCCCTTTTTAACCAATTAATGTATTAGTCATCAGACATGAAAAAGAACTTTTCCCTGATCATGATCTGATAAAACTTAAGTGGTGAGAGAGTTTCTTTAAAAGGGGACTCCATTGCACTGTTTATTGGGGTAAAAAGTTATAGGCTAATTTTCTTTCAGCAAATGGAGTCCTTGGAAGTTCTGCATGCAATAAGGGATTATGAATAATATATTTTAAATGTTAGAAGCCCATTTTAAGAAATGAAAATAACTGCCCACTATAGATGCAGTGATATGAGTTAATTTAAATATGTTTTATTAATTATTTGAAGTTGAGTATTGATTAAACCAGTCTGGTACTCACTTCAGTAAAATAATTAAAAGGGAGAGAACTGACAAATTGGTTAATTGGAGAAAAATGTGTTTCTGTACATATTTAATAGTGGATTTTTTAAATTTACAGCCTGATCATTCTTGGCTCTGTCAAATTTTGAAATAAAAAGCTGTATAAGAACATAAGATCCAATCTGGTGTTTGCAAAACTGCCCATGAAGCTGTGTTGTTGTAACCAATGGAAATTTAAACTTGGGTAAGGAGTACACAATTGGGCTCATAATTATTAATTTGTTAAAACTAGCTGATATTACAATTTCATTGTTAAAATGCTGCACTCAATCACTCCGATTCTAATCCGACACCAAGAAAAGTCAAGCGTGAAGTCAACAGAATTAAACTGGCAGATGAGATATTGGAATTCGGCCTACTCTGTGTCAGCTGGGGAGGGTCAGCCTAAGGAAAATCATTCCATGATGTCCTATATATCAGTTGAGGCAGGAAGTCTTGTGGAAAACATGAATGATCAATGCTTAATGAGATTTTGATCATGAATCTTATTCAGGTGCCACATCCACAAATTACTTCAAGCCAACAGCTTACGTGATTGTATTATTACTGAATAAAGACCTTGGAGACAAACTGTGATTAGATTCACATACAACATACAGAATGACTCTTTCTAACCACATCTTGACAGTCTGAAAGTTTTTAAATAGAAAGATTGAGAGTTTCAGAGTGGTCTGGGGGTGTCAGACCCATCTTCCCTTAAAACGAATCTTCATATCTTAATCCTCTAGACTGCTTTGAAAATATCAGCCATAACTTTTCAATAAAAGCAATGTTTCATATAGGAGACCAACATTATGTGAATAGGCACTAGGTTGGAATGGTGTAAGTGGACCTTTATGGGGCCTATAGGGTTCTAAAATACTTTTAACCTTGCCATACAGAATGAAATGTTAGCAAAATTCATTGTTTTAAAGCAAAAAAATATATAAAAAATTTATAGTTCTGCTAAGGTTCTACTAATTAAAAAAACATGTCCTACTTAATTAGAATACTAGACCATTAATAAGTGTGCATATAGGAGATAGCTATTTTATAATAGGTTTAGTAAAGAATTAAGCAGCAAATTTTCATTTGCATTTTATTCTGCATTTTATAGAATGGTGTAATTTGCAGGATCAAATATCTGAGTACTTCATTAGTTGGATGATCAAGACTTGCGCTTTGACAGCAAGTGGCAAATTAGGTTTTTAACAATGTTGCCTGCTGAAAAGATAACTACAGTTATGTGCTTCTTTCAAAGACTTTTACCTATTCTTAATATTATTGGTCTTTTCTAGCTATAGTTCTCCTCCAGTTAATGTTTTATCCTTAATTACCTAGAGTGTTAGCAGCCACTGGATGTACCATTACTACCTGCTAAAATTGTAGATTTCTCGACAGGTAACATAATTTTTACAAGTTATCTGGACTGTTCTCTTTCTCATTATAGAAAGTGAACAGATATTCAGTTGGATAGAAGAGAGAGCGCTCTGTTCCTAACACACGATTTCCTGACTCTGGAAAATTTGTGCAGTTGAAGAAAATACGTAGGACACCATCTGGAAGAAGCAAATGATGTCTTGTGTAAGCAGGAGTGTTATAAGGTGCAGATCTACTGAATTTTAATCAAAACACTCACATATCTTATAAAACTGGTATAGATTAGAACCCTGACGCAGTCCTATCTATACATATCTTTAGAATAATCTTCACTGGTGAAAACCGTCTTCTCAAAATCCTTAGTTCAGATATCTTAGGCAAAAAAAATTAGGGTATGATTCTTCTCACTTTTGCTTCTGATTTATACTGGTGTAACACCTTCTAAGCTGGCCCATAGAAAGATTCCCCCGCACGTATCTGGGAGTTTGCTCCGAAGGTGGTCACGCCATGGTGATGCTACAGTACATACATGTAGCTGGAATAGGATGCAGAGTTGGATAAAGAATTAAAACTAAATAGGGACTATTTTTCAAAGTGCAGAGTCCAAATCCTACAAATCTGAACAAGTTTTCCATTTTTGTAGCAAAATTGCCATTAATGTCAGTTGAAAATATTTTATTGTGTTTATTTGTAGCTCACATTGCTAGTGTTAAGACTATTTTGTTATGTAATGCTGACCTCTGTTGGCTAGTTGCCAGTATAGTCTGAAATTTGACACATATGCTCTTCCTCTGGGAATTGTTTGTCTAAATTATTGATTCCTTAATACAATTCCATGCTGCTGTAAAGATCATATAATTTTTCTGAACACTACTGTGTGTGAAATTAAGTTCTTATAGTCTCTTCCAGGCTCTGGTTCTGCAGTCATTTAGCCAAGTGAGTAACTATACACATTTGTAGTGGTATTGAAGTCAGCCGGGCTATCAGTATAAAGTCGCCAGTATTGCCAAACCGAGCATTCCAAAATTGAGTGTGCCCCATCAAAATAATGAAGTTTTTGAAAAAGATACATTTTAGGTTCTTATTTTATTCATTCTGGTTCCTGAGCTTTTAGTGTATACTAGATTCATATTTTCACCTTACTCAACAACCATGAGTGCTATAATCTTTCCCTATGAGGCATAAAATAAAATGATGATACTTGGCAACACTGAATGCTTAAGTCTTTGCAGAATAGGGGACATAACTGGGCACTGGAGCCTTACTTTTTATTAAATCAGTTGCGTTAATGTCCTTTAAAAGTGTGTATGCAGCACTTAATTTGTGTCGGGACTTAGCCCTGCCACCTCTTTTCCTGCCCGGGCACAGCCCTGGCACCCATTCTGTTATGACATCTTCATGCACCGTGCCTGCGATGTCACGCCAGTGGAGGCAGAAGAGCATGTTCTGTAATATGGTGTCCTCCTTGCAGTGTGCTCTGCAAAAAAGCTGAAGCTGAAATACCTCTGAGCTACATCTGGGGAAAAAACTGCACCAATCATTAAAACGGTGAATGCAAAAATGCCAGAAGGTCATTCTGGTACGTTCTGGTTGGCTACACCACTGGTTGTGATGATGTCCCAAGGAGATTTTATGGGCTATGCAGGGCCGGCACTTCCATTGAGGTGAACTATGCAATCGCCTAGTGCGCCAGGATTTTCGAGGAGTGCCATTTTGCTGGGGGGGGCAGCAAGTGGCTCCGGTGGACCTGCCACAGTCGTGCCTGTGGAGGGTCCGTTGGTCCACGGCTCCGGTACAGCTACCGCAGACATGCCTGCAGACGGTCCGCTGGTCCCGCGCGGCTCCGGTGCACCTCCCACAGGCACGGCTGCAGCAGCTCCACCGGAGCCACGGACCAACGGACCCTCCGCAGAAATGGCTGCAGCAGCTCCACCGGAGCCATGGGAGCGGTGCACGGGGTGGCGAAATGGCCGTGCACCTAGGGCACGAAAAACTCTAGTGTCGGTCCTGGGGCTATGGAGAAGTAAAGTACAACCCTGTTAAACCTGCTAAGCACACTTTCAAATAAACTTGTTATAATTTTGAATGTGCTGTTCTTAGGAATAGCATTATCATTATTGCTTGAGCCCTGGCACTTTTCTTTACAAATTAAGCGCTGTCTGTAAGACTTTATTAGTAAAAGTATTGTGTGGGAATTCTGGCATTTAGCAACTTCAGACAGCATTTAAAAGAGCAAAATAGGCAGAACAAGACTGTTTGAGCTGTTATCTCACTGTGGCAGCTTCCATGGGAGCATAATATCAAACCATATGGTCATAATGCTTCACTGTCTTGCACCTTTGGTAACTATTTATACCTATACAAACTGGATGTGAAATTCAGCTAAATAAAACACTTTTGTAGCCCACTCTGTGGAGGTGCAAATGACTACACAAGGTCCAAGGCAGTGTGAGGAATTTGAGGATTTTATTTTCTGTTTTCTCCTTGGAGAAACATGGGGGAGGAGGCTCAGCCACCCAAGTGTTGATTGGTGACTTCTCATCCCTTTGGGCGGATTACATAACAAATACAGAAGAGGAAGGTTATAGCTTCCCTTTCTTATTCTAGTTAAGGGCAGTAATGGTTCTGTGTTAGAAATTGATCAGCAAGCTGCTGAGCTGCTGGCATTATTAGGTTACCCTGTGGGTAAGGTGGACCCAGATATTTGAGAGATCTGCTACTCTGGCATTTTCCTCTTGAAATCTCTGCAAATAAGAGGCTAATAGCAAAGATCAAAGGTGCTGGGGAAGAAAATCTTTAAAATAGGAGCTGACGTGAAGTCAGTATTTGTTAGAACAGCTCCAGTTCTGGGGAAATGCTGCATGACTTCCTGCCACCAACTGACTGTAAGGAACTTTTGAAGGAATGAGACTGTTAGAAGTTGTCATCAAACGAACTGCTGGAGATCTGGTGGACACTCAGACTGCCCCCCTGATAGGGACAGACTTTTGGAAGATTGGTGGCCAACAATGAAACAAAAGAGCCAGTATTTTCAAACCCAGGTGCCTGTATCATTACTTAGACACCTCATGAGTAAAAGTGATCTGACATTCAGAAGTTCTGAGCAGCGACCATCCTATTGAAATCAGCGGGAGCTGTATGTGCTCAGCACTCTCGAAAACAAACATGTCTATGAGGATTTAGCCATCCAGATTCTAAAATTTTGGCCAAGACTTATAGGACTTTAGCTGTCTTCTTGTAAACGGTTTCATTTTTAATTGAAAGAGAGCATGTCTTCATTGTCCTGATACTCACTGCCTCAAGGTTCCCTGCACAGTCATCACTGTGTAGGGAAACTAAATGATTTGGGGAGGATAAAAGGAGAGAGAAAAACTTGCATGGTGTGGAGTTGTAATGTTGGAAACTTCCTTAGCATTGTTTCTGAGGCTCTGAGTTGATGAGAATTGTGACTCCTGTAAATCTGCCTTTGCCATGTCTGGCTTCCTGGGGATCCAAGTAAATCTTTTGAAATAGGAGATGGTAGTAGGCCAGATCTAACTGGCTTCTTGGTGGATGGTAACCATTAAAGTTGCATAGTATCTGAGTTGGCCTGTTAAAACCAGTTCATTAATGGCTATTACTGCACATATACCATACCAACTATAGGCACATCTACTCCATTTTTACTCACTGCTAAAGATGATTGTAAAAATTTCCTGTTAGTCTAAACATGACAATATATTCCAGCACTCTCAAGAGTGCACACTGAAGAGTCACTATCTGTTTGTCAAGAGAGCTTTATTTTATTCTTTAAAGAAACTATTCTGATAAATGTTTGCAGGAGAAATTGAGAATCTCTTTCCTTGAAGATATTATGAAATTGAAGTGAGTAAAGTCACTCTTCCATTTTTTTCTCCTGTTTGAGTAATCAGGCTGAAAGCTTGAAATTAATGGAAAATGAAAGTCAGAAAGGTATTAGCAGCTCAGATCAGTTCATCTGATTCCCACAGAAATGTTACAAATTAGGTTCCTGTATGTGTATATAATTTTATAATTCTACAATTGCCCTTATGCTGGCTTGCAAAATCAGATAAAAAACCAGCACCAAAGAACATCAGATGGGCTGTGTTAACTATGCTTGCAGGCAGGGGAAAAACCCCTCAACAAAGATTGTAATTGTTTCTTGTTGCTTTTACCTGAAATGCAGCAAACCCTAAACACCGGTTCTTAGCATATAACTTTTTAAATAGAAAATGGTTCACTTTCTTAGATTCCAAGGCCGGAAGGGACCATTGTGATCATTGAGTCTCACACCCTAGAGGCCATAGAATTTCCTCAAAATAATTCCTAGAGCATATCTTTTTTAGAAAAAAAATCCAGTCTTGGTTTTAAAATTGCCAGTGATGGAGAATTCATGTAGAAAAGCAGAATCTGTGTTAGTTGTGGACACATTTTCGCAAGTTGGTTGGTACATCTCAAACATGTCAGTTATTGCTGCGTCGACAAAACGGGTGTCAGCAGAGGAGATGAATATTACATCAGCACAAACTAATGTCGTTTTATTCACTTTGTAATAAAAAACCATGAATCGGATGGTCCAGCACATCAGGAGACTTGTCAAAAATCAGACTAGACACCATGTTTCCATCAATTCATTCCATCACTTTAGATACAAAAGCATCATCATTTTCCTTCAGATACTTACAAGTGAGGTTGTCTGCATTAGGAAGGGTTTCTGCTGCTGGACAATATTGTCGTGCAAAGTCACCTATAGCCCTCTCTGCAATTAACAGTGGTTGGTTGTCTGGCCAAACAAAGAGTATACACAAATTCGTTGACACAATCGTGCTATGTCCTCTCATTAAAGCCCTGGTGAAAGCAACTGATATTGACTGTTTATCCCAAAGCTCATTTTCTTCTTTAAACTTCGTGTATTGCTTGCTTTTGACGTTACTTTATTCTGTAGGTGCAAGCTCTGACCTCACTTCTGCACTACTTGCAGTGCAATGCATCCTCTTCACTTCTGTTACTTTTCTTGAAAATGTCTAAGTAACTGATTTTCTTGTTGGTATTCAGGCAGAGCTTGGCATTTTCATCCCATATTTACCTTATCTTTACCTGTGGAGGATGGATTGATTAAATTCAGTGCCGCACTAAACAGATGCAAAGAAACAGATGAGCAGCATCTCCTTGTGAGCCAATCAAAGTGCAACATCAACATTGTTTAATTTTTCTGATCTCTATCGTGTGTGTGTTCTGTTTTACACTGCAGAACTGCTTCAGTCTCAAAACTACAGAACACACAATTGCATAAAGTGTAAGTGTTCAACAAAAATCAGTACCCGAAAAAATATTGAGTTGATTGATAAATGGGTGTAAATGAGTAAAAACTGAGCTCCAATAAATTGCCAGTGTTTTTATTAAAGGTGAAAATCATTAAAATCTGAAAACACAGAATACTACAAATACAGGAGTAAAATAACTTCTTTACTCCTATTTGAAAATCTCCTGTTTATGCATACAAGTGTAGCATTTGCACTTTTGGCCATAGTATTACACCTGGGAGCCAATATTCAACTGATTATTCCCCCTGACTCTAAATCTTTTTTTATAGTCACTGCTTCCCAGGATAGTCCTCTCTCTTAAGTATGGGGCCTACATACTTTGTTCCTAGATGTATACATTTCATTTAACCATATTAAAACATACATTGTTTGCTTGCCCTCAGCTTCTAAACAATACAGATTGCTTTATGTCAGTGATCTGTCCTCCCCTTTATTTACCACTCCTCCCAATTTTTGTTTAATTTGCAAACTTTATCAGTGATTTTACATTTTCTTCCAGGTCTTTTTTTGTGAATAAGCATGGAAACTTAAGGTTTTAATGGTAAACCTGGTGTGACAGGGTTGGGGAAAACCCTGTCCTGTGTTGGCGAGTGTGCCTACCTCTCTTAGGGAATGGGGTGGGTGGGATACGTATCTTACGTCTACGTCCTTCCCAGCCTGAGTCCACATGCTCGCCCTTATCAGGAAGGCAGTGCGGCCTACTGGCTGGAGTCTCTATAAATTTGCCCTTGTCACTGGGCAACAGGGCATAGGGGCCAGTATCCGTCAATCCACCCCTTCTTGTAGCTTCTAGCGACCACTGCTGGGCACAGGGGGAGGGTTTGCACCCCCAGCAGAGGGGTCTGGGTCTTCTCCACTGGACCCCAGCGCAGGGCCCTGTTAGTGGTCGTAGCGCGGGCCACTGAGTCAGCGGGGAAGGCTCCGACTGAAACATGCTGACTCAAGGTTCCAGCTCACTCTCAGGTCCGTCGTCTGATTCCCCTGGGCTGTTTCCTGCCGTCGTCCCTGTTACTTCTAGGTTCTCTTGTCTGCTCTTTCTCTGGTGCCTCCGAACCCTGCGAGGCCTCCGGCATTGCCTTGGCATCTGCCTGGGAGACAGCATTCCCGGCTCCTACGGTCCCGGGCTTCTGCTGATCCTTGGCTGGAATATGTCCTTCCTCCACAGCAGTCAGCCCCAAATGAGCCGAGCTGCTCTCTCTTTTATATTGGTACACCTGGAGCATGCCAAGTAGGGTAAAGGGGTGTGGCTTCTTCAGCCCACAATGTAGGGTTAACCCCTTCCCATCCAGTGCGGGGCAAGTGCACCCCGTCACAGCTGGATTAAAACTTCTTGTCTTGTTAACCTGTATTAAAACAAATGTGCACTCATTCTGTGCTCTACTGGAATTTTCTTACACTTTGAACTTGCAGAGATCAAGAGCCAGATTATGCCATGTAGGCACTAGAGCTGCACTGCCTTAGAGGGAGCACCAGAAAAGAGTGTCTCTCAAGAAGCACAATGCTTCCATGGTATTTCTGGCATGGAGGGGATGTGCACTTGATTCACTGTCTGTTAGGATGACACCAGATATTCTTCTCTCCATTCCCCAGTGAGGTCCAAAGACTAAGCACGGAGTGAGGAGGGGTTTAGCCAGGCCTCTTTTGTGAATGGTTGCACACAGTTGAGTGAAGGGAGGAAGCAGTCCCGTGTGTATGTGTGCAGGGACTTAGACCATTGTGTGTGGAGGGAGGGGGGCAGAATGCTCTTTCGGCTCTCCGCACAATGGCCCCAGAAAATGTAGTCCTAACGACCTGATCCAGCATCTTTTGAAGTCAACGGGCTTTGGATTGGACTGTAAAGTTAACAAGTCTGAGCTATAGAATCAGGCAAAATAGTATGATTTAAGCATTTAGGAGTTATAATTATCAGCCAGTTGATTAAGAAAACATTTTGTCCAGCAAAAGCAGGTGTCAGATAATATATCTGACTCTCTCCCCATGTGCCCATACCGTTTGATACAGGATAGCTTGCACTAGCAGTTATGTAGAGGTACATAATGTGTAAAACAGCACATTTTCTCTTTGTGGATTCCTGTTCACTTTAAAAGGTTTTGAGTCAGCTTGTCTATCACTTCAAGGGTCAAAGTGCTCTTTTAAAAAGTTCCAACATTCTGTGTCTTCGTGATTTGTAGTTACTGAATGGATTTTTTCCGTAGTGCTCTACAAAAGATACAGGAGTGTAATATTTTCCTTTTAAAAAGCAGCATGATTCCATAAATAGACTTACAAGGTAGTATTTTCCCACCACCTCTACAGTGCCTATGCCCTTTACATTTCAACCGTTCCTTCTTCTTTCTGCTTCATCTGGTCATGGGCTATTAAGTAATGACAGGGGAGCAGTAAGTGACAATGTGCAGAAAGCAGTTAATTGTCATTAAAAGCTGTGTTGTCAAAAGGACATCACAGCTGTCTTGGTAAGTGCATATCTGATATTCATTTGCACCAAGGGCATTCATTATTGCATTTGTCAGTCGTATCAGATAAAATTTGTCGAAGTGAAGTAGTTGATACATAACAGCTGGCCCCAGTGGCCTTGTCTACATTAAGAAAGCTAACGATTTTTCATTGTGGCTAATGTTGCTTCAGCTCCATTAAGTTATCAATATTGGGAGCCCTAATGGAGACAGGACATCAGCAGTCAGAGGCAATTTCAACACAGGTGATTAGACCTGCTCAGAGCAGAGTTACGAAAGCTTGTGTTTAAAACACCCGGGGGCAGCTGGTTCATTTATGCTAGGACTCGTTATCTTGCTAACATGGGTGGAGCTGAGCTGTTAACAGTGGTTTTCACTGTTGGTCTGCAGCTCCCTGAGGGATCCTCCAACTATGTCTTGGTATCTTGGTATCTCATAGATATTCATTTTTAATAGCAATTGTCTGCACAGCCAGTCTGGGTAATCATGAATCCCTGTCACTGTTAACATCTTCCTCCCTCCCTTACTCCCTTTATTTACTTAGGACAACACATAAGTGAACGTAACATGTTAAATGAGGCAGGGAATGGGTTTGTATAGCACTTGCCACAAGGGGGCCCAATCCAGGGCTCATGATTGCTATAGTACCACTAACTAGATTGACTGACAGGATTTTGTAAAGGGGTGGGGGAACAGCTGTACTGAAGAAGGAATTCACAATTAAAAACAAATCATTGTACCTTTAGATACAAGTAAAGTAAATCGATCAATATGCTTGGTACTGTAGAGGTCGCTCATACAGCCCCTGCATGAAAGCAATTACAACTTAGAAGAGAGACTGATAAAAGTTGACCCACTGATAAAGCCAGCGGAAAGTGTTAACTTAGCATTTCATCATGGCTACCTTGTAAAATTCTGGTCAAAATCTGAGACATGAAATGAAGACCTTCTCAGAACTATGCATAGTCTTCCCCAACTGCGAGAAGAATAGACGTGGTATTGACCACATCTTCTAGTCTTGATTCTCTTTTCCACTTACCATTCCTTGTAAAAATCCTGCTGTTTGTTGATCTACTGACAGCTTTGCTGAAGAAAGAGGAGTCTTTGGCTTGGTCTACAGTAGGAATTTAAGTCTACACCTGCAGTGCTTTTACCTTCTTGCACACTGCATTGCTACCAGTGCTACAGATGTGGTGACCCAGTTCACAAGACGGACTTTCAAGGATGTCCTGCCAAGAAATCAGTATGCAACAATAAGTGCAATGAAAAAGGACATTTTACTGAAGTCTGCCATTAGTGTTTCTGTCTGGAGCTCTCACAGATGCAACCAAAAACCAGACCTAATGAAAGCCATTGGTGACACACCAGAGCCTGATAACAATCTTTCTTGGGATTGTGTGAAGCAATTTGTTATGAAAGTAGTTCCTTTGTATCATATCCTAGAAAAGGGTGTGACGTTTGAATGGGATGATGTGTGCAGAACCAGCTTTAATGAAATAAAACATGCAATTTCCACTAATGACAGATGTTTGTGAATATGGCATTAGTGTTGTTTTGACTCAGCTAAAAAAAGGATGAGAAGTCACTATTGCATTTTGTCTCCAGAGCCCTGACTATTCCAGAAAAATCCTATTCTGTCATTGAGAAGGCAGATCTGACATGTTTCTGCAGTAAGATACCCCAGAACATACCTGTGGAGGAGGAAGTTTATCTTAAGATCTGATCACAAGCCTCTTTCAGCTTTATGCATGCACTACACGATGTTCTGGATAAGCAACAGCAAGAATTGCCAAATGGGCCACCAAACCAATGGACTTGGATATCCACACAGTGTAATCTTCCAGATGCCAAGAATACCACTGCAGATTGTGTCATGTCTGTTTATACCTTATTATGAGAGTACAATAGAGAAAGATGAAGAGATTGTCATTGCATAAATTGCTGCTACAACTGAAAGAGGGATTGTCGTGCTGTCTGAAGTGGCTCACATTTGAGTGTGCCATTCTCAGGTCAGATGATCAGAAAACAGGGTAGATACCTCAAATTGGTTCTATAATTAGATTTCACCAGGCTAGTAACAAATGTGTGACTCCACTGTAAAACTAATGTAGTAATCCAAGAGCACAAACAGTCCCCTTGGGCTCTCCAGTGCATACTGCCACCCATACAAACCGGACTTCGTGATAATGGTCCCTTATACCACATATCAAATCACATCAGGTTACTCCCAATCCCAAAGGATTGGTCACTTACCCCAGGTCACTGGATACTCTTAACCTTACACTAAAAACTACACTGGAAGCCAATTTCTTTAGTAAATTTAACTAAAGATTTATTAGCTAAGAAAAAAAATGAGTTATTGAGAGGTTAAAGCAGGTTAAATACATTAACAGGTGAGTCCAAGTTTGTAAGTCCAAAATGTTAACAGAGTTGTAGTAATTGGCTGTATTACTTAAAGTTCCTCAGGGTTACCCATAGGAATTTTGGTGATCTCTGTTCACTTGTTCAGTATTCCATCCTGTTATAATCCAAAATAGTTCAGAGATACAGGATTGTTCCCTGGATCCATTCTTATAGCTGGCTTCCCCAGAAAGCAATCTGGCAAATGTTTCCATCACAGCATGGGTTTTTCCTCTGTTAACTAAACACAGACTGGATTTGTGCATTTCCCTTTGTTGAACACAATGACCCATGCTTTTGAAGTTAGCATGCTTCTTCATTTACAGTTCCAAGGGTCCAGTCTAGTTTTGATGGGAAATCCAATTACGGAGAGATACACAGTGCCTTTAGTTACAGCAATCCACACTATTTTCATTTTCATGCTGTTTATACATCAAGTAAATTCTCACTAACACACACTTTTGATCTAGGGTTAATTAAGTATGGGGTATGCAATAGTAAACCAGTTTTAAGTAAGTGAAGATGATAACATTAACATTTCTTTGATATTCATACACAAGTGAACTGGCCTATAGCAGGGATAGTCAATTCTTTTTTCGTCAATGTCCAAATTTCTTGGTCAAGGTCTAGTCAAGGCCCAAACTCCAGAGAAAACATTGAAGAAACGACAACAACGATGATGATGATGATAATAAGTAAATTTAAAAGATTTCAAGGTCCGTTCAAAAGCATCTGAGGATTTGGTCTACAATCTGCCTGTTGATTACACCTGGCCTATGGCTTTGATTTGAGCTGGTCTGTCAACATCACAGATCCAGTGCAAAACTGGTGTATGAAGGGAAGTCACTGATGCACCTGAATACACCTCAGGGTTCCCCTATTCTTGATAAGGCATCTGCAATTACATTCTTCTTTTCCTTTATATAAATTATTTCCAGGTCAAATTCTTGTTGGGTCAAACTCCAACAAAGAAATCTCAAATTGGTTTCCTTTGCTTGGTGCAACCTGTTCTATTATTTAGAACAGTAAAAAAAAATTACTACACAGCTTAAACCTTGTCTCTATAACAGCCCAGAGCAGGGGTTCTCAAACTGTGGGCTGGGACCCCAATGTGGGTCAAGACCCTGTTTTAATGGGGTTACCAGGGCTGGTGTTAGACTTGCTGGGCCCAGAGCCAAAGGCCAAGGGCTTCAGCCCTGGGTGACGGGGCTCAGTTTACAGACACCCCCACATCCGAGGCTGAAGCTCTTTGGTTTTGGCCCCCCACCGCCCAGGGTGGAGGGGCTGGGGCGGGCTCAGGCTTCAGTCCCTCCTTCTGGGCTCATGTAGCAATTTTTGTTGTCAGAAAGGGGTCGCAGGGCAGTAAAGTTTGAGATCTGCTAGCCTAAACAATGGCATTGCACCTTTTCTCAGTGACTGCATAATTTTGGTTCAACAGGGTTAAGTTTCTTTTACCTTAGGTGGGCAATGGGGTGCCTATGGCTTTGATTTGAGCTGGTCTGTCAGCATCACAGTGATCACAGTCTGAGTGGGCAACAGCCATGAGAGAAGACAGAGTACTTATTAGGCAAATGAACCCAGAACACCATGCAACATATAAACATGTATCACATGAGCTGTGCCTCGTAAATTAATGGATTTTGAGAACTGACTGTCCTGTTTTGAGTGCACTTCTGAGAGAGTGATTGATTCAACTCATACATTAAGGCTATTTGGAGATGAATCTAATCAAAAGATGACTGCAAGCATGTTGAGGAAATAATGAAGAATTGCCTGGCTTATGCTAGTAGTGATAAGTCACAGAAAACCTTCAACATCTCTTTCTTGCCAGTTGATTATCCCAATTGTCTATGAGAGAAACTGGCTCTTGACATAAGAGGGTCATTTTGAAGATCAGTCTGTTACGCAAATGTTTGCCATACTAATGCTAGGCTGCCATTCTAAGTGGCCAGAAGTTACGTTCTTTGGAAAGGTTACCTCTGAAATAATTAAGTTCACGTCATCAGTGGTCTTTGCCTTAGAAGTATTTCCCAAGAAAGTGGTAAAAGAAAATGGAATGCAATTGGCCTCAGTTGAAATGCAATGCTACCTCAGTAGCAATACTATCAAGCACAACAATTCCTTTATACTATCTGTAGATGTGCAGACTCACCCCTGCGGCGCCTCTTGCTGGTCTATCAGGGAATTTGCTCATTCCAGCTCTGGAGCGCCCTCTTCAGGCTGGTAATCCACCTGTCCTCTGGCCCCCATGTCCCTCCCGGACCCTGTGCCCTGTTAGCTGGGGTGCTGCTCCCTTGCAGTAATCCCCTCAGTCTTAGGGTCTCCCCTCCCTGGGGAACCCTCACCCCCTAGTCCCACCTCACCTCAGTATAAGGCTACTACCAGTCATCATCTAGCCTCACGCCCTGGGGCAGACTGCAGTATCAGCATACTCATCACTGGCAAGGTTGGGTTTGGACCTGCTGCCTTGGCCTACCCCTGGGCTGCCCTCTGCAACCCTCAGTACCTGTTGGCCTTGTGCTAGGCCGCAGCCTGGGGCTTCCCAGGCTGGAGCTCCCCAGCCCTGCTCCACTCAGTATCTTGTCTCTAGCTCCCTGCAGCCAGGCCCTTCTCCCTCTACAGGCAGAGGGAGACTCTTTGGGCTCCTGGCTCACAGCCTTTTTATATAGGCCAGCTGTGACCTGATTGAGGCATGGCCCAGCTGCAGCCACTTCCCAATCAGCCCAGCTTATAGCTCCCAGCCACAACCTTCCCCCAGGGCTGTTTTAAGCCCTTCAAGGCAGAAGTGGGGTAACCACCCTGCTACACTATCAAAGAGCTAATGGTTTAGTTGAGAGAATGAACATTCTAATGCCAGAAAATTTGCAATTACCAGTTTGCAAGTGAGACTATGGAAAGAAGTTTTATGTGAAAATTGGTTGTTTACAGAATCACGCCACACTCAGCAGGAGTATCACTCTTTTAACCCTTAAGAAGGTGCAAGGACAATACACAATTTACTACCTGTCAAGGCTTACGTGTTCTCCTTCAACCAAAATTTCCAGTGAATTCATTCATGATTAAGTTAAGAACAAGCAGGAGATTTACAGACAGTACGTAGATCGTAAGAAAGGCACGAAACCTCATGTTTCTAATTGGAGATTTTGTTTGTGTGAAACTGCCACACAGAGTCAAAAAAGGACATTCAAGATATTTGTCCAGAAATCTGAGGAGATTCTAATGTATTAAGATTATCTAGAACTCATCAATCAGCAGCTGAAGATGAGAGAGTTGATTTCCACCATGGACCAGAGAATGTCAATGACAAAGAGTGGTGATGGTAAAAGGAATTGCTCCACTACCAAGTCTCGTTCCTGTCTCTCAAGGTGTTAGGAGGAACATAAGTCTAAAAGATTGGAAGATTATTATCAGACTCAAGTGTTGATTTGGAAGTAACTGTTTAGGATAAACCAATGTAAAACTTTAAAGGGGAAGGGTGTGTTGTATCTAGTTAGATTCAGATAGCTACCCCAGTTTGGGTCTGTAAGTTGGTTCCTGTAGCTTTGAGTCCAGGATCTACAATTCCCAAAATGCACCCAGGGAGGAGAAGGAATGGAAGAAGGTGGACTGTGTGGAAGAGTTATGGAAATAAACTTTACCTTTTGTTATCAAGATTCTTGAGTCTTCCTCAAGGGGATTTAGGTACAAAAGCTTGCCTAAGATGGTGTGCATGCTGCTTGCAGTTTTTAATAAATAAAGTTTGTATGCAAACAGAAAATTGACTACTGCAACACAAGAAGGACACAGAGTCGGAACTACTGTCAAATTTACAGTTAGTGCGCCTGATTCTTCACTTCCTTAGCCCTTATGTAGTCATTGACACCTGTACAAAAGTGCTACCAAATGAGAATGCCAGAATCTTTTACCATTTTGAACTTGCTTTGCATAGTTGAAAATAAATGCTCAAAGTGCTAGAATACTGAGCCTTCTGCATTTGAAATTAAATTCTTTCCCATGTTACTGACAACCCCTTAAAATCTTCTGTCACTATTTGTAGCATTTGTTTCCTTTTCAGATTTCACTTCCATTTGGACAATGAATACATGCTTGTTGTTTTCATGTTTGTTTATAGCAGAAAGATTGATACACCCCTACACTACTCCAGCTTTTATCAGCATAACTTTATTCTGGATTTAAAACATCACAAAACTGGAGTGAGGCAGTGGTGACTTAGGCTCATGGTGTTCTTTCTGGTCAGTTTGACATTCAGGTTATGTATTTGCATTCTGCAGTGTTTGAGCTGCAGGAGGATGTTTAAATCCAAGCAAGATGTTTATTTTACTGAAATGAAAACTAATGAAAGCTTTTTCTAGAAAGATTGTTTGGTTTAAACAATTCTCCTTACATCTGTGATTGTATGTCTGAAGTACAGGAACATTTCTTTAAGGTGTGGTTTGTTTGTTTTGTTTTTGTTGTTGTTGTAGCAGGAGGTAAGAGACATACAGCGTCCTTGGGAGATTTGGCTTGAGACACTCATATTACTGTAGAATATTTGTATGTACATTTTGGAAACACTACCATCTAGTAAGCCTAAAAATTGACCAAAGGGAAAAGTGTGTCTGACCTGTACGCAGACAGCATTAACCAGTAGCATCGCTCCCCAAAATTAAACTTTACCACCGTTCCTACAGGAAAAAGGATACATCTTTGATTACTGAATCTGTAAGTAAAGATACTTTGTATTAAACACTGCCTGTCACTTGAAAATCTCAAAACACTTTACAATTTTTAAGTATTATCCTGTTTTCCCAATGGGGAAACTGAGGCACTATTAAAATTTTAAAGTTAAAATCAAGGTTACAGAACAAACCAGAAGCAGAGTTGGGAACAGAATCTGATTCTCAACATACAGGATATTCAGCTTAGCAAACAAATATCATAAAACCACAAGTTACTCTTAGTTCCAGCTATGCACCTCCAGTTTCACCCCCTTACTGTATTATTTCAAAAGCTCCTATCCCTGAAGCATCTGTGTCCAGTAATACAGATTACAAATTAGTGCTTACTCTGACAATATTTCTTAAGAGCAAAAGGAAGTTTTTCTATCCTAAGACTGCGTGGTAATGAAAAAACGCTTTTGAATCCTCCATTTGATCATTTAAAGACAACATAGATAAGTTCTGTTCCAGACTGTGACTGTTGCCTTGGCAGTCTTCTCAAAGGCAAGGAGAGCAGTCAGAGCTATCCTAAAACAAACACTTTTTTTTTTTTTTGAAAGACAAGGCCTTTTATATAAAGCAGATTATTCCTACAGGTCCTTAAATAAGAGTTTAAGTTTGAGATCAGGCGAGTTTTGAATGCCTACTCCATTAAGTGTTTCAAGTATAATACCTCACTTTTTTCAGCTTCAAAGTGCTTTATAAATGTTAATCTCTGCAACACCCTTTGAGGAACAGTAGATAATTAATTTTGACCAAGGTCATAGACGGAGTCTGAGGCAGAGGCAGGACTGAAGTGAAAAAGAAGGGGATGTGTATTGGGTGGGGGAAGAGATTATTCTGGGGAAATTTATTACAATCTTCCTTTATTCAGCACACACTCCCTTTTATGCTGTTTTTTGAAAAGTAGAGACCTGTTATTTTGATATTACAGTGATGGGAGCATTAGAAGTACCTAGACAGAAAGCTGAGATTTGGGGTGTATGTATGTTTATGTATCTTGCACTCTATAACATTATTTGTTAAGTGTATGGGTCAGATTTTGTTCCTTTTGAAATTGGTATCAACATTTGTGCTGATTGTAATGGGGCAGGATCAAGCCTCAGGGGACCAGGCTTAGGTGAGGGTTTCAGTTTGGGAGGGGAACATGGAACCTGACCTTCAAGATTACTTTCATATGTTGAAAATTCTGCAGTACAGAATAAAATCTGTCAATTACCTAATGTCCAGTTATTAGTTAGCTCTATAGAGGGCAGCAAAGAGCTTCCATTTAAAATGTGCAGCAGATAACTTGCAATGTATAGTTTGTCTCTGACCCTTTCTGCCTTTTTTTTTTCTTTTTAACAGCGGGAATTTAAATGATTGTGAAACCCACCATTGCAGAGTATTGCTCAGTTTTCTGCGCCTAAGCACCTTGACTGTTGTTTGCTTTGGGTACATTAAAATTATGAGATAAGAGGGTCAGAATTAACAACCTGACTACAGGCAAAGAAAGATAATGAATCTATACAGACTCCGGTAATCACCAGCTAAACTTGGGTTGAGCCTCATCGCCTCTAGCTAATTTAGGATATTGGAAACAGGATTTGTATTAAACCTTAGAAGACTGTTTGGTCATCAAATCCATCCCCCTGAAAGGGCAGGATGGTTGGATACCCCAGAGAGGTGTAGCAGATATTAAACTGATACTTCACTTGATCTCATTATTCCAGGGGTTCTCAAACTCATTGCACCGTGACCCCCTTCTGACAACAACAATTACTACATGACCCCAGGAGGTGGACCAAAGCCTAAGCTCCCCTCCAGAGTCCCCCAGCAGGAGAGAATGAAGACAAAGCCCCGAGGGCTTCAGCTCCAGGTGCAGGGCCTGTATCCTGTGCCTCGCCACCCAGGGCTGAAGCCCTTGGGCTTCTGCTTCAGCCCCATGTGGTGGGTCTTGGGCTTTAGCCCTGAGCAGAGCAAATCTAACACCAGCCCTGGTGACCCCATTAAAATGGGGTTGTGACCTACTTTGGGATCCTGACCCATAGTTTGAGAACCACTGCATTATTCTTTTAAGGAAGACCCTGACCTCTCCTGCAAAGCTGCTGAGGGCTTTAGATGCATTGGAATAGGTATGGAACATGTTGAGGGAAGGAGGATGTGGGATAAAATTAATTCTGGAGCCTGTGGCAGGATGTAACCCCCTTTTGTCATGGATCTAACTCCACTGGAATCTCCCTCTATGTTCTCACAGCAGGTCTGAGAGGAAAGTGATGGAGAATAGACAAGGATAGTGGACGGCTAAATGGGGAACAACCACCGTTCAATCCATTTAGCCGTCCACTATCCTGGTCTATAGATCAGAGGTACAATAACAGCAGGGAATTCCTGAAGACACATGATTGTAATAGATCTGGGATTCTTTCCAATGTCATGTCTGTAGCTATCCCCTCCCTCATTCCTAGCTGCTTGTTTTAGAGCAAATCCTAGTCCCAATTAAATTAATGGGAATTTAAATACTCTCTACCTTTGGTGATATTTTTCTGTGATAAAACAAGGCACATTAAATTTCATAGTAAGCCTAGCCAGTCTGATGCAACGTCTGATATGGCAGTTTATAGGCATAAGGAGTAACTCCCTTGCTACTGTTGATGCAGGTCTGATCTTTTTGCAATGTATTGTGTTTAAACCAGCCTAGGGTCACGAGTCCATGAGATTTGTGACTGTGTAATAATGTATGGCGGCCAGGAATTGAAGCCAAAGGTTATTGCTAATTGTTGTGTGTTCCTCCTTTTTTGAGTACTTAGAAGGATTTTATTTGTCTTTATTGTCCCGCAGTCTCACATGAATATTTTGATTCTTCACTGTGATCAGTACATGGAAGTGTTTGCTCTTGTCTCATGCCACCTTTCCTCTCTCATGTGTTGTAGTTAGTCTTAGCTGCACTGCAACCATTTTTTTCTTCTTATCAGAACTACTGTGAGTTTTCAAGTATGTAAATTTGGGAAGATCTGCATGAAATTTTATCGGAAAATCAAAATTAACACTTGGGCAACCATTTAAAATCAATTTTTCTCACATTAGTCTCAACCAGTTAATTATTAATGTAGGTTGTTTAATAGTTGATAATATCCTTTAGTGTGGGATTATATCCTGTCTTCCCACTTGCATACAACAGATGGTAAACATCTATCAAAATCCTCTAACTCCTATGATCCTTACTGTTTAAAATGCCATTTGGAAAACTTGAGCACAAATATAAAGTTGACTAAATCTTTCAGTGATATAAAGAAAATGGGTGCAAGGTTTTTGGGTATCAGACATTTTGCTTTTTCTTAGTAATGGCATTTCCATTGAGAGCAAAAATAAAATGGCTGGATTTTTGACAATCTCTTCGTTGCACATTTGTGGATGATAAGAGTTGTGTGTCAGCTTGTAAAGCATTCTGTAAGAGGCATTGAAACTTGTGCTCACAGGGCAGAAGGATCTGATGCTAGAATTTGTGAGGCAGCCATTTTGTCATCTCTACCTTAATCAGGATCTACGCTGTACTGCTGTCAGATAGAAGGTACGCTGAGTGCCACTGTAAATCACTCCTCCTGACAACTGCTGTTGCTGGATAGGATGGGAAAAATAACACATGATGGACATCTATGGGAGGTTTGTAGAAATTTTGGTGGTGCCCAGAACCTGCCCCCCCAGCTTCACCACCCCAAACTCTGTCCCCACCTGCTTAAGGCTCTGGGAGGGGGGTTGGGTGAGGGGAAAAGGTCTGGGGTGCAGGTCCTGGGCTGGGGATTAGGGTGCAGGAGGGGTGCAGGTTCTGGGATGGAGTTTGGGTGCTGGCTGCAGGCTCTGGGCTGGGGCAGGGGATGGGTGTGCAGGAGCGGGTGAGGGGTGCAGGCTCTGGGACAGAGTTTGGATGTGGTGGGGTGCAGGCTTTGGGAGGGAGTTTGAGGGCAGGAGGGGGTGTGTGGGAAAGGGGAGGGGTTCACACTCTGGGAGGGAGTTTGGGGATAGGAGGGGGTGCAGAGTAAGGGCTGTGGGGCTGGGGATGAGGGGTTTGGTGCTCAGGGTTGGGCAAGGGATTAGGTTGCAGGGGGATGATGGCTCTGGCTGGGACTGAGGGGTTCATGATGCAGGTGGCTCCGAGCTGGGGCAGAGGATTGGGGTGTGGCGGGATGAGGGCTGGGGCTGAGGATGAGAGGTTCATGATGCAGGAGAGAGCTCAGGGCTGGGGCAGAGGATTGGGGTGTGGGGGGATGAGGGCTGGGGCTGGGGATGAGGAGTTCATGATGCAGGAGGTGGCTCAGGGCTGGGGCAGAGGATTAGGGTGTGGGGGGGATGAGGGCTGGGGCTGAGGGGTTTTGGGCATTGGAGAGGCTCAGGGCTAGGGCGGAAGGGCAGGGTAAGGGCAAGGGCAGCCTGCCCTGCCGTTAGTGGATGGGGGCACTAGGACCCTTGGGCAGCAGACAGCAGTTGCTGCTGGGAACGGGGCTCTGTGTAGGAATGTGCTACTCTGGCAGCACAAGCAGGCACGGGAGAGGCACATGCCACTTTCTTCCGGGCAGGGACGCGATGGGGTGGAGGGGAGGGATGTGGATGCCGGGGCCTGCTCCAGGCAGGGCTGGGGGAGAGACCCAGCTCCAAATATTGGTGGAGCAGAGCCCCCAGCCCTTATTATTCCTGGAGCCCCAGGCACCACAGAATAATATAACCCAACGCCTATGATGACAGAGAGAAACTACTCACTGGTGGTAACTTTTTGTCATCATTTGGCTGGCTCCCATCATATGGTGATGGGAGCCAGCTACTACCTAGATAGTTGTCCTGTGTTCCACCATTCTGCATCTTTTCTGCTCACATCAAGGAATATCACTTGGAGTCTTCTCTCTGCTTTATCTATTGCTGCATTCTGGGAATCTCTAACTTGAAAGGAAGTGGGTGGATTGCTGATTATATAATAGTTTTGACTGATAACATACAGGTAGGATCTGATGAAAAACAGTCAAATGAAAAAAAGTCCCATTCAATTACATCATGTAATGGCAGGCAGCTAAAAAGTGGCAAGTTTTTAAAGTGTTTGTATGCCAGTGCTAGAAGTCTAAATAATAAGATGGGTGAACTACAGTCCCTCATATTAAATGAGGCTACTGATATAATAGGCATCACAGAAACTTGATGGAATGAGGATAATCAATAGGACACGGTAATACCAGGGTAAAAAATAATCGGAAGGACAGAACAGGTCGTGCTGGTGGGGGAGTGGCACTATATGTGAAAGAAAGCTTAGAATCAAATGAAGTAAAAATATTAAATGAACTAAACTGTCCCATAGAATCTCTATGGATAGTAATTCCATATTTGAATAATAAGAATGTAGCAGCAGGGATATATTACAGACCACCTGACCAGAATGATGATAGTGACTGTGAAATGCTCAGAGAGATTAGATAGGCTATTAAAATAAAAAAAAACTCAATAGCAATGGGGGATTTTAACTATCCCCATATTGACTGGATACATATCACCTTGGAACCGGATGCAGCGATAGTCCCTTGACACCTTAAATTACAGCTTCTTGGAGCAGCTAATCCTGGAACCCACAAGAGGAGAGGCAATTCTTGATTTAGTCCTCAGTGGAGCACAGGATCAGGTCCAAGAAGTGAATATAGCTGGACCGCTTGGCAATAGTGACCATAATATAATTCAATTTAACATCCCTGTGGCGGGAAAAACACCACGGCAGCCCAACACTGTAGTATTTAATTTCAGAAAGGGGAGCTACACAAAAATGAGGAGGTTGGTTAAACAGAAATTAAAAGATATAACACCAAAGGTGAAACCCCTGCAAGACGCATGGAAACTTTTTAAAGACTCCATAATAGAGGCTCAACTTAAATATACACCCCAAATTAAAAAACATAGTAAGAGAACCAAAAAAGAGCCACTGTGGCTAACCAACAACGTAAAAGAAGCAGAGGCAAAAAGGCATTCTTTAAAAAGTGGAAGTTAAATCCTAATGAGAAAAATAGAAAGAAACATAAACTCTGGCAAATTAAATGTAAAAATATTAGGAAGGCAAAAAAAGAATTTGATGAACAGTTAGCTAAAGACTCAAAGTAATAGCATATTTTTTAAGTATATCAGAAACAAGAAGACTGCTAAACAACCAGTGGGGCCACTGGACAATCGAGATGATATAGGAGCACTCAAGGGTGATAAAGCCATTGAGGAGAAACTCAAAGAATTCACTTAATCGGTCTTCGTGGTTGAGGATGTGAGAGAGATTTCCAAACTGAGCCATTCTTTTTAGGTGACAAATCTGAGGAACTGTCCCAGTTTGAGGTATCATTAGAGGAGGTTTTGGAACAAATTGATAAACTAAACAGTAAGAAGTCACCAAGACCAGATGGTGTTCACTCGAGTTCTGAAGGAACTCAAATGTGAAATTGCAGTTACTAACTGTGGTTTGTAACCTATCATTTAAATCAGCTTCTGTACCAAATGACTGGAGGATAGCTAATGTGATGCCAATTTTTAATGGCTTCAGAGGAGACTCCGGCAATTACACACCTGTAAGCATGATTTCAGTATTGGGCAAACTGGTTGAATATATAGTAAAAAACAAAATTGTCAAACACAGATTAACATAATTTGTTGGGGAATAGTCAACATGGTTTTTGTAAAGGGATATCATTCCTCACCAAAATTCTTTGAGGTGGTCAACAAGCATGTGGACAAGGGGATCCAGTGTATTTAGATTTTCAGAAAGCCTTTGACAAGGTCCCTCATCAAAGGCTCTTAAGCAAAATAAGTTGTCATGGGATAAGAGGGAAGGTTCTCTCATGGATTGGTAACTGGTTAAAAGA